>NW_027362767.1:9524118-9959181 GCF_046119375.1 Phyllobates terribilis
GGGAGGGAGGAGGGGGGAGGAGGAAAGATGGGGGGAGGAGGAGGGAGGAGGAGAGAAAGAGGGGGGAGGAAAGGAGGAAGAGTGGGGGAGGAGGAGGAGGAGGAAAGAGGGGGGGGAGAGAGAGGAGGAAAGAGGGGGGGAGAGGAGGAAAGAGGGGGGAGGAGGAGGAAAGAGAGGGGGGAGAAGGAGGAAAGAGTGGGGGGGAGAAGGAGGAAAGAGTGGGGGGGAGAAGGAGGAAAGGTGGGGGGAGAAGGAGGAAAGAGTGGGGGGAGGAGGAGGAAAGAGTGGGGGAGGAGGAGGAAAGAGTGGGGGGAGGAGGAGGAAAGGGGGGGAGGAGGAGGAAAGGGGGGGGAGGAGGGAAAGGGGGGGAGGAGGAGGAAAGGGGGGGAGGAGGAGGAAAGGGGGGAGGAGGAGGAAAGGGGGGGGAGAGAGGAGGAAAGGGGGGGAGGAGGAGGAAAGGGGGGGGGAAAGGGGGGGGGAAAGGGGGGGAGAGAGGGCCCACAAGAGAGGGGAGGGGGGAAAGAGGGGCCCACAAGAGAGGGAGGGGGGAAAAGAGGGGCCCACAAGAGAGGGGAGGGGGAAGAGGGGCCCACAAGAGAGGGGAGGGGGGAAAGAGGGGCCCACAAGAGAGGGGAGGGGGAAAGAGGGGCCCACAAGAGAGGGGGGGGGAGAAAGAGGGGCCCACAAGAGAGGGGGGGGGAGAAAGAGGGGCCCACAAGAGAGGGGGGGAGAAAGAGGGGCCCACAAGAGAGGGGGGGGAGAGAAAGAGGGGCCCACAAGAGAGGGGGGGGAGAAAGAGGGGCCCACAAGAGAGGGGGGGGGAGAAAGAGGGGCCCACAAGAGAGGGGGGGGGACCCACAAGAGAGGGGAGGGGGGGACCCACAAGAGAGGGGGAGGGGGGGGGACCCACAAGAGTGGGGGGAGGGGGGGACCCACAAGAGTGGGGAGGGGGGGGACCCACAAGAGAGGGGAGGAGGGGGAGGGGCCCACAAGAGAGGGGAGGGAGGGGGAGGGGCCCACAAGAGAGGGGAGGAGGGGGAGGGGCCCACAAGAGAGGGGAGGAGGGGGAGGGGCCCACAAGAGAGGGGAGGAGGGGGAGGGGCCACAAGAGAGGGGAGGAGGGGGAGGGGCCCACAAGAGAGGGGAGGAGGGGGAGGGGCCCACAAGAGAGGGGAGGAGGGGGAGGGGCCCACAAGAGAGGGGAGGAGGGGGAGGGCCCACAAGAGAGGGGAGGGGGGGACCCACAAGAGAGGGAGGGGAGGGGGAAGGGACCCACAAGAGAGGGGAGGGGAGGGGAAGGGGACCCACAAGAGAGGGGAGGGGAGGGGAAGGGACCCACAAGAGAGGGGAGGGGAGGGGGAAGGGACCCACAAGAGAGGGGAGGGGAGGGGGAAGGGGCCCACAAGAGAGGGAAGGGGAGGGGGAAGGGGCCCACAAGAGAGGGAAGGGGCCCACAAGAGAGGGGGGGAGGAGAAAGAGGAGCCCACAAGAGAGGGGGGAAGGAGAAAGAGGGGCCCACAAGAGAGGGGGGAAGGAGAAAGAGGGGCCCACAAGAGAGGGGGGGAAGGAGAAAGAGGGGCCCACAAGAGAGGGGGGAAGGAGAAAGAGGGGCCCACAAGAGAGGGGGGGAAGGAGAAAGAGGGGCCCACAAGAGAGGGGGAAGGAGAAAGAGGGGCCCACAAGAGAGGGGGGAAGGAGAAAGAGGGGCCCACAAGAGAGGGGGGGAAGGAGAAAGAGGGGCCCACAAGAGAGGGGGGAAGGAGAAAGAGGGGCCCACAAGTGGGGGGGAAGGAGAAAGAGGGGCCCACAAGTGGGGGGGAAGGAGAAAGAGGGGCCCACAAGAGGGGGGGGAGAAAGAGGGGCCCACAAGAGGGGGGGGAGAAAGAGGGGCCCACAAGAGGGGGGGAAGAAAGAGGGCCCACAAGAGGGGGGGGGAGAAAGAGGGGCCCACAAGAGGGGGGGGGAGAAAGAGGGGCCCACAAGAGGGGGGGGGGGAGAAAGAGGGGCCCACAAGAGGGGGGGGAGGAGAAAGAGGGGCCCACAAGAGGGGGGGGGAGGAGAAAGAGGGGCCCACAAGAGGGGGGGGAGGAGAAAGAGGGGCCCACAAGAGGGGGGGGGAGAAAGAGGGGCCCACAGGAGGGGGGGGGGAGGGAGGAGAAAGAGGGGCCCACAGGAGGGGGGGGAGGAGGAGAAAGAGGGCCCACAAGAGGGGGGGAGGGGCCCACAAAATGGGGGTGGGGGAAAGAGGGGCCCACAAGAGGAAGTGGAGGAGGGGCCCACAAGAGGAGAGGGAGGAGTTACATGAGGGAGGGGCGGGGCCCGCAAGAGGAAAGGGAGGAGTTACATGAGGGAGGGGCCGCTAGAGCAGGGAGGAGGAGTCACCAGTAGGGAGGGAGGAGGACACGTGTCCCCGGTCACTGACTCTGGGCTCCCCGGGGCGGAACTCCAGCACCTCGGATAGGTCGGCCGGCGGGCTCCTTCTTCTGTAGAAACGGAAGATCTTGCGGAAAGCGTCCTCCCCCTGCTCCAGCACCGCGGCCGCCATCTTCACGCTGCACAGAGGCGCCTTCCTCTTCCGTGCGGCGTCACCGGGGCCAGAGGTCAGGCAGCACAAGATGGCGGCGTCCAGTGACGCCGGACAATTCCCAGCCGCACAATCACACAGGCAGCTGCAACAGAGAGGGAGCGGCGCAATCCTATGTACATAGACGTGTCCCCGCCCACAGCGCCGCCCCGAGCCCGGGAGACTCCGCCCTGCCGCGGTGAGTCCGGAGCGGGTCACGTGGGGCCCTGTGCGTTCATTCGCGAGTAACATCTGCAGCCCGCCCACCTACACCGCCAATGACTGCATGAGCTACATTTTACCCAGTGAGAAACTGCGAGCGGCGGCCGCCAGGGGACGGGAGAGCGCCAGTGCCGGGAGCCGCAGGACGGATCCGCTCCGGAGTCTCCGGCCTCCGCTGCCGTCACTGCGGTCAATAAAGGGTTATTCCCATCTCCAAGATCCTGTCCAGTATGTAGCAGGTGCAATAACAATAATAACAGCAAATTCCTCCAATTAGGTATCCATGGTTACGACCATTAGCAACTGACTGTCACTGTCCTGATTAGAGGTATTTGTTAATATTATTATTACACCTGCTGGACGGGATCTCGCAGTAAATACCCTTTAATGGTCGTCTGAGGTCGGTGCTGCTGCTGAATGTAGAAATCATCAAGATCCGCTGCTGGCAGCTCCTGTGTGATCACCGACCAGTGACGTCATCATTGTGCTGGATGGAGACAAGTCCGGAGACGCTGCAGCTGCCGGAGCAGGTTTAGGCCCCGCAGGCGGCTCACAGTAGTGCGAGGAACACGCAGCCCGGGGCTGTGGTGATAATCAGCTCCGATCTCATCAGTAAGAACCTGCAGACGCCCGAAATAACGGGAAACCTCCCGACACAACGACGCTCCGACCACAGCTGGAAGTAGACGGAAGCCGCCCTAAGCGCCTGCGCCGCGTTCCAGAGCGTTCTACCAGAACCAACCATTCTACCAGAACCAACCATTCTACCAGAACCATTGTACCAGAACCAACCATTGTACCAGAACCATTCTACCAGAACCAACCATTCTACCTGAACCATTGTGCCAGAACCAACCATTCTACCTGAACCAACCATTCTACCTGAACCATTGTGCCAGAACCAACCATTCTACCTGAACCATTCTACCAGAACCAACCATTCTACCTGAACCATTCTACCAGAACCAACCATTCTACCAGAACCAACCATTCTACCTGAACCATTGTACCAGAACCAACCATTCTACCTGAACCATTCTACCAGAACCAACCATTCTACCTGAACCATTCTACCAGAACCAACCATTCTACCTGAACCATTGTACCAGAACCAACCATTGTACCAGAACCAACCATTGTACCAGAACCATTCTACCAGAACCAACCATTCTACCAGAACCAACCATTCTACCAGAACCAACCATTCTACCAGAACCAACCATTCTACCTGAACCATTGTACCAGAACCAACCATTCTACCAGAACCATTGTACCAGAACCAACCATTCTACCAGAACCAACCATTCTACCTGAACCATTCTACCAGAACCAACCATTCTACCAGAACCATTGTACCAGAACCAACCATTGTACCAGAACCAACCATTCTACCAGAACCAACCATTCTACCTGAACCATTGTACCAGAACCAACCATTGTACCAGAACCAACCATTCTACCAGAACCATTCTACCAGAACCAACCATTCTACCAGAACCATTGTACCAGAACCAACCATTGTACCAGAACCATTGTACCAGAACCAACCATTGTACCAGAACCATTGTACCAGAACCAACCATTGTACCAGAACCAACCATTCTACCTGAACCAACCATTCTACCAGAACCATTCTACCAGAACCAACCATTCTACCAGAACCATTGTACCAGAACCAACCATTCTACCAGAACCATTGTACCAGAACCAACCATTCTACCAGAACCATTGTACCAGAACCAACCATTCTACCAGAACCAACCATTCTACCAGAACCATCCATTCTACCAGAACCAACCATTCTACCAGAACCATTGTACCAGAACCAACCATTCTACCAGAACCATTGTACCAGAACCAACCATTCTACCAGAACCATTGTACCAGAACCAACCATTGTACCAGAACCATTGTACCAGAACCAACCATTGTACCAGAACCAACCATTGTACCAGAACCATTGTACCAGAACCAACCATTGTACCAGAACCATTGTACCAGAACCAACCATTGTACCAGAACCATTGTACCAGAACCAACCATTGTACCAGAACCATTGTACCAGAACCAACCATTGTACCAGAACCATTGTACCAGAACCAACCATTGTACCAGAACCATTGTACCAGAACCAACCATTGTACCAGAACCAACCATTGTACCAGAACCATTGTACCAGAACCAACCATTGTACCAGAACCATTCTACCAGAACCATTGTACCAGAACCAACCATTGTACCAGAACCAACCATTGTACCAGAACCATTGTACCAGAACCAACCATTGTACCAGAACCATGCATTCTACCAGAACCATTGTACCAGAACCAAGCATTCTACCAGAACCATTGTACCTGAACCAACCATTCTACCAGACACACAGCAGACGGATGCCGGGGAGCGCTGGGACTTGTAGTGCTCACAGACACACAGCAGGCGGGTGCCGGGGCGCGCTGGGACTTGTAGTGCTCACAGACACACAGCAGGCGGGTGCCGGGGAGCGCTGGGACTTTTAGTGCTCACACACAGCAGGCGGATGCCGGGGCGCGCTGGGACTTGTAGTGCTCACACACAGCAGGCAGATGCCGGGGCGCGCTGGGACTTGTAGTGCTCACAGACACACAGCAGGCGGATACCAGGGCGCGCAGGGACTTGTAGTGCTCACAGACAAACAGCAAGTGGATGCCGGGGCGCGCAGGGACTTGTAGTGCTCACAGACACAGCAGGCGGATGCCGGGGAGCGCTGGGACTTGTAGTGCTCTCAGACACAGAGCAGGCGGATGCCGGGGCGCGCTGGGACGTGTAGTGCTCACACACAGCAGGCAGATGCCGGGGCGCGCTGGGACTTGTAGTGCTCACAGACACACAGCAGGCGGATGCCAGGGCGCGCAGGGACTTGTAGTGCTCACAGACACACAGCAGGCGGATGCCGGGGAGCGCTGGGACTTGTAGTGCTCACAGACACACAGCAGGCGGATGCCGGGGAGCGCTGGGACTGGTAGTGCTCACAGACACACAGCAGGCGGATGCCGGGGAGCGCTGGGACTGGTAGTGCTCACAGACACAGCAGGCGGATGCCGGGGAGCGCTGGGACTTGTAGTGCTCACACACAGCAGGCGGATGCCGGGGAGTGCTGGGACTTGTAGTGCTCACAGACACACAGCAGGCGGGTGCCGGGGCGCGCTGGGACTTGTAGTGCTCACAGACACACAGCAGGCAGATGCCGGGGTGCTGGGACTTGTAGTGCTCACAGACACACAGCAGGCAGATGCCGGGGTGCTGGGACTTGTAGTGCTCACAGACACAGAGCAGGCGGATGCCGGGGCGCGCTGGGACTTGTAGTGCTCACAGACACAGAGCAGACGGATGCCGGGGAGCGCTGGGACTTGTAGTGCTCACAGACACACAGCAGGCGGATGCCGGGGCGCGCTGGGACTTGTAGTGCTCACAGACACACAGCAGGCGGATGCCGGGGCGCGCTGGGACTTGTAGTGCTCACAGACACAGCAGGCGGGTGCCGGGGCGCGCTGGGACTTGTAGTGCTTACAGACACACAGCAGGCGGATGCCGGGGCGCGCTGGGACTTGTAGTGCTCACAGACACACAGCAGGCGGATGCCGGGGCGCGCTGGGACTTGTAGTGCTCACAGACACACAGCAGGCGGATGCCGGGGCGCGCAGGGACTTGTAGTGCTCACAGACACAGCAGGCGGATGCCGGGGAGTGCTGGGACTTGTAGTGCTCACAGACACAGCAGGCGGATGCCGGGGAGTGCTGGGACTTTTAGTGCTCACACACAGCAGGCGGATGCCGGGGCGCGCAGGGACTTGTAGTGCTCACAGACACAGCAGGCGGATGCCGGGGAGTGCTGGGACTTGTAGTGCTCACAGACACAGCAGGCGGATGCCGGGGAGTGCTGGGACTTTTAGTGCTCACACACAGCAGGCGGATGCCGGGGCGCGCAGGGACTTGTAGTGCTCACAGACACAGCAGGCGGATGCCGGGGAGCGCTGGGACTTTTAGTGCTCACAGACACACAGCAGGCGGATGCCGGGGCGCGCAGGGACTTGTAGTGCTCACAGACACAGCAGGCGGATGCCGGGGAGCGCTGGGACTTGTAGTGCTCACAGACACAGCAGGCGGATGCTGGGGCGCGCTGGGACTTGTAGTGCTCACTGCCATAGATGATGCAAATTCTTTTGCTATTTTTTTTTTTATTTTAAAACATTAAATACAACAAAAAATAAAAGAAAACTCCCATCATTTCCTGCGAGCTCAGAGTGATACAGAACATGATCCGCAGGCCATTTACACTATATAAAAAAAAAAAAAAAAAAAAAAAAAAAAAGGAAGAGGCACCCGAGACGACATTGTGCGAGCTGCGGTGACCTTGCTGCGGTGTCAGTGCAGGCCCTGGGGCGCGCACACCACTCGCCGCCTCTGCACCGGGCCATCAGTCCTTGTGTAAGAGGCGCCTCACTCCTTCCTGCGCTTCTTGCCCTCGTGGTCGTGCTCCTTGGCGCGGCCGCTGTCTGATGGGCGTTTGGAGCCTCCATGCTGTTTGGCCTCTTCCAAGAATTTATCCAGACCGAAGGGGTCCTCTTCAAACTGCACGGGGCCGTCCCTGCGCTGCTTTCGATCGGAGCCCGAGAAATCCTTATCAGGAACAAACCTGGGGAGACGCAGACAAGAAGGGGTTAACAGCGCAGCAGGCGCCGGCCATCGTTCCCCGCCAGGACAGCTACTGCTCTCTGTGATCACACACCAGCCCAATCCTAGGTGGATATCAGATGCTGCTGGGGGACGGCACAGGTTTACAGTGGGCTGTAGTGGCCTCGGCCTCCACACCAGGGGGCGCTCTCCAGAACCCTCTCACCTGTTGGTTTTCATCAGGGTATCGATGTCGGTGGTGTACATGTCGGAGTCGGTGTTCTTGGGCCGGTAGATGGTCTGTGCCACCTCCTTACTGCTCCTCCAGGGCTGGGAGTACACGTTGTACGTCTCGTCCTCTCCGCCCGCGAAGCCGCTGTCCAGACCCTGCAGCCAGAGACAGAGGAGACAGCACAGCAGCGTGTGAATGGATCTCTGGGGATGTGTCATGTCTGCGCTGGGGGCCTGCACCACGTGTAGGTGCCCAGACACCGGTGCTGCCCCTCACACCGAGCCCATGTGACAGCAGCGGTGTCCGCGTTTGTCACTCCCACGTACGACAGGCGCTCGTACCCTGCTCTGGTTGAAGAGCCGCTGATCGTACTGAATCTCTCCAGAGGGCCGTTGGCTCGGGATTCCTAAGGCGATCTGCTCGCTGATGTCTCTGTCTTCGTTCCTCTGAAGCTTGGACCTGGCGGGCAGAGTCAGAGGGACATTGTTGTAAGTAAAGCCCCCCGGAGCCTGGCAACAGGACGCCATCGCTCCCACCTCACCTCTTATCTGGAGCTGCTCTGGACAGATTGCGCTCGTGCTGCCTCTCTTTCCGCCTGTTGTCTCGGATCTCATCGCGCTCTCTGGCTTCGCCATCCTCTGCGGGGTGTATTATTATTATAGCGCCATTTATTCCATGGCACTTTATATGTGATCGGTGTATACATAATAAACAACAAGTACAATAATTATGAACAATACAAGCCAGCGACCGATACAGGAGGAGCGAGGACCCTGCCCGCGAGGGCTCACAGTCTACAAGGGATGGGTGAGGATACAGTAGGTGAGGGTAGAGCTGGTCATGCAGCGGTATGGTGGAGCGAGGACCCTGCCCGCGAGGGCTCACAGTCTACAAGGGATGGGTGAGGATACAGTAGGTGAGGGTAGAGCTGGTCGTGCAGCGGTATGGAGGAGCGGTGATTACTGCAGGTTGTAGGCTTGTTGGAAGAGGTGGTTCTTCAGGTTCCTTTTGAAGGTTTCCATGGTAGGCGCGAGTCTGATATGTTGGGGTAGAGAGTTCCAGAGTAGGGGGGAAGCACGGGAGAAATCTTGTATGCGATTGTGGGAGGATATAAGAGGGGAGTAGAGAAGGAGATCTTGTGAGGATCGGAGGTTGCGTGCAGGTATGTACCGGGAGACTAGGTCACAGATGTATGGGGGAGACAGGTTGTGGATGGCTTTGTATGCCATGGTTAGGGTTTTGGACTGGAGTCTCTGGGCAATGGGGAGCCAGTGAAGGGATTGACAGAGAGGAGAGGCCGTGGAATAGTGGGAGGACAGGTGGATTAGTCGGGCAGCAGAGTTTAGGGTAGATTGGAGGGGTGTGAGAGTGTTGGAAGGGAGGCCACAGAGCAGGAGGTTGCAGTAGTCGAGGCGGGAGATGATGAGGGCATGCACTAGTGTTTTTGCAAATTTGTGGTTGAGGAATGTGCGGATCCAGGTGATATTTTTTGAGTTGGAGTCGGCAGGAAGTGGAAAGGGCTTGGATATGTGGTGTGAAGGAAAGATCAGAGTCCAGGGTTACCCCCGAGGCAGCGAGCTTGTGAGACTGGGTTGAGTGGGCAGCCATTGACTATGATGGATAGGTCAGATGGGGGGGGGGGGGGGGGAGTAGATGATGAATTCAGTTTTATCCATGTTAAGTTTTTGAAATCCGGCAGAGAAAGATGAGATGGCGGACAGACATTGTGGGATTCTGGTTGGTAGGGAGGAGATATCGGGTCCAGAGAGGTAGATCTGTGTGTCATCGGCATAGAGGTGATACATAGATGTACATTTAGTAAAAGTCGCAGACATCGGCCGGCCCTCACCCTTCTCCGCGTGAGACTTGATTCCCGCTCTCCGTTCTCTGGCGATCTGCGCCAGCTCTCGCAGCTTCTCTTCCTTCTTCTCTTTTTCCTTTTGCGCCATCTTCCTCTCCACCTGGGCTCTCATCTCCACAGCTTCTCGGGCCTAAGCAACCACAAAGATGGCTGCTCAGTGACAGGAGCAGGCTGCAGACAAGGCACTATGTGAAGGACTCACCTTTCGGTCAGCAATATACAGCGCTTCGGCCAACTTTGCAAAATTTTCATTGATGTGGACGGTCTGCAGCCCACGGCCGTCAGCGGCCAGACGCTTGTCCAGGGGGATGGTGTAACCCTGTGGAGAGAAGCACAATGGTGGTGTCCCCGATAGCGAGCAGCCCTGCAGCCAGCGGCCGCTCCGGTCGGGGCGTTACCTTGGCGTTCTTCCAGTTGGATATACACGGTGGGATCTTCCATTCCTGCTGCTCCTTCACTGTCATCTGCAGAGAACAGACACGGTGGGGTCAGACATGGCGGGTCAAGGGCTCTGATCCAAGTGAGGGGGTGCCTCGTATTCAGCGAGCGGCACCGATGAAATCGTCCACAGAGACCCGCCGGGTTGCGCTGGTGCTGCCGCGCTCTCCGCCTGCTGTCTCGGATCTCATTGCTCTCTGGCGTCGCCGTCCTCTGCGGGATGTATGCATAGGAAGAGCTGCGGAGGACCCTGGCCAGGAGTGGTGCCCTCGGCTTGGGAGCAGGACACGACGAGGCGTGCCGCAGGGCTCTGCAGACATGATTGGAGCCGCTCACCTCCTGAGGCAGGAGCCAGGGGCGCTGCGCTTTTAATCACTCGATGACTGGACCGTTATCTCCTGTTGTGCCCCTCTTCTGTCCTCACGGACGGGGGCTGCTCGAGGCTTGGTTTTCTGACGGACTCTAGTTTTTGTTTTCTTACGTTACCATTTAGATTTTACAACACAAATATTGAAAAAAAAATACATTTTAAGTTTTGTTTTTTTTCTATGTCTTTTCCTGTTCATGTTTCTCCTCAAACACCCGACTACAGTTGTGCAGACCCCAATATGTAGCGTCGGCGCAAACTGATTCACACGTTCCCTCCTTCGGCCATGACAGGTCTATGGCCGCTGCGCAGGAGTACCGCCTCATACCTGACGGCACCCGCAGCTCCAGTTCTGATTCGCCAGCCCTGCGCGACGACATTGTACCAGACCGGCCAATCAAGTGAGGAGCCGCCAGGTAAGAGGGCCCGGAGGAGGGGGACGTGAGCAGAAACTTCCCTCCACTCTAATGTGTATTCCTCATAAAACATTTTATAAGGAAACCACGCTGATGTTGTGCCGAGGACTAGTTCCTTTCGTTATTTGCAGACGCTTTGTGCATCTACTGCACAGAATGTCTCCACCAGGAGATGAAAGTTATAGGGGCAATCACACGTCTGTGGCGGAGCCTCTGATAAGACCACCAGGCCTCTCCCGGGGCCGGACCTGTCAGACTGCAGCTTTAACCCCGCGGTGTTGTAAAGCCCAGAACAGAGTGCGCTGCAGAGACATGGGCATCCCCGACTCGTCATAGTCGACAGCCTGTACCCATCTCACGGCCCACCCTTCGTATTATGAGGGGATTGGGCAGATGCTGATTGGTTGCTTCTACTGAAGACGGGGCATAAGGTGGCACCTACCTTCCGGCTGGGAGAATGCATAACCGGAGCGGGGGGGGACGGGGGTCCACGAGGGATCTTCTTGTTAATCCTGAGACGAGACAGCAGGCTTAGTTTTCTTCCCACTCTCTGACCTCCCGCCTCTTTCCACCCAGGATACACTCACTTGAAGCGAGGCGGCTCCATGGGGTCTTTCTGCATCTCCACCATCCTGATGACCCTCTGTTTGGCTCCAGAGTTAAATGCCACCCCCTGCTGAGACGGCGTGTACCTAAGAGGGCAATGTGTCATTACCTGAGGAGCGACCACACTAGCCCCCCATAACCCTGTGGGGTCGCTCACCGGATGTACTGCGCAGGTGCCAGCTTGTCTGCTGCCCGCACTGGCATGGCTGCAGCGATCTTCTGGGACACGGCTTTATCCAGGGCCTGACGAGTCTTCTCTGTCAGCTGGAAGATGAGAGTTGGAATCCTGCCATTAATGCTGAAAAACCATGTGCGAGAGAAGCGGCGCCAGCTGAAGAGCCAGCGCTGCCGAATCTAAACCCCAGACCCCCCCGCACCTCGCGGACGGCCTCCTCGTCCGGCCTCTGCAGCTCGGGGTCGTCGTCATCCATCACCTCCTTGGGGACGAGGTCGGTGTATTTGCTGAATATGACCTGGAAAAAGACAAACACCGAGGAAGAACGTCAGCAGCAGAGGAGACCAGGAGCAGCATCTAACAGTCGAGGACTCGGATGATGGGAGTAATGATACACTGTGCGATAGATTATATTGTGAGCTCCTGGGGTCAGGGATGATGAGAGTAATGATACACTGTGCGATAGGAGATTAGATTGTGAGCTCTGGTGTCAGGGATGATGGGAGTAGTGATACACTGTGTGATAGGAGATTAGATTGTGAGCTCCGGGGGTCAGGGATGATGGGAGTAGTGATACACTGTGTGATAGGAGATTAGATTGTGAGCTCTGGGGTCAGGGATGATGGGAGTAGTGATACAGTCGGCATCACTGGCAGTCTGGGTACGGAGCCTCCTGGCGGCTCTGCGGGGGAGGGGCTTCTCACCTTATCCTTGGACTGGCCCTGCCGGGCGATGGCGTCATACTTGATCTTGCCCTCGGCGTCCACCTGTACGGCCAGAGCGTTGGACATGCGCTTCTTCCTCCCCATCTCCAGCGGGTACTGAGCCACATGAATCTCCGGGAAGGCACCGCCATCTGCAAAATCCTGCGGGGATGATAAGATAGAGAGATGACAGACGTGACCCCGGCAGCCGCCAAGGTGGACCCCCACCTCCCACTCACCTCCAGGGTCCGGGGCACCCAGCCTTTCCGGTGGCCATAAGGAGGCGGCTCTCGGCGTGACGCCACCAGCGCAGTCTGACGGGACTTCTGAGCTCGGAGCTTCTCCTCCGCCTCCAGCTGATCCTGGGAAAGCTGTGTGGGGGCCGGCAGAAAACTGCAAGAAACAGCGAGAGCCCCCGTTACAGGGGGTCAGAGGGCAAACCTGCAAATAGAGGCCCAACCCAAAGAGTAACAGGAGGATTGGGGGGGGGTGAATAGCACAACCCGCGGAGTAACGGGGATGGAGAGAGAGGGGACCCCCGCACGGTAACGGGGATGGGGAGAGAGGGGACCCCCGCACGGTGATGGGGAGAGAGGGGACCCCCGCACGGTGACGGGGATGGGGAGAGAGGGGACCCCCGCACGGTAACGGGGATGGGGAGAGAGGGGACCCCCGCACGGTAACAGGGATGGGGAGAGAGGGGACCCCCGCACGGTAACGGGGATGGGGAGAGAGGGGAACCCCGCACAGTAACGGGGGGGACGGACCCCGCAGAGTAACGGGGAGGGAGGGGGGGGCAGTTCTCCCTGTGGAGACCTCACACGCAATGCTTCATGGGAGAAAAGGATGCAGATTAGCTGCCTCCCTGCACTGGAGCCAGGCAGACCCCACATGAGCGGCTGCCATGTCCCCACGGCTCTCTGGCAGGCTTTCCAGCATCCTCTGACAGTGCCAGGATGGCAACAAGTCCATGACACCCACAGGTGAGGCCCGGAGACCCCGCGGACTCCTCACCTCACCAGCGCCATCTCTGCAATCCGTTCTCACAACCGGAAACAGCTTTCTGATAGACCGGAACTGACAGGAGTCACATGACCAACTCAGAGCGCGCTCGGCACTAGAGGAGGGTACGCGCGCCGCCGCCATGATGTCGGAGCTCATCTGACCCCGCCTGTCCCCAGGCTCCTCCCCTCCTTGTACGGACGATGGTGTCTCCCAGCCCCGCCTCCTCTTTGCTTCCAGCGCACTAGGCGGCATCTGAACTACGTGTCCCGGCGTGCACAGAGGCCTGGACTGTACCAAGTGGGTTGTCGGGGAGGTTTTTAAACGGAGGTACAGCGGTAAAGTCAGAGAGTCAGTGAGGTGCCGGCAGATGTGGATCCGTCCGCGCTCTAGCGTTCATCCCCTGTCACGTGACCTGTCAGTGGTGGGAACCTCGTGGCTCCGTCCCGCAGGGTCAGACACGGGAGTGTGCATTGTCCCCTGCGCTGCTCTCAGCGCTCTGCGGCCGGGATGGTGAGAGCCTCGTTCAGACTGGTTTCACTGCTCACTGCAGGTCTGGCCACCTCTGGCTGCGTTATCTATGGGGGGCGCTCCTGGGATCCCGGTGACTTTGGAGTGGTTCGGATCGGCAGAGCGGTGCTGACGGTGAGTGACAGCGGCTGTGTCTGTGTGGGCTGCCATGTGATGACGTCTCCTTCCTGCCTTGCAGACCGCAGCCGTCACCTGGGACTACCTGGTAACGCTCCGCCATGTTCCCCCGGACTCTCAGGAATACGAGGTCGTCAGGTCTCAGGTACAGTGCCGCCCCCGGACGTGGCGGGCCTCCCAGACGTGGCGCAATCCCCCCCCGGATGTGGGGCTCCCACCCCCCAACCCGGACGTGGCGGGTCTCCTCAGACATGGCGGTCTCCTCAGACATGGTGGTCCTCCCTGACGTGCCCCCCCCCCCCAGACGTGGCAGTCCCCCCCCTTCCTGAACGTGGCCGTCTCCTCAGACATGTTGGTCCTCCCAGATGTGGCGGTCCCCACAGACATGGCACCCCCTCCCGGACGTGGCGGTCCCCACAGACATGGCGCCCCTCTACCCCCCCCCCCCCCTGACATGGCGGTCCCCACAGACATGTGAGACATGTCGCCCCCCTCCCCCAGACGTGGCGGTCCCCGTGTGCTCCTCACGTACTTCTTGTACACTGTCTTACCCTAGGTGCACGCTCGCTCTGCCCGCCGCCTGCTGGACCTGTGCTGCGCCAACCGTGGCACCTACATAAAGGTGGGGCAGCACCTGGGGGCTCTGGAGTACCTGCTGCCCCCGGAGTACACCCGCACACTGAGCGTGCTGCACAGCCGTGCCCCGGCCACCCCGCTGCCTGACGTGCTGCACATCATCCAGGAGGAGCTGGGCACGGAGGTACGGAGCTGCGCCCCACCCGTGTCTTATCGCTGCTCCTCATAGATGCACGCGCTTATTATGAGCTGCAATTAATCAGCCACCCACAGATCTGACGGGGCATCAGGACGAGGTCACCGCGTATTAATAACGCTCGCGCTCTACTCAAAGCCGGAGCACGGGCCCGAGATTTATTGCCTCAGATATTGCTGTCTGGAGAGGGAGTGATGAGCGCAAACCGCAGATAAACCTCCAGTGAGGATGAGGCGGGGGCGATAACCAGAGCTGGGGGGCGGGGGGGCCAGTCACAACTGGGGGGGTGACCTGGTCATGCAGCCTGGGGGAGGGGGTCACACATACTGTGGGGGTTGTCACAAGGCCTGGGGGGTTACGTACAGGCTGGCCGTTGCAGCAGGATCCGGCTTCAGTCTGTGGTTTCTCCCTCCAGACTTCGGATCTGTTTGCACAATTTGAGGAGACCCCTCTGGGTGCAGCCTCGTTGGCGCAGGTCCACCGAGCAGTTCTCAGGGATGGTCGGACGGTGGCTGTGAAGGTCCAGCATCCCAAAGTGAGACAGCAGAGTTCCCGGGACATCATGATCATGGAGGTAGGAGAGGTGCATGCTGGGACTCTAGGTTCACATTGGCACCTTGCACAGTGGATCACATTGACCTCTGGGTAGACACTTGTTAAGCCCTTACCCTGGGTCTGTTGCAGACTCATGTTCTATCCGGCGCCGTCACCAGCCTGTGTGACCAGTAATGTCTGCTCTCCAGGTCCTTCTCCGGGCCGTGAAGAAAGTCTTCCCACAGTTCGAGTTCATGTGGTTGGTGGAAGAAGCTAAGAAGAACCTTCCTCGAGAGCTGGACTTCCTGAATGAGGCCCGCAACGCTGAGAAAATGGCGGCTATGGTCCGCAAATTCCCCTTCCTGAGGGTACGAGGGGCTCTGTACGGGGCACACAGATCAACAGAGCACACTCATCCCTGTGTATGGGACTGGTCGTGCCGTAATGACTTGTCTCCAGCAGGTGTCAGTATTGTTACTAACGCCGTGAGCACACGTTCCGTCCTGCGCTGCACAGTACATGTGGATGTTCTGTATGTTGCAGGGGTATTTGGATGTGACTCCAGAGGTCCAGGGAGCGCCCTGGTGCCTGCAGACGTCTGTGACTGGGGGCGGCCATTGTGCTGGCTCCTGTAATGTTTGCTCATTAGTTCTGTTACTTTGTTTCAGATACCTAAATATTTAGATTTCAGAATCCTCAGTGGTTGATACCTTTTATTGGCTAACTGAAAAGATGGTAACAAATTGCAAGCTTTCGAGACTACTCTGGACTCTTCATCAGGCATAGTATACCACAAAATCTGAAGTCACATATTTCTACACAATAAGACACAAAAATAATGTAATAGGTAAGACATGTGATGGAAAGCAGAGTTATTATAGAAGAGATAAACAGTTCTGGCTATAAATATTTTAGCAGTTAATAGATAAGGAGTGTGAAGGTTTTATTGTCCTGTGACTAGGTCCAGTGTTATGATGGCCTTACAAGTCTTAGGGGCACATTCCTTAGTTGATGTAGAATGACATAAATCCATACGACACATTCATTCCTGCTCTGAAAGTGTCAAAGGTCACCATCAGTTTATATTCTGAGATTCTTCTTTCTCTTTGAGATTTGAAGTTACCTTTTAATACCAGTAATTTCATGTCTTTGATGCTGTGATCAGGGGAACAAAAATGCTTGGCTACAGGTAGATCTATTCTTTTTTTCTTTTATTATGTGGCGATGATGATTCATCCTTGTCCTAAGTTTTTGCCCTGTCTCCCCTACATGAAGACCCCCAGCTGGACATTTTGTACATATAATTAAGTACACTACATTAGATGTGATACAGCTGAACGTGCCTGGGATCTTATAGTCCTGATGTGAATTGAGGATCTTTATCTTGTCTGTGGTCATTATAAATGGACAGGTTTTACATTTTTTCTGGTTGATAACAGGGAGCTTCTGACAATGATGCTTCTTAGATTTGGGGGCTGCCTGAAACAGAAGTGGGGGGGTCTGGTCTGGAAATATGGATTGTAATCGGGCATCTTCTTGTAGTAAGGGTTGCAGTTTCCGTGCAGCTCTCCTTAGCGCCTCCAGATTTGGATTATAGGTGACTAGTAGAGGCACCTGGTTGCTTTCTTGTTTGGTTTTGTAATGTAGGAGATGATTCCTTGATATTCTGGTGGCTCTTGTAATCTGGTTCTCAATTGTTCTTGGATGGTGGCCCTGATTCAAAAAGGTCTTTCTGAGGCCACCAAGGTGTTTGTCTTTATCCATAGGGTTGGGACATATCAGATTGTATCCGATGGCTTGGCCGTAGACAATAGAGTTTATACAAACAGTTACAAAACAAAGCCAAAACCTGACAATTTGGAGAACCACTCCATTCCAGACACAGAAGCATCTAACTGTGTCATCAATCTCTCAGATTATACACCCAACAAAGCGGAGCTGACCGTGCTTTCTAGGGGACTCTCATTTTATCCTACTAAGGCCCTGGATAAAACTGAACTCTGTAGTGATATGGAAAATTATTTCAGGAGACTGCGCCTGAGGGAATACTTCAGTGCTACAGAAGATTCAGAACCCACCGGAACTGAAGGAAAAGGGATCTTAACTACCAAGAAGAGGTCAGATTGGATACCTCCACCCGGACGAAACCCTCATTTGGATACATATATAGAATCCTTCAGACATGTGATAAAATCCACCATCTTAGACACAAACAGGAGACAAGCATCCAACATCAGTGCCCAGGAGAAAAAGGCCATACAATCTATGGAAACCAACAAAGAAATCATCATCATTAAACCTGCTGACAAGGGTGGTGCAATAGTGATGATGAACACATGAAAGAAGCAAACAGACAACTGATGGACACCCGCTACTACCAAAAACTGGAGTCTGACCCTACACAGGACTATTACAAGGAACTAAACAAGTTGGTATCGTGTCTGCCTGACGAATCCATAAGAGCCGATGACCTGATACCAGAGAGCCCAAGAATAGGGACATTCTATATGCTCCCCAAAATCCACAAATGTGGAAATCCAGGAAGACCAATTATTTCATGTGTGGGCTCCTTACTGAGCAAGTTTCTGGATGGGTAGAGAGTGTTCTTAAACCCCCTGGTAAAGAGTACACCCAGCTACATTCAGGACACGACGGACCTACTGAATAAACTATCAGCAGTAAGTCCTCTACCAGAAGGAACCATCCGGCCACCATGAATGTGCAATCGTTGTACTCTAATATCCCACACCAGGATGGATTAAATGCCTGCAAAATCTTCATAGAAAATACAGGAATTGATGCTGATTCTGTGGTCAAATTTGCAAAATTCATCCTCACCCACAATTACTTTGAATTTGATAACATACAGTACAGACGAATTTTGGACACACCTTCTCATTTAAAGATTTTTCTATATTTTCTTGACTATGAAAATTGTACATTCACACTGAAGGCGCTAAGGAGAGCTGCACGGAAACTACAACCCTTACTACAAAAAGATGGCCGATTACAATCCATATTCCCAGACCCCCCACTTCTGTGTTTCAGGCAGCCCCCAAATCTAAGAAGCATCATTGTCGGAAGCTCCCTGTCATCTCCACCAGCTACAGGAACCTTTCCTTGCAACCAGAAAAATGTAAAACCTGTCCATGTATAACGACCACCGACAAGATGATGATACCCAACTCACATCAGGACTATAAGATCCCAGGCACGTTCAGCTGTATCACATCTAATGTAGTGTACTCAATTATATGTACCAAATGTCCAGCTGGGGGTCTCTATGTAGGGGAGACAGGGCAAAAACTTAGGACAAGGATGAATCCTCATCACCACACAATAAAAGAAAAAAAGAATAGATCTACCTGTAGCCAAGCATTTGTTCCCCTGATCACAGCATCAAAGACATGAAATTACTGGTATTAAAAGGTAACTTCAAATCTCAAAGAGAGAGAAGAATCTCAGAATATAAACTGATGGTGACCTTTGACACTTTCAGAGCAGGAATGAATGTGTCGTATGTATTTATGTCATTCTACATCAACTAAGGAATGTGCCTCTCAGACTTGTGAGGCCATCATAACACTGGACCTAGTCACAGGACAATAAAACCTTCACACTCCTTATCTATTAACTGCTAAAATATTTTATAGCCAGAACTGGATATCTGTTCCATAATAACTCTGGTTTCCATCACCTGTCTTATCTATTGCATTATTTTTGTGTCTTATTGTGTAGAAATATGTAACTTCAGATTTTGTGGTATACTAGCCTGATGAAGAGACCTGCGTAGTCTCGAAAGCTTGCAATTTGTTACCATCTTTTCAGTTAGCCATTAAAAGGTATCAACCACTGAGGACTCTCAAATCGAAATATTTTTCTAGCTACTGACTAACACGGTACAAGAATATATATTTTCCCTATTTCAGATACCTAAAATTCACTGGGACGTGAGCACAGAGCGGGTCCTGGTGATGGAGTACGTGGAGGGCGGGCAGGCCAATGACCTGCACTACATGGAGAGAAACGGCATCGATGTGAATCAAGTAATGAGCTGCTTTGCTCCAGTCATCAAGGGTTAATAATCGCCTGCAGTCAGTGACTGTGTCTGCGGCGTCACCAGGAGCCTGTGAGGCTGTAATTACCATGTTATAAGCAGGCTCCCGTCGTCCTCTGCGTGGAATCTCCCCGTCCTACGACCTCCCTCTGCGTGGAGTCTCCCCGTCCTACGACCTCCCTCTGCGTGGAGTCTCCCCGTCCTACGACCTCCCTCTGCGTGGAGTCTCCCCGTCCTACGACCTCCCTCTGCGTGGAGTCTCCCCGTCCTACGACCTCTGCGTGGAATATCCCCGTCCTACGAACTCCCTCTGCGTGGAGTCTCCCCGTCCTATGACCTCCTCTGCGTGGAATATCCCCGTCCTACGAACTCCCTCTGCGTGGAGTCTCCCCGTCCTACGACCTCCTCTGCGTGGAATATCCCCGTCCTACGAACTCCTCTGCGTGGAGTCTCCCCGTCCTATGACCTCCCTCTGCGTGGAGTCTCCCCGTCCTACGACCTCCCTCTGCGTGGAGTCTCCCCGTCCTACGACCTCCCTCTGCGTGGAGTCTCCCCGTCCTACGACCTCCCTCTGCGTGGAGTCTCCCCGTCCTACGACCTCCCTCTGCGTGGAGTCTCCCCGTCCTACGACCTCCCTCTGCGTGGAGTCTCCCCGTCCTACGACCTCCCTCTGCGTGGAGTCTCCCCGTCCTACGACCTCCCTCTGCGTGGAGTCTCCCCGTCCTACGACCTCTCTGCGTGGAGTCTCCCCGTCCTACGACCTCTCTCTGCGTGGAGTCTCCCCGTCCTACGACCTCCCCCTGCGTGGAGTCTCCCCGTCCTACGACCTCCTCTGCGTGGAATATCCCCGTCCTACGACCTCCTCTGCGTGGAGTCTCCCCGTCCTACGACCTCCTCTGCGTGGAGTCTCCCCGTCCTACGACCTCTTCTGCGTGGAGTCTCCCCGTCCTACGACCTCTTCTGCGTGGAGTCTCCCCGTCCTACGACCTCTTCTGCGTGGAGTCTCCCCGTCCTATGACCTCCTCTGCCCCGTCCTCCGACCTCCTCTGCCTGGAGTCTCCCCGTCCTCTGACCTCCTCTGCCTGGAGTCTCCCCGTCCTCCGACCTCCTCTGCCTGGAGTCTCCCCGTCCTATGACCTCCTCTGCCTGGAGTCTCCCCGTCCTATGACCTCCTCTGCCTGGAGTCTCCCCGTCCTATGACCTCCTCTGCCTGGAGTCTCCCCGTCCTACGACCTCCTCTGCCTGGAGTCTCCCCGTCCTACGACCTCCTCTGCCTGGAGTCTCCCCGTCCTACGACCTCCTCTGCCTGGAATCTCCCCGTCCTACGACCTCCTCTGCCTGGAATCTCCCCGTCCTACGACCTCCTCTGCCTGGAATCTCTCCGTCCTACGACCTCCTCTGCCTGGAGTCTCCCCGTCCTACGACCTCCTCTGCCTGGAGTCTCCCTGTCCTACGACCTCCTCTGCGTGGAGTCTCCCCGTCCTACGACCTCCTCTGCGTGGAGTCTCCCCGTCCTACGACCTCCTCTGCGTGGAGTCTCCCCGTCCTACGACCTCCTCTGCGTGGAGTCTCCCCGTCCTACGACCTCCTCTGCGTGGAGTCTCCCCGTCCTACGACCTCCTCTGCGTGGAGTCTCCCCGTCCTACGACCTCCTCTGCGTGGAGTCTCCCCGTCCTTTGACCTCCTCTGCCTGGAGTCTCCCCGTCCTATGACCTCCTCTGCCTGGAGTCTCCCCGTCCTATGACCTCCTCTGCCTGGAGTCTCCCCGTCCTATGACCTCCTCTGCCTGGAGTCTCCCCGTCCTATGACCTCCTCTGCCTGGAGTCTCCCCATCCTACGACCTCCTCTGCCCCGTCCTCCTCTGCCTGGAATCTCCCTGTCCTACGACCTACTCTGCCCCGATCTACGACCTCCTCTGCCTGGAGTCTCCCCGTCCTACGACCTCCTCTGCCCCGCACCACAGCCTTTCCTGCTCACCGCTGACTCCCACGTGGCTGTGCTGTGGTTTCACCTGTTTTTCGGTTGTTTTTCCTGGTCCCTGTAGTTTAGAGGGAACCTGGGCAGTAGCAGAAGGGGGCATCGGACTAACGGCTATTATCCCCCAAATCACCGAGCTGCAAATATACACAACAGACACGTCATTCCTGCTAGAACTGACAGCGAAGAGCAACACGTCCCTGACTGGTGACACCTAGTGGTCACACTTTGCATATATGTCTAGAGGGAACAACAGAGGAGCAGAAAGATAGCAAAAGACGCTAGGACTGTAACATCAAGAAGAAAAGCGCTCAAGAAACAGACATGTCAGGAGGGGTGTCACTACCGGGGCGGGGCTGACAACCGCTCACACACCACATACAGGCGGGTTGTCAGCAGTAATAGATGAGGAGCTGGTGCCAGAGTATAAGGGGTGTGGTTTCATGTGTGATGTCACTACTGGGGTGGGGCTGACAACCCCTCACACACCACATACAGGTGGGTTGTCAGCATTAATCGATGAGGAGCTGGTGCCAGAGTATAAGGGGTGTGGTCTAATGTGTGATGTCACTACTGGGGCGGGGCTGACAACCCCTCACACACCACGTACAGGCGGGTTGTCAGCATTAATGGATGAGGAGCTGGTGCCAGAGTATAAGGGGTGTGGTCTCATGTGTGATGTCACTACTGGGGCGGGGCTGACAACCCCTCACACACCACATACAGGCAGGGTGTCAGCAGTAATCGATGAGGAGTTGGTGCTGGAGTATAAGGGGTGTGGTCTCATGTGTGATGTCATCACCAGGGGGTGGGGCTGACAACCCCTCACACATGTATACAGGCTGGTTGTCAGCAGCAGTAGCTGACTCCTGTCCTCCTCCCATTGGTGCAGGTTTTCTCCTGTAGACATGAGTGATGATTGCGGCCGTACAATCCAGTCTCATTATTTCCAGGTCTCTCGGGCTCTGGGAAAGCTGTACAGTGAAATGATTTTTGTGCATGGATTTGTGCATTGCGACCCCCACCCTGGAAATGTTTTGATCCGACGTAGAGAAGGCAGCAGAAGCCCCGAGATCGTTTTGCTGGATCATGGACTGTACCAGGTGCAGTAATGGGGGGCGCTGTACTCCGCTCCTGTTCTATTCATTCATGACTGATATCAGCATCTCTCCCTACAGGAACTGACTGACAACTTCCGCCTGAACTACTGTCACCTGTGGCAAGCGCTGATCTCTGCGGACATGACAGGAATCCGCATTTATAGCCAGCGCTTAGGGGCCGGAGAGTTGTACGCGCTCTTTGCTTGTGTGCTGACTGCCCGCTCCTGGGACTCAGTAACCCGCGGCATTGATCGTGGTGCTGTCAGCGCAGAAGAGGTGAGGAGTCCTGTACAGACCGCGGGGGCGACCTGCGAGCAGACCACGGGGGGGGGGGGCAACCTGCGCGCAGACCACGGGGGCGTGACTGCGCAGACCACGGGGGGGCGACCTGCGCGCAGACCACGGGGGCGACCTGCGCTCAGATCACGGGGGCGACCTGCGCGCAGACCACGGGCGGCGCGACCTGTTCTCAGACCACGGGGGCGACCTGCGCACAGACCACGGGGGCGACCTGCACACAGACCACAGGGGGGGGTTGACTTGCGCTCAGACCACGGGGACGACCTGCCCACAGACCATGGGGGGCAACCTGCGCTCAGACCACGGGGGGGGGCGACCTGCGCTCAGACCACGGGGGGGGGCGACCTGCGCTCAGACAGCGGGGGGTGACCTGCGCACAGACCACGGGGGGAGGGGGGGCGACCTGCACGCGGACCAAGGGGGGCGACCTGTGCTTAGACCACGCAGAGCGCTGACTAAACCTCTGCCCTGGTAGGAAACCCTGCCAGTCGGGTGCAGTGTCCCATCTAATGCAGCGCTGCTCTCGCTGTCGCATCCATCGCTGCCGGCAGCTGCTTCAGAGCGCTGCTGGTGATAACGTGTAATTAGTTGTGTCTGTAATTAGCGGCTTGTTCTGTGTGGGACATGGGGGTGTAACCAGAGAATGCAGGAACTGTAACCCTTTCCTAACCAGGGAGTCTTAGCTGCTAGAAGCAGTGGCGCCAAGACTTAGTCATGGCCGAAAGTGTTGGCACCCTTGAAATTGTTGCAGAAAATGGAAGTTTTTCTTTCAGGCAATTATCACAATTCCATATATTTTGTTATACGCGTTGTGAAGACCCAGGGTCTTCTGCAGGCCGTGTTTATTTCCTTTGTGTGTATTGGAACAACACGAAAAAACGGAGAAAAAAAAGGCAAATTGGAGATAATTTCACACAAAACTGCAAAAATGGTCTGGACAAAATTGTTGCCCCCTCCTTAATATTTGGTTGCGCCCTTTGTAATAAATAACTGCAATCAGTCGCTTCCTATAACCATCAGCTTCTTACTCTTCTCAGCTGGGATCTTGGACTCTTCTTACAATCTGCTCCAGGTCTCCTATGTGAAGACGTCTTCTCCAACAGCAATTGTAAGATCTCTCCACAGGTGATCAATGAGATTTAGATCCGGACTCATTGCTGTCACTTCAGAACTCTCCAGCGCTTTGCTTCCATCCATTTCTAGGGGCTTCTTGCAGTATGTTTGGGGTCATTGTCCTGCAGAAGACCCATAACCTAGGACACAAACCAAGCTTTCTGACACTACATTGCCACCCAAAATCCTTTGGTAATCTTCAGATTTCATGATTCCTTGCACACAGTCAAGGCACCCAGTGCCAGAGGCAGCAGAACAACCCGAAAACCTCTGTGACCCTCCACCGTATCTGACTGTAGGTACTGTGTTTTTTTTTTCTAAATTGTAGGCCTCATTCCGTTCTCGGTAAACAGTAGAATGATGTACTTTACAAAAAAGCTCTATCTTCGTCTCATCTGTCCACAAGACATTTTCCCAGAAGGATTTTGGCTTACTCACGTACCTTTTGGCAATCTGCAGTTTAGCTTTTTTATGTGTCTGTGTCAGCAGTGGGGTCATCCTGGGTCTCCTGCCATAGCGCTTCATTTCATTCACATGTGGACGGATAATTCGTGCGGACACTGATGCACCCTGAGACTGCAGGACAGCTTGGATTTTTTTGGGGCTTATCCACCATCCGGACTATCCTGCGTTACAAACTTTCATGAATTTTTCTCTGCCGTCCATGTCCAGGGAGATTAGGTGCAGTGCCACGGGCTGTAAACTTCTTGATTATGTTGCGCACTGTGGACAAAGGAACATCAAGATCTCTGGAGATGGACTTGTAACCTTGAGATTGTTAATATTGTTCAACAATTTTAATTTTGAAGTCCTCAGACAGTTCTCTTCTCCTCTTTCTGTTCTCCATGCTTAGTGTGGCACACACACACAATATGCAAAGATCGAGTCAACCTCTCCCTTTTTATCTGGTTTCAGGTGTGATTTTCATATTGCCCACACCTATTACTTGCCACAGGTGAGTGTGAACGAGCATCACATGCTGGAAACAAAGTTGCTTACCTACAATTTTGGAAATGTGCCAGCAGCTTTGTCCGGCCCACTTTTGATGTTTGTGTCCAATTTGCCTTTTTTTCTGTGTGTTTTTTTTTTGTGTTGCTCCAATACACACAAAGAAAATAAACATGTGTATAACATAACTTGTGTAATTGTGATAATTGTCTGAGAGAAATACTTCATTTTCTGGAACAATTTCAAGGGTGCCAACACTTTTTGGGCCATGACTGTATACAGCTGTGGTGTTTGTCTGCCTGTGCCATTGTGCACTCCTTACTGTCTCCTGCACTTTCACCTGTCTCTTGTGTTATGACCCATCTCCTGCCCCGTCTTTTTCACCTGTCTCGTGCGGTCTTCCTCTCTTTAGGCAAAGGAGATCCGCAGTAACGCCGCGGCGTACCTTCCTCAGATCAGCCAGCTGCTCTCCAGCGTCCCACGTCAGATGCTTCTGCTGCTAAAAACCAATGACCTCCTGCGGGGAATCGAGACGGCTCTTCACACTGATGCGGGTGCTAGCTCCTTCCTCAGCATGTCTCGTTGCTGTGTCCGGGCTCTCGCTAGGTAAGATGGCTCTTGTTTTGACAATGACTGGCCTGGACCATAGAGCAGCAGCAGCGTACATGTGGGCAGGAGGGTCTGTAATCACAGCGTGTGCTCATCCAGTCCTGGGATGGTGCAGTAGTCATCTCTGTGCCTTCTGTACTCAGTCACTAATTACAGGGAACTTGTGCTATTTCTTCTAATTGTTCGACAAATTATACGAGAGGCAGGAGAATGTCTCAGGATGAGCAGGCAGCTCCCGGCAGCCGCCATTTCTCTTAGAATCACTCGTTCATTCCAACCAAGTATGTGAGATGTCTGTAGATTGTCCACCGAGCCTGAAGGGTGGATGGCCATCACTCCCTATCAGGTCAGACTTCCATTGACTGCCCCATTTCAGGACCCTCATGGGACCAAGGATCTACTGTACAATCCGAACACTAGATTAAGCCCCTTAGACCGCAGTTATCAACCACTATAAAAGGGAATTTTAATACACAAGAAGTCCCCTATATGTATTAGGCCGGGGCAGATGAGCGTATGGACAAACTGCCAAGTTTCATCCACAAACCTTGGATGATTGTCATCTGCAAGGGATTTTTTTGTTTTGTTTTGTTTTTTTTACAGCTGAGTGATGTCTGTTTCATGCATCTACATGGACATGATCAGATGGCTTCCTAGCTTAATAATGGAAATGCATCTGTAAAAATCAGATGCCGCTCAGTTGTTCTATGCAGGGTTTTATGTTTTCACTTATCCATAGACTTCAGTGGTCATGTCTGATCTGAAAGAGAATGGTGCATTTATTTGTATTTATTTTACTCCCTTATATAGCGCCATTAATTCTACAGCACTTTACATACATTATAGTCACTGTCCCCATTGGGGCTCGCAATCTAGATTACCTATCAGGATGTCTTTGAAGTGTGGGAGAAAACCGGAGGAAATCCGCACAAACACGGGGAGAACATACAAACTCCTTGCAGATCTTATCCTTGGTGGGATTTGAACCCTGGGCTCCAAAGCTACAATGCTAACCACTGAGCCACCGTGCTGCATGCTACGATTTATCTCGCATGGACACTGAGTCCGTGTGAGAACTCAGCCGTGTGGACGACCCTGCTGGGCTGCTCTGGTCGGTGTCCGGTCTGATCTGTACTCGGACAGCACCGTCTGTATTACCTGCTTAAGCCTTTTTTCCCAGGCCTGGATGCATTGGGGGGATTAGTGCTGAGGGTCACGTGCTGCTGCTCAGTACTGAGCGGGCCCATACTGAGTACAATGTGTAGAGCCTGGGCCGGTCCTCTCTGATGGTTCATCTTGAATGACATGATCTTTATTCTTCCTGTCTTCTCTGCAGACATCACAGGATGACGGCCTCCTCCCTGTGGTCCTCTGCCCGCATCTCCATGTCAGAGTCGCTTCTTCTGGGCCAGCTGCAGCTGTACGAGCTCTTCCTCTGGGCACGGTCCTCCTCGGTGGGGCACTGGCTGATTTGTCTTGTGCACTGGATATCTCACTCCTTATACTGACTCTTGTGTTAGGCCTGAATGACCACAAGACGCAATGGACCGTACTCCCTTGTCACTCCCAGAAACCACGGAGACTTCGATCCAACTTACGGGAGACTTGGGCACTGTTTATTACGGCTGCCATTCTGCTATATGAAAAGAACTAGAGAACAGCTGTTTAAGGTCCTCTATATAAGCACAACTCCACCAGACACTCTGCAGAGGTGATCAGCTCTGAGTGTGGTACAGTAATTATCTCTTTTCACCACAAGGTGGTGCTTGAGGCTTAAAGCTCTGATCACCTGACAGTGGAAATGCCCAGAAGACCAGGATGTCGCTGAGGCCCCTCCAGACCGCTCATGATATGTTGGGTCTCCTCTCCTGGATCTGACCCGTGTATTGTCGGGTCTCCTCGCCTGGATCTCACCCGTGTATTGTCAGGTCTCCTCGCCTGGATCTCACCCGTGTATTGTCAGGTCTCCTCGCCTGGATCTGACCCGTGTATTGTCAGGTCTCCTCGCCTGGATCTCACCCGTGTATTGTCGGGTCTCCTCGCCTGGATCTGACCCGTGTATTGTCGGGTCTCCTCGCCTGGATCTGACCCGTGTATTGTCGGGTCTCCTCGCCTGGATCTGACCCGTGTATTGTCGGGTCTCCTCGCCTGGATCTGACCCGTGTATTGTCGGGTCTCCTCGCCTGGATCTCACCCGTGTATTGTCGGGTCTCCTCGCCTGGATCTGACCCGTGTATTGTCGGGTCTCCTCGCCTGGATCTGACCCGTGTATTGTCGGGTCTCCTCGCCTGGATCTGACCCGTGTATTGTCGGGTCTCCTCGCCTGGATCTCACCCGTGTATTGTCGGGTCTCCTCGCCTGGATCTGACCCGTGTATTGTCGGGTCTCCTCGCCTGGATCTCACCCGTGTATTGTCGGGTCTCCTCGCCTGGATCTGACCCGTGTATTGTCGGGTCTCCTCGCCTGGATCTGACCCGTGTATTGTCGGGTCTCCTCGCCTGGATCTCACCCGTGTATTGTCGGGTCTCCTCGCCTGGATCTCACCCGTGTATTGTCGGGTCTCCTCGCCTGGATCTCACCCGTGTATTGTCGGGTCTCCTCGCCTGGATCTCACCCGTGTATTGTCGGGTCTCCTCGCCTGGATCTCACCCGTGTATTGTCGGGTCTCCTCGCCTGGATCTCACCCGTGTATTGTCGGGTCTCCTCGCCTGGATCTCACCCGTGTATTGTCGGGTCTCCTCGCCTGGATCTCACCCGTGTATTGTCGGGTCTCCTCGCCTGGATCTCACCCGTGTATTGTCGGGTCTCCTCGCCTGGATCTCACCCGTGTATTGTCGGGTCTCCTCGCCTGGATCTCACCCGTGTATTGTCGGGTCTCCTCGCCTGGATCTCACCCGTGTATTGTCGGGTCTCCTCGCCTGGATCTTCAACCGTGTATTGTCGGGTCTCCTCGCCTGGATCTCACCCGTGTATTGTCGGGTCTCCTCGCCTGGATCTTCAACCGTGTATTGTCGGGTCTCCTCGCCTGGATCTCACCCGTGTATTGTCGGGTCTCCTCGCCTGGATCCTACCCGTGTATTGTCGGGTCTCCTTGCCTGGATCCCGGGTGTGCTGTTTTATCACACAGGATTCAGGGATGTCTCGGTTCAGGGAGTGGCTATCTTCTGGCTATTCTCAACTCTAATTCTGATTTTTGTGTACAAAGCCACCATACACGTTTTAGCCTTATGATGCCCTATGACACCGGCGCCTATAGCCAGCCACCTATATTAGGTACACCCAACTACAGATGGACTGAGAGAAGGGACATCACCGACTGCTAGCTCTTAGGACAAAAATGACCCTAGAACCTCACACCAGGAGACGTCCTAGTGATGCCACTACTAAACCAGAACCCATCTGTGCATTTCCTGGCTCTTAGGGCTTTATAGTCAGCAGAACCATGAGACGGAGCCTGGACGTGTCGGGCCAGGGCCTGACATTTACTGATGGTATTAAATGGTGGTATCCAGAGGTCCGTGACTCTTCTCTCCTCTGTACAGAATACCAGAGACAATGATGTAGCAATGAGGGCCCTGCACAACAGACCAGGATATGAGTGAGCAAGACTGTCAGCACTCTCACTATGTCACCTTGTAATCTGGGGTCTCGTGTGCAGCAGTGCACTCTCATGTCGCCCCTTATCCTGCAGTCTCATCAATATGCTGCAGAGATCCCTGGATCCTGGGGACCTATCCGTATGCTAAAGAGCGCTCTCATGTTGCCCTGGATCCTGGGGTCTCACCAGTATACTGCAGAGCGTTCTCATGTCGCCCTGGGGTCTCATCAGTGTGCTGCAGATCTCTCTCGTGTTGTCCCCCTGGATCCTGTGGTCTCATCAGTGTGCTGCAGATCTCTCTCGTGTTGTCCCCCTGGATCCCGGGATCTCATCAGTGTGCTGCAGATCTCTCTCGTGTTGTTCCCCTGGACCCCGGGGTCTCATGAGTGTGCTGCAGATCTCTAGTGTTGTTCCCCTGGACCCCGGGGTCTCATCAGTGTGCTGCAGATCTCTAGTGTTGTCCCCCTGGATCCTGTGGTCTCATCAGTGTGCTGCAGATCTCTCTCGTGTTGTTCCCCTGGACCCCGGGGTCTCATGAGTGTGCTGCAGATCTCTAGTGTTGTTCCCCTGGACCCCGGGGTCTCATCAGTGTGCTGCAGATCTCTAGTGTTGTCCCCCTGGATCCTGTGGTCTCATCAGTGTGCTGCAGATCTCTCTCGTGTTGTCCCCCGGGGTCTCATGAGTGTGCTGCAGATCTCTCTCGTGTTGTTCCCCTGGATCCCGGGGTCTCATCAGTGTGCTGCAGATCTCTCTCGTATTGTCCCCCTGGATCCCGGGATCTCATCAGTGTGCTGGAGATCTCTCTCGTGTTGTTCCCCTGGATCCCGGGGTCTCATCAGTGTGCTGGAGATCTCTCTCGTGTTGTCCCCCTGGATCCCAGGATCTCATCAGTGTGCTGCAGATCTCACTACTATTGTCCCCCTGGATCCCGGGGTCTCATCAGTGTGCTGCAGATCTCTCTCGTATTGTCCCCCTGGATCCCGGGATCTCATCAGTGTGCTGGAGATCTCTCTCGTGTTGTTCCCCTGGATCCCGGGGTCTCATCAGTGTGCTGCAGATCTCTCTCGTATTGTCCCCCTGGATCTCATCAGTGTGCTGCAGATCTCTCTCGTATTGTCCCCCTGGATCCTGTGGTCTCATCAGTGTGCTGCAGATCTCTCTCGTGTTGTTCCCCTGGATCCCGGGGTCTCATCAGTGTGCTGCAGATTTCTCTCGTGTTGTCCCCCAGGGTCTCATGAGTGTGCTTCAGATCTCTCTCGTGTTGTTCCCCTGGATCCCTGGGTCTCATCAGTGTGCTGCAGATCTCTAGTGTTGTCCCCCTGGATCCTGTGGTCTCATGAGTGTGCTGCAGATCTCTCTCGTGTTGTCCCCCGGGGTCTCATGAGTGTGCTGCAGATCTCTCTCGTGTTGTTCCCCTGGATCCCGGGATCTCATCAGTGTGCTGCAGATCTCTAGTGTTGTCCCCCAGGGTCTCATGAGTGTGCTTCAGATCTCTCTCGTGTTGTTCCCCTGGATCCCGGGGTCTCATCAGTGTGCTGCAGATCTCTAGTGTTGTCCCCCTGGATCCTGTGGTCTCATCAGTGTGCTGCAGATCTCTCTCTTGTTGTCCCCCGGGGTCTCATGAGTGTGCTGCAGATCTCTCTCGTGTTGTTCCCCTGGATCCCGGGATCTCATCAGTGTGCTGCAGATCTCTCTCGTAATGTCCCCCGGGATCTCATCAGTGTGCTGGAGATCTCTCTCGTGTTGTTCCCCTGGATCCCGGGGTCTCATCAGTGTGCTGGAGATCTCTCTCGTGTTGTCCCCCTGGATCCCAGGATCTCATCAGTGTGCTGCAGATCTCACTCGTATTGTCCCCCTGGATCCCGGGGTCTCATCAGTGTGCTGCAGATCTCTCTCGTATTGTCCCCCTGGATCCCGGGATCTCATCAGTGTGCTGGAGATCTCTCTCGTGTTGTTCCCCTGGATCCCGGGGTCTCATCAGTGTGCTGCAGATCTCTCTCGTATTGTCCCCCGGGATCTCATCAGTGTGCTGCAGATCTCTCTCGTGTTGTTCCCCTGGATCCCGGGGTCTCATCAGTGTGCTGTAGATCTCTCTCGTATTGTCCCCCTGGATCCCGGGGTCTCATCAGTGTGCTGCAGATCTCTCTCGTGTTGGATCCCGGGGTCTCATCAGTGTGCTGCAGATCTCTCTCGTGTTGGATCCCGGGGTCTCATCAGTGTGCTGCAGATCTCTCTCGTGTTGGATCCCGGGGTCTCATCAGTGTGCTGCAGATCTCTCTCGTGTTGGATCCCGGGGTCTCATCAGTGTGCTGCAGATCTCTCTCGTGTTGGATCCCGGGGTCTCTTCAGTGTGCTGCAGATCTCTCTCGTATTGTCCCCCTGGATCCCGGGGTCTCATCAGTGTGCTGCAGATCTCTCTCGTATTGTCCCCCTGGATCCCGGGGTCTCATCAGTGTGCTGCAGATCTCTCTCGTGTTGGATCCCGGGGTCTCTTCAGTGTGCTGCAGATCTCTCTCGTATTGTCCCCCTGGATCCCGGGGTCTCATCAGTGTGCTGCAGATCTCTCTCGTGTTGTTCCCCTGGATCCCGGGGTCTCTTCAGTGTGCAGCAGAGCTCTCAGCATGTGCTCCTGACCTAAATCTGAGGGTCACTGAGCAGGTCTCCCCTGCAGCCGCTCTGATAACTCCTGAGATCTGCGGCAGGAGGAGAGAGGCCCCGGGCACAAAGGAGGCTAAAGCTGCTGAATGTGCTGTAAGCCACCACAATGGAGTATTTCCCACAGCTCTACACAAATCGGACCATTTCCATTACTACAGGAACACAGGCGAAATCTCCGCAATCAGCAATTCACAAGAACAGCCACCAACTGTGCCAGTAAATCCTGTTTGCACGGCGTCAGCCATCGCGTCCTCGTGTTGTCTCTGCGCTGACATCGGGACCTGCGGCCACCGGCCCTCACAAGCCTTACCTACAACACCAACTTGTGTTTTTCCAAGAAGCTCAATTGACGGAGAACCAGAAAATGAGAAACCCCAAATCTAATAATGAAAAGAACGAATCCCACAGAATCATTTCCTGTGGATATTCCAGGGGTCACTAGTGTCCGTTGTCAGTTCTGTGCTCAGTAAACCCAGGACCCTCTTGTCGGTCAGGACTGTTGTGCGACATCGCAGTGTGGAGACACTGGATCATCCCAGTAGGAGAACGACAACCTGCAGCGCTGCTGAGCAGAGACATTGTCAGCCTCTACATCTATGTCCGCTCTCCAGTGACCCGCGGGATGGAAATACTGGACTGTTGTACTTTAACATCCCATTCTCTCCCTAAGATGTGCAAGCCTAGTCTAGGCGCTCAGTGCACCCTCCCCGAGCCCAAATATTTACATGCACCTTCACACCTGCTTGTTTTCCTCCCGTCCCCACCTCCTCTTCTTTGATTGACAGCTTTGGCCACGGAAAGGTTGTGATAGAGGGTGGGAGGCTGCACAAGACCTGTCAGGCCGCTATGATGCACCGAGCCCCTGTGCTTGGTTTGAACAGTCATTCTGTGCTGACAGCCCCTTTAATAGGGAGGTGAGAGGTTCAGTCACTCAGCGATCTAATAATACAGTCTGATTTACTGAACCATTGGACAGCGCACCTGTTTGGGGTGTGGAGCAATCTACGCCTCGCACGGATCCAGCCCGAGCAGCCAAGGGGGAATCCAAGAAAAAGGCATATGGAGAAAAATACAACTTATCTCTTATTAGCCATATAAAATATTGCTCCACATGGTGTTACAGGCGTAGTACAGGCATGCCTTTCTCACTGGATCATTTGCATTTTTTATTGGATATGAATGGTTCACGTTGTTTTACCGAAGGAGCCAATTGTCAAACCTGATTTTTTGAGGGGTTTTTGCCGACATTCTGGCGTCTGTTATATGGGATGAGAAAAGTCTGTATCCATGGTGGGTGAGGGCCCGTGGCTGACCCCCCAGGTACACTACATTAGAGGGATGGGCACTAGATCTGCCTCTTCTTGCACCCTGTATAAGTGGCAGGAGTGAGTGGTGGCCGTGTGTACATGGAGAGAAATAAGCGGCAGACATTAAAGCTGGTAATTATATCCAACCTCGGAGCATTCACTGTGCAAGGAACAGTTTCCTGACAGGAGGAGAGGGGTGAGCCATGGTGCTGATCTCTGACGCCTGCAGCCTCCAGGACTAGGGTCACCGGAGGAATCCACACGGCACAGGCGCTGCTGGCAGTGTATGCCGCACTCGCTCTGCCCCGCACTAGCTCTGCACTCGCCCCGCACTAGCTCTGCACTCGCCCCGCACTCGCTCTGCACTCACCCCACACTTGCTCTGCACTCGCCCCACACTGGCTCTGCACTCGCCCCGCACTCGCTCTGCACTCACCCCACACTTGCTCTGCACTCGCCCCACACTAGCTCTGCACTCACCCCACACTTGCTCTGCACTCGCCCCACACTGGCTCTGCACTCGCCCCGCACTCCCTCTGCACTCGCCCCGCACTGGCTCTGCACTCTGCCCCACACTCACTCTGCCCCGCACTCGCCCCTGCACTCGCTCTGCCCTCGCCCCGCACTCGCTCTGCCCTCGCCCCGCACTCGCTCTGCCCTCACCCCGCCCTCGCTCTGTCCTGGCTCTGCCCTCGCCCTCGCTCTGTCCTGGCCCCACCCTCGCCCCGCCCTCGTTCTGCCCTCGCCCCGCCCTCGCTCTGTCCTAGACCCGCCCTCGCTCTGCCCTCGCTCTGCCCTCGCCCCGCCCTCGCTCTGCCCTCGCCCCGCCCTCGCTCTGCCCTCACCCCGCCCTCGCTCTGTCCTCACCCCGCCCTCGCTCTGTCCTGGCCCCGCCCTCGCTCTGCCCTCGCCCCGCACTCGCCCCGCTCTCTCCCCGCACTCGCCCCGCCCTCGCCCCGCACTCGCTCTGCCCTCGCCCCGCCCTCGCTCTGCCCTCGCCCCGCCCTCGCTCTGCCCTCGCCCCGCACTCGCTCTGCCCTCGCCCCGCACTCGCTCTGCCCTCGCCCCGCCCTCGCTCTGCCCTCGCTCTGCCCTCGCCCCGCCCTCGCTCTGCCCTCGCCCCGCACTCGCTCTGCCCTCGCCCCGCTCTCTCCCCGCACTGTGTGAAGCACTGAGCTCACAATTCATGATGTCAGATGTGACTCCATTATGTCTGGTGAACGGCTGCAATCACAGGACCTTAGTCGGTCTTAGACTTGGCGATCTAGCAGTATATTTCACATGCAGACATGGTGTGTATTTAGTTTTCTCACTTATATAGCGCCATCATATACCACCGCACTGTACACACATCATCATTGTCCCCATCGGGGTTCAGTCTGCGTTCACTTTGTAGTGTAGGACGAAACCCACGTAAACACGGGAAGAACATACAGAGTCTGTGCAGATGTTTGGTGGGATTTGAACGCAGGACCCCAGCCCTGCAGTGCTAACCACTGAGCCACCGTAGCTGTGGGTGCTATCAATCAGTATCTCAGCAATGCTCTCCCTTAAGTAGGTGGCTGCATCTAGAAAAGGGAGTTCTCGACAGATAATGTGCATCTGGATGTTTTTACTTTTTTCAGCAAGTCACTAATAAGACTAGATGAGGAAAGTGTGGCCTGAGCCTGGGCGGCATGTCCTGGTGTCCCAGCATATAAGGGAGGGCAGGAGGCGCTTTCCCCATGGCTGGCACAGTCGTGCACTTGGACTGCTGGGGATACTCTGCGTTACTGGCCTTGCTCTAGACCAGCTGGGAATTCCTTATCCTCCGACTGAAGGCACCTTGCACCAGGACAGAAGAAGGTCATCAAACAACACAGTCCACCCAGACAATTGCAGAGACCCTCCTGTGCTCCATTATCTGATCTCATCAGTGTCATCAGGCTGCACTGCAGAGAGTACACAATGCAGCCCCCCATCCACGCACTGCACTCACTGAAGAGCTCCACCTGTAATCAACTTCTAGCTTTGGGTGTAATGTATTCATTGATATGGCACCAACATATTCTGAAACGCTGTACACACATTGTCACCACTCACATCAACCCGTGTCCAAAGGGCTCACAATCTAAAAAGTGACCATTGAGGGTACAGTGATCTCCAAACACGTCATAAACCACAATGGTGATGAATCCCAGCAGTGCCCACCCTGCTCCTCTCACACAGCCCTGCAGGGCCCGGGCCTCTCAAGTGCAGGACCCCAGTCTCCCATCTGCGGTGCTTCCTTTCTCCCATCTATGGGGCCTTCTTTCTCCCATCTGCACGGCCTTCTTTTTCCCATCTACGGGGTCTCCTTTCTCCCATCTGCAGGGCCTCCTCCCATCTGCAGGACCTCCTTTCTCCCATCTGTGGGACCTCCTTTCTCCCATCTGCAGGCCCCTGGCTCCCATCTGCAGGGCCTCCTTTCTCCTATTTGCAGGACCCCGGTCACCCATCTGCAGAGCCCCAGTCTCCCGTCTGCAGGGTGTCCTTTCTCCCATCCACAGGGCGTCCTTGCTCTCCCCATCCCCATCATTGCTCCCCCCATCCCCATCCTTGCTCTCCCCAGCTCCATCATTGCTTATTCCTAGCCCATCATTACTCTCCCCAGCCCCAACATTGCTCTCCCCAGCCCCATCATTGCTCTCCCCATGTCACGCAGGGTGTGGGAAAGACTTAGTGCAACATAGAGGGAAAGGGAGCCCAGACACTAGGGAAAATGGGGGAGTGGAGACCTCCTAGTCTGGTCTAGTTTCACCCTGTCTAAACTACCATCCCTATATTGGCTCTTCACCAATCGCCGCATGGGTGCCTCGCCCTGACTTTCCCTGGCGTATGGCTAAGGCTAGGGAAGGGAGGAGATGTGCAGTAGTCGATCTGCACTAAACTCTATAGACAACAAAGGTAGACAAATGGGGGGGATTGCTTAGCTTTAGAAGACTCCAGACAAATGCGCACACGGCCTCAAGCTCCAGAGAGGACGAAGTACTGCTCTTGCTAAAGCCTCACAAGTAGTAATGAATATCGCCGGCACCTCCCTCTGGAACACAGCAAGTATTTATACACCCAGGCCAGGGAGCTAATTAGCCAGAGGGAAGTAGCCGCTGGGTCCTACAAACAGCCAGCCTCTAAGAAGATGTCTGTATTGCCAAACGTAGAGATCTCCTGCAACCATCTGCAGGGTGACTGTCTGTCACCTCTGATACACCCGTGACAGTAGGGCCCTGGACTCCATTCTGCAGAGCCTCCATTCTCCTATCTGCAGGGTCTCCCCATCTGCATATCCTCCGTTCTCCCATCTGCAGGGCCTCATTTTTACCATCTGTAGGGCCCCATTCTCCCATCTGCAGGGCCTCCTTTCTCCCATCTGCAGGACCTGGGATCCCATCTATAGGGCCCCCTTTCTCCCATCTGCAATGCCCGGTCTCCCATCTGCAGAGCCTCCTTTCTCCCATCTGCAGGGCCTCTTTTCTTCCATCTGCAGGGCCTCCTTTTTTCCATCTGTAGGGCCCCGGTCTCCCATCTGCAGGGCCTCGTTTCTCCCATCTGCTGGGCCTCCTTTTTCCCATCTGTAGGGCCCCGGTCTTCCATCTGCAGGGCCTCCTTTTTTCCATCTGTAGGGCCCCGGTCTCCCATCTGCAGGGCCTCGTTTCTCCCATCTGCTGGGCCTCCTTTCTCCCATCTGTAGGGCCCCGGTCTTCCATCTGTAGGGCCTCGTTTCTCCCATCTGTAGGGCCCCGGTCTTCCATCTGTAGGGCCTCGTTTCTCCCATCTGTAGGACCCCGGTCTTCCATCTGCTGGGCCTCCTTTCTCCTATCTGCAGTGCCAAATTTCTCCCATCTGCAGGGCCCCAGTGTCCATTCTGCCTGGCTCCAGCCATCACACATACTCAGCACCTTGGACAGCGCTCAGCAGACATTGCTGACACCAGCCGCCAACGTCTGCGCATCCCGTCAGTCCAGGGCAGCAAACAGGGTGTGATGACGTATCTTATACAGTGACAGGGAAACAGACTATAGAAAAGCAGCCATCAGACACGTATAACATAACATTGCCCTCGCCCCGCACTCGCTCTGCCCTCACCCCGCACTCGCTCTGCCCTCACCCCGCACTCGCTCTGCCCTCGCCCCGCACTCGCTCTGCACTCACCCCGCACTCGCTCTGCCCTCACCCCGCACTCGCTCTGCCCTCGCTCTGCACTCACCCCGCACTCGCTCTGCCCTCGCCCCGCACTCGCTCTGCCCTCGCCCCGCACTCGCTCGGCCCTCACCCCGCCCTCACTCTGCCCTCGCCCCGCACTCGCTCTGCACTCACCCCGCACTCGCTCTGCCCTCACCCCGCACTCGCTCTGCCCTCGCTCTGCCCTCGCCCCTCCCTCGCTCTGCACTCGCTCTGCCCTCGCCCCTCCCTCGCTCTGTCCTAGACCCGCCCTCGCTCTGCCCTCGCCCCGCACTCGCTCTGCCCTCGCCCCGCACTCGCTCTGCCCTCGCCCCGCACTCGCTCTGCCCTCGCCCCGCCCTCGCTCTGCCCTCGCTCTGCCCTCGCCCCGCCCTCGCTCTGCCCTCGCCCCGCACTCGCTCTGCCCTCGCCCCGCTCTCTCCCCGCACTGTGTGAAGCACTGAGCTCACAATTCATGATGTCAGATGTGACTCCATTATGTCTGGTGAACGGCTGCAATCACAGGACCTTAGTCGGTCTTAGACTTGGCGATCTAGCAGTATATTTCACATGCAGACATGGTGTGTATTTAGTTTTCTCACTTATATAGCGCCATCATATACCACCGCACTGTACACACATCATCATTGTCCCCATCGGGGTTCAGTCTGCGTTCACTTTGTAGTGTAGGACGAAACCCACGTAAACACGGGAAGAACATACAGAGTCTGTGCAGATGTTTGGTGGGATTTGAACGCAGGACCCCAGCCCTGCAGTGCTAACCACTGAGCCACCGTAGCTGTGGGTGCTATCAATCAGTATCTCAGCAATGCTCTCCCTTAAGTAGGTGGCTGCATCTAGAAAAGGGAGTTCTCGACAGATAATGTGCATCTGGATGTTTTTACTTTTTTCAGCAAGTCACTAATAAGACTAGATGAGGAAAGTGTGGCCTGAGCCTGGGCGGCATGTCCTGGTGTCCCAGCATATAAGGGAGGGCAGGAGGCGCTTTCCCCATGGCTGGCACAGTCGTGCACTTGGACTGCTGGGGATACTCTGCGTTACTGGCCTTGCTCTAGACCAGCTGGGAATTCCTTATCCTCCGACTGAAGGCACCTTGCACCAGGACAGAAGAAGGTCATCAAACAACACAGTCCACACAGACAATTGCAGAGACCCTCCTGTGCTCCATTATCTGATCTCATCAGTGTCATCAGGCTGCACTGCAGAGAGTACACAATGCAGCCCCCCATCCACGCACTGCACTCACTGAAGAGCTCCACCTGTAATCAACTTCTAGCTTTGGGTGTAATGTATTCATTGATATGGCACCAACATATTCTGAAACGCTGTACACACGTTGTCACCACTCACATCAACCCGTGTCCAAAGGGCTCACAATCTAAAGTGACCATTGAGGGTACAGTGATCTCCAAACACGTCATAAACCACAATGGTGATGAATCCCAGCAGTGCCCACCCTGCTCCTCTCACACAGCCCTGCAGGGCCCGGGCCTCTCAAGTGCAGGACACCAGTCTCCCATCTGCGGTGCTTCCTTTCTCCCATCTGCAGGGTCTCCTTTCTCCCATCTACGGGGTCTCCTTTCTCCCATCTACGGGGTCTCCTTTCTCCCATCTGCAGGGCCTCCTCTTTCCCATCTGCGGGACCTCCTTTCTCCCATCTGCGGGACCTCCTTTCTCCCATCTGCAGGGCCCCGGTCTCCCATCTGCAGGACCTCCTTTCTCCCATCTGCAGGCCCTGGGCTCCCATCTGTAGGGCCTCCTTTCTCCTATTTGCAGGACCACAGTCACCCATCTGCAGGTGTCCTTTTTACCATCCACAGGGCATCCTTGCTCTCCCCATCCTTGCCCTCCCCAGCTCCATCATTGCTTATTCCTGGCCCATCATTGCTCTCTCCAGCCCCAACATTGCTCTTCCCAGCCCCAACATTGCTCTCCCCAGCCCCATCATTGCTCTTCCCATGTTACGCAGGGTGTGGGAAAGACTTAGTGCAACACAGAGGGAAAGGGAGCCCAGACACTAGGGGAAATGGGGGAGTGGAGACCTCCTAGTCTGGTCTAGTTTCACCCTGTCTCAACTACCATCCCTATATTGGCTCTTCACCAATCGCCGCATGCGTGCCTTGCCCTGACTTTCCCTGGCGTATGGCTAAGGCTATGGAAGGGAGGAGATGTGCAGTAGTCGATCTGCACTAAACTCTATAGACAACAAGGGTACACAAACAGGGGGGATTGCTTAGCTTTAGAAGACTCCAGACAAATGCGCACACGGCCTCAAGCTCCAGAGAGAACGAAGTACTCCTCTTGCTAAAGCCTCACAAGTAGTAATGAATATCGCCGACACCTCCCTCTCAGACACACCAGGTATTTATAAACTCAGGCCAGGGAGCTAATTAGCCAGAGGGAAGTAGCCGCTGGGTCCTACAAACAGCCAGCCTCTAAGAAGATGTCTGTAATGCCAAAGGTAGAGATCTCCTGCAACCATCTGAAGGGCGACTGTCTGTCACCTCTGATACACCCGTGACAGTTGGGCCCCGGACTCCATTCTGCAGGGCCTCCTTTCTCCTATCTGCAGGGTATCCCCATCTGCAGATCCTCCGTTCTCCCATCTGCAGGGACTCCTTTTTACCATCTGTAGGGCCCCGTTCTCCCATCTGCAGGGCCTCCTTTCTCCCATCTGCAGGACCTGGGCTCCCATCTATAGGGCCTCTTTTTTCCCATCTGCAATGCCCAGTCTCCAACCTGCAGATCCTCGTTTCTCCCATCTGCTGGGCCTCTTTTTTTCCCATCTGTAGGGCCCCGGTCTCCCATCTGCAGGGCCTCCTTTTTCCCATCTGCAGGGCCTCCTTTTTCCCATCTGTAGGGCCCCGGTCTCCCATCTGCAGGGCCTCGTTTCTCCCATCTGTAGGGCCTCCTTTTTCCCATCTGTAGGGCCCCCGGTCTCCCATCTATAGGGCCTCCTTTCTCCCATCTGCAATGCCCGGTCTCCCATCTGCAGGGCCTCGTTTCTCCCATCTGCTGGGCCTCCTTTCTCCCATCTGCAGGGCCTCCTTTCTCCTATCTGCAGGGCCTCCTTTCTCCCATCTGCAGGGCCCCAGTGTCCATTCTGCCTGGCTCCAGCCATCACACATACTCAGCACCTTGGACAGCGCTCAGCAGACATTGCTGACACCAGCCGCCAACGTCTGCGCATCCCGTCAGTCCAGGGCAGCAAACAGGGTGTGATGACGTATCTTATACAGTGACAGGGAAACAGACTATAGAAAAGCAGCCATCAGACACGTATAACATAACATTGCCCTCGCCCCGCACTCGCTCTGCCACCGCCCCGCACTCGCTCGGCCCTCACCCCGCCCTCACTCTGCCCCGCACTCGCTCTGTCCTCACCCCACCCTCGTTCTGCCCTCGCCCCGCCCTCGCTTTGCTCTGACCCCGCACTTGTCCCGCACTCGCTCTGTCCTCGCCCCGCCCTCGTTATGCCCTCACCCCACCCTCGTTCTGCCCTCGCCCCGCACTCGCTTTGCTCTCGCCCCGCACTTGTCCCGCACTCGCTCTGTCCTAGCCCCGCCCTCGCCCCGCCCTCGCTATGCCCTCACCCCACCCTCGTTCTGCCCTCGCCCCGCCCTCGCTCTGTCCTCACCCCACACTCGCTTTGCTCTCGCCCCGCATTTGTCCCGCACTCGCTCTGTCCAAGCCCCGCCCTCGCTCTGTCTGAGCCCCGCCCTCGCCCCGCACTCGCTCTGCCCTTGCTCTGCCCTCGCCCCGCCCTCGCTCTGCCCTCGCCCCGCCCTCGCTCTGCCCTCACCCCGCCCTCGCTCTGCCCTCACTCTGTCCTAGCCCCGCCCTCGTTCTCCCTCACCCCGCCCTTGTTCTGCCCTCACCCCGCCCTCGCTCTGTCCTGGCCCAGCACTCGCTCTGCCCTCGCCCCGCACTCGTTCTGTCCTCGCCCCGCCCTCGCTCTGCCCTCGCCCCGCCCTTGCTCTGCCCTCGCCCCGCACTCGCTCTGCCCTCGCCCCGCACTCGTTCTTTTCTCGCCCCGCATTCGTTCTGTACTAGCCCCGCCCTTGCTCTGCCCTCGCCCCTCCCTCGCTCTGCCCTCGCCCCGCCCTTGCTCTGCCCTCGCCCCGCACTCGCTCTGCCCTCGCCCCGCCCTTGCTCTGCCCTCGCCCCGCACTCGCTCTGCCCTCGCCCCGCACTCGTTCTTTTCTCGCCCCGCCCTCGTTCTGTACTAGCCCCGCCCTTGCTCTGCCCTCGCCCCTCCCTCGCTCTGTCCTAGCCCCGCACTCGCTCTGTCCTCGCCCCGCACTCGCTCTGCCCTCGCCCCGCACTCGCTCTGCCCTCGCCCCGCTCTGCCCTCGCCCCGCACTCGCCCCGCACTCGCCCCGCTCTCTCCCCGCACTCGCTCTGCCCTCGCCCCGCACTCGCTCTGCCCTCGCCCCGCACTCGCTCTGCACTCGCCCCGCACTCGCTCTGCCCTCGCCCCGCCCTCGCTCTGCCCTCGCCCCGCACTCACTCTGCCCTCGCCCTCGCTCTGCCCTCGTCCCGCACTCGCCCCGCTCTCTCCCCGCACTCGCTCTGCCCTCGCCCCGCACTCGCTCTGCCCTCGCCCCGCTTTCTCCCCGCACTGTGTGAAGCACTGAGCTCACAATTCATGATGTCAGATGTGACTCCATTATGTCTGGTGAACGGCTGCAATCACAGGACCTTAGTCGGTCTTAGACTTGGCGATCTAGCAGTATATTTCACATGCAGACATGGTGTGTATTTAGTTTTCTCACTTATATAGCGCCATCATATACCACCGCACTGTACACACATCATCATTGTCCCCATCGGGGTTCAGTCTGCGTTCACTTTGTAGTGTAGGACGAAACCCACGTAAACACGGGAAGAACATACAGAGTCTGTGCAGATGTTTGGTGGGATTTGAACGCAGGACCCCAGCCCTGCAGTGCTAACCACTGAGCCACCGTAGCTGTGGGTGCTATCAATCAGTATCTCAGCAATGCTCTCCCTTAAGTAGGTGGCTGCATCTAGAAAAGGGAGTTCTCGACAGATAATGTGCATCTGGATGTTTTTACTTTTTTCAGCAAGTCACTAATAAGACTAGATGAGGAAAGTGTGGCCTGAGCCTGGGCGGCATGTCCTGGTGTCCCAGCATATAAGGGAGGGCAGGAGGCGCTTTCCCCATGGCTGGCACAGTCGTGCACTTGGACTGCTGGGGATACTCTGCGTTACTGGCCTTGCTCTAGACCAGCTGGGAATTCCTTATCCTCCGACTGAAGGCACCTTGCACCAGGACAGAAGAAGGTCATCAAACAACACAGTCCACACAGACAATTGCAGAGACCCTCCTGTGCTCCATTATCTGATCTCATCAGTGTCATCAGGCTGCACTGCAGAGAGTACACAATGCAGCCCCCCATCCACGCACTGCACTCACTGAAGAGCTCCACCTGTAATCAACTTCTAGCTTTGGGTGTAATGTATTCATTGATATGGCACCAACATATTCTGAAACGCTGTACACACGTTGTCACCACTCACATCAACCCGTGTCCAAAGGGCTCACAATCTAAAGTGACCATTGAGGGTACAGTGATCTCCAAACACGTCATAAACCACAATGGTGATGAATCCCAGCAGTGCCCACCCTGCTCCTCTCACACAGCCCTGCAGGGCCCGGGCCTCTCAAGTGCAGGACACCAGTCTCCCATCTGCGGGGCTTCCTTTCTCCCATCTGCAGGGCCTTCTTTCTCCCATCTGCAGGGCCTCCTTTCTCCCATCTACGGGGTCTCCTTTCTCCCATCAGCAGTGCCTCCTCCCATCTGCAGGACCTCCTTTCTCCCATCTGCAGGCCCCGTTCTCCCATCTGCGGGACCTCCTTTCTCCCATCTGCAGGGCCCGGGTCTCCCATCTGCGGGACCTTCTTTCTCCCATCTGCAGGCCCCGGGCTCCCATTAGCAGGGCCTCCTTTCTCCTATTTGCAGGACCCCGGTCATCCATCTTCAGGGCCCCAGTCTCCCGTCTGCAGGGTGTCCTTGCTCTCCCCATCCCCATCATTGCTCTCCCCAGCTCCATCATTGCTTATTCCTGGCCCATCATTGCTCTCCCCAGTCCCAACATTGCTCTCCCCATGTCACGCAGGGTGTGGGAAAGACTTAGTGCAACACAGAGGGAAAGGGAGCCCAGACACTAGGGAAAATGGGGGAGTGGAGACCTCCTAGTCTGGTCTAGTTTCACCCTGTCTCAACTACCATCCCTATATTGGCTCTTCACCAATTGCCGCACGTGTGCCTCGCCCTGACTTTCCCTGGCTTATGGCTAAGGCTAGGGAAGGGAGGAGATGAGCACTAGTCAATCTTCACTAAACTCTATAGACAACAAGGGTAGACAAACAGGGGGGGATTGCTTAGCTTTAGAAGACTCCAGACAAATGCGCACACGGCCTCAAGCTCCAGAGAGGACAAAGTACTGCTCTTGCTAAAGCCTCACAAGTAGTAATGAATATCGCCGGCACCTCCCTCTCAGACACACCAGGTATTTATACACGCAGGCCAAGGAGCCAATTAGCCAGAGGGAGGTAGCCGCTGTCTCCTAGAGACAGCCAGTCTTTAAGATGTCTGTAATGCCAAACGTAGAGATCTCCTGCAACCATCTGCAAGGCGACTGTCTGTCACCTCTGATGCACCCATGACACCCCAGCCCCATCATTGCTCTCCCCAGCCCCATCATTACTCTCCCCATCGCCACCATTGCTCTCCCCACTCCCCTCATTGCTCTCCCCAGCCCCATCATTGCTCTCCCATCCCCATCATTGCTCTCCCAAGCTCCATCATTGCTCTCCCCCACCTCCCCTCCTTCTCATGTTCCTCTATTACCTCTCATCCTGCTCCCCTGTAGCAGCATCCTCCTCGTTGCTAGAAACTTTCTCTCTGACCCAGGCGCGCGCTGCATGATAATATCATCAAGCAGCGCGGGCCTGTTTCAGGGAGGGAGTGCCGGCCAGGAAGCAGAGGTGAGGACGTATCCCTCCAGCTTCGCTACCATTTTCCTCCTGTCAGCAACGGAGCTGGAGGGATCGCTCCCTGCCCGCCGCATATGATGAGGGCAATCTGGTCATAAGCCCCCCAGAGCCTGGGGCTCCGAGAAGCAGGCCAGATTGCCCTCAATATTAACAGCCCGGCAAGGGCCCCCCTGCACTGCCTGGCCCGGTGCAATTGCACCAGCGGTAGGTCCGCCCCTGCCTCCACACAATGCAGGATCCGGGGAGGAGACCACCGGAGGTCTCACAGGCAGCACTGACTTCTAAAAGGACCAGATCACACACTATAAATAATATACATAAATATAGCCAAAAGATACCCACGTTATACATCTGTACATAAATATATACGTGAGATACCCAGATTATACCATCTGTACATAAATATACATACCCAGGTTATATACCATCTGAATATACAGTGGCGACGAAAAGTTTTGCTTTTTTTTAAAGTGTGATTACTTCTGTCTGGTTGTGGCCATTTTCCTGGTGATTTTAGTAAACCGGAAGCAAATGGTTACATATAGTTACATAGTAACGTAGGTTGAATAAAGACCTGGTCCATCAAGTTCAACTTTCCTCCACAAATTCTACATTTTGTCACTAATTGAACTGTAACCCACAATCTTATGTGTATCGAGGAAATCATCCAGCCTTTGTATAAAGCTGTTATAGTGTCAGCCCCTGTATAAAGCTGTTATAGTGTCGGCCCCTGTATAAAGCTGTTATAGTGTCGGCCCTTGTATAAAGCTGTTATAGTGTCGGCCTTTGTATAAAGCTGTTATAGTGTCGACCCCTGTATAAAGCTGTTATAGTGTCGGCCCCTGTATAAAGCTGTTATAGTGTCGGCCCCTGTATAAAGCTGTTATAGTGTCGGCCCCTGTATAAAGCTGTTATAGTGTCGGCCCTTGTATAAATCTGTTATAGTGTCGGCCCTTGTATAAACCTGTTATAGTGTCGGCCCTTGTATAAAGCTGTTATAGTGTCGGCCCCTGTATAAAGCTGTTATAGTGTCGGCCCCTGTATAAAGCTGTTATAGTGTCGGCCCTTGTATAAAGCTGTTATAGTGTCGGCCCCTGTATAAAGCTGTTATAGTGTCGGCCCCTGTATAAAGCTGTTATAGTGTCGGCCCCTGTATAAAGCTGTTATAGTGTCGGCCCTTGTATAAAGCTGTTATAGTGTCGGCCCTTGTATAAACCTGTTATAGTGTCGGCCCTTGTATAAAGCTGTTATAGTGTCGGCCCCTGTATAAAGCTGTTATAGTGTCGACCCCTGTATAAAGCTGTTATAGTGTCGGCTGTTATAGTGTCGGCCCCTGTATAAAGCTGTTATAGTGTCGGCCCCTGTATAAAGCTGTTATAGTGTCGGCCCTTGTATAAACCTGTTATAGTGTCGGCCCTTGTATAAAGCTGTTATAGTGTCGGCCCCTGTATAAAGCTGTTATAGTGTCGGCCCCTGTATAAAGCTGTTATAGTGTCGGCCCCTGTATAAAGCTGTTATAGTGTCGGCTCCTGTATAAAGCTGTTATAGTGTCGGCCCCTGTATAAAGCTGTTATAGTGTCGGCTCCTGTATAAAGCTGTTATAGTGTCGGCCCCTGTATAAAGCTGTTATAGTGTCGGCCCCTGTATAAAGCTGTTATAGTGTCGGCCCCTGTATAAAGCTGTTATAGTGTCGGCTCCTGTATAAAGCTGTTATAGTGTCGGCCCTTGTATAAAGCTGTTATAGTGTCGGCCCCTGTATAAAGCTGTTATAGTGTCGGCCCCTGTATAAAGCTGTTATAGTGTCGGCCCCTGTATAAAGCTGTTATAGTGTCGGCTCCTGTATAAAGCTGTTATAGTGTCGGCCCCTGTATAAAGCTGTTATAGTGTCTGCCCCTGTATAAAGCTGTTATAGTGTCGGCCCCTGTATAAAGCTGTTATAGTGTCGGCCCTTGTATAAAGCTGTTATAGTGTCGGCCCCTGTATAAAGCTGTTATAGTGTCGGCCCCTGTATAAAGCTGTTATAGTGTCGGCCCTTGTATAAAGCTGTTATAGTGTCGGCTCCTGTATAAAGCTGTTATAGTATCAGCCCCTGTATAAAGCTGTTATAGTGTCTGCCCCTGTATAAAGCTGTTATAGTGTCGGCTCCTGTATAAAGCTGTTATAGTGTCGGCTCCTGTATAAAGCTGTTATAGTGTCGGCTCCTGTATAAAGCTGTTATAGTATCAGCCCCTGTATAAAGCTGTTATAGTGTCGGCTCCTGTATAAAGCTGTTATAGTGTCGGCTCCTGTATAAAGCTGTTATAGTGTCGGCCCCTGTATAAAGCTGTTATAGTGTCGGCCCCTGTATAAAGCTGTTATAGTGTCGGCCCCTGTATAAAGCCGTTATAGTGTCGGCCCCTGTATAAAGCTGTTATAGTGTCGGCTCCTGTATAAAGCTGTTATAGTGTCGGCCCCTGTATAAAGCCGTTATAGTGTCGGCCCTTGTATAAAGCTGTTATAGTGTCGGCCCTTGTATAAAGCTGTTATAGTGTCGGCCCCTGTATAAAGCCGTTATAGTGTCGGCCCCTGTATAAAGCTGTTATAGTGTCGGCTCCTGTATAAAGCTGTTATAGTGTCGGCTCCTGTATAAAGCTGTTATAGTGTCGGCCCCTGTATAAAGCTGTTATAGTGTCGGCCCCTGTATAAAGCTGTTACAGTGTCGGCCCCTGTATAAAGCTGTTATAGTGTCGGCCTCTGTATAAAGCTGTTATAGTGTCGGCCCCTGTATAAAGCCGTTATAGTGTCGGCTCCTGTATAATGCTGTTATAGTGTCGGCCCCTGTATAAAGCTGTTATAGTGTCGGCCCCTGTATAAAGCTGTTATAGTGTCGGCCCCTGTATAAAGCTGTTATAGTGTCGGCCCCTGTATAAAGCTGTTATAGTGTCGGCCCCTGTATAAAGCTGTTATAGTGTCGGCCCCTGTATAAAGCTGTTATAGTGTCGGCCCCTGTATAAAGCTGTTATAGTGTCGGCCCCTGTATAAAGCTGTTATAGTGTCGGCCCCTGTATAAAGCTGTTATAGTGTCGGCCCCTGTATAAAGCTGTTATAGTGTCGGCCCCTGTATAAAGCTGTTATAGTGTCGGCTCCTGTATAAAGCCGTTATAGTGTCGGCTCCTGTATAAAGCTGTTATAGTGTCGGCCCCTGTATAAAGCTGTTATAGTGTCGGCCCCTGTATAAAGCTGTTATAGTGTCGACCCCTGTATAAAGCTGTTATAGTGTCGGCTCCTGTATAAAGCCGTTATAGTGTCGGCTCCTGTATAATGCTGTTATAGTGTCGGCTCCTGTATAAAGCTGTTATAGTGTCGGCCCCTGTATAAAGCTGTTATAGTGTCGGCCCCTGTATAAAGCTGTTATAGTGTCGACCCCTGTATAAAGCTGTTATAGTGTCGGCCCCTGTATAAAGCCGTTATAGTGTCGGCTCCTGTATAATGCTGTTATAGTGTCGGCCCCTGTATAAAGCTGTTATAGTGTCGGCCCCTGTATAAAGCTGTTATAGTGTCGGCCCCTGTATAAAGCTGTTATAGTGTCGGCCCCTGTATAAAGCTGTTATAGTGTCGGCCCCTGTATAAAGCTGTTATAGTGTCGGCCCCTGTATAAAGCTGTTATAGTGTCGGCCCCTGTATAAAGCTGTTATAGTGTCGGCCCCTGTATAAAGCTGTTATAGTGTCGGCCCCTGTATAAAGCTGTTATAGTGTCGGCCCCTGTATAAAGCTGTTATAGTGTCGGCTCCTGTATAAAGCCGTTATAGTGTCGGCTCCTGTATAAAGCTGTTATAGTGTCGGCCCCTGTATAAAGCTGTTATAGTGTCGGCCCCTGTATAAAGCTGTTATAGTGTCGGCCCCTGTATAAAGCTGTTATAGTGTCGGCTCCTGTATAAAGCTGTTATAGTGTCGGCCCCTGTATAAAGCTGTTATAGTGTCGGCCCCTGTATAAAGCTGTTATAGTGTCGGCTCCTGTATAAAGCCGTTATAGTGTCGGCTCCTGTATAAAGCTGTTATAGTGTCGGCCCCTGTATAAAGCTGTTATAGTGTCGGCTCCTGTATAAAGCTGTTATAGTGTCGGCCCCTGTATAAAGCTGTTATAGTGTCTGCCCTTGTATAAAGCTGTTATAGTGTCGGCCCCTGTATAAAGCTGTTATAGTGTCGGCCCCTGTATAAAGCTGTTATAGTGTCGGCCCCTGTATAAAGCTGTTATAGTGTCGGCCCCTTGTATAAAGCTGTTATAGTGTCGGCTCCTGTATAAAGCTGTTATAGTGTCGGCCCCTGTATAAAGCTGTTATAGTGTCGGCCCCTGTATAAAGCTGTTATAGTGTCGGCCCTTGTATAATGCTGTTATAGTGTCGGCCCCTGTATAAAGCTATTATAGTGTCGGCTCCTGTATAAAGCTGTTATAGTGTCGGCCCCTGTATAAAGCCGTTATAGTGTCGGCCCTTGTATAATGCTGTTATAGTGTCGGCCCCTGTATAAAGCTGTTATAGTGTCTGCCCTTGTATAAAGCTGTTATAGTGTCGGCTCCTGTATAAAGCTGTTATAGTGTCGGCCCTTGTATAAAGCTGTTATAGTGTCGGCCCCTGTATAAAGCTGTTATAGTGTCTGCCCTTGTATAAAGCTGTTATAGTGTCGGCCATTACTACCTCTTGTGGTCGGCATTCCTCAGTCTCTGCTCTGACTGTAAAGAACCCTTTCCCCCTTTCCTGTTTAGGTGCCAGAATCTCCTTTCTTCCCCCTGTAATGAACCCCTGGTCCTTACTATGATCTATAGAAGGAATAAGTCCTGTGCCGTCCTCTGTACTGACCCCACATATATTATACATATACGAGATGTAAATGAGATCTCCTCTGAGGCGTCTTTTTTCAACCTCTCATCATATGAGTCGCCTCCATCCCGTGTAATAATCTAGTTGCCGCCTTTGAACTGATTCTAACTTTTGAATATCTTTTTTAACCCCTTACTGACATAGTCAGTAACAGTACATCCCTGTGCCCTGGGTCTTGGACCAGGTATATACTATTACGACAAGGCGATCATGCCCGCACACAGGCTGTGCAGGCGACATCGCCGTCAGGTGTCAGCTGATTCTGACAGCTGACACCTGACTTTTCTGTGCCAGGATGTGGTGCCCGCACCACTCCTGGCACTTTAACCCCCTAAATGCTGCGATCGGTGCGATAGCAGAATTTAGTGAGCGAGCAGAGGGGCTGCAGAGGGACAGCAGCCTCTCTGCTCTTGGATCGGAGACCCCGTGCCTTCAGTGCGGGGTCCCGATCTTTGCCATGGTGACCCGATATCATTATGGCTACATCCGGTTCACCAGACACCGGCAAGTTACTTTGATCATGCGCAGTGCATGATCAACGTAACTTATGTCTGCAGGGCTGACAGGTCATAATGTATAGCAATGATCCTGAACAAAGAATAAAGCTGCCTTATCAATTTTACCACATGCAGAGCGGCATAAAAAATCCCCCCCAAAAAAATTCCTGAATTGTTGTTTTTTGTTTATTCTGCCTCCCAAAAATCGGAATAGAAAGCGATCAAAAAATGTCACATGCCCGAAAATGATACCAAGAAAAACGTCGACTTGTAAAAATCAAGCCCTTACATGACTCTGTCGGCTGAAATATGGAAAAATTATAGCTCTCAAAATATGGCGATGCAAAAACTAGTCTTTGCAAAAAAAAAGCGTCTTTTAGTGTGTGACAGCTGTCAAACATAAAACCCGATATAAATATGGTATCGCTGTAATCGCACCGACCCGAAGAATGAAGTCATCTGATCACTCATACCGCACGAGGAACGGCGTAAAAAATAAATAAAACAAATTCTTCACCTGCTGCTGATTTGTTCATTCTGCCTCCCAAAGATCACAGTAAGGCTCGGCTCGCATTTATCCTGCGCTTTGCGCTGAGCGCTTCCACCGGGGTTTCTGTGTAAATCTGTGAAATATGTGATTCAGACGGAACTCCCGGCAGTAGACTCCCTATAATGAGGCAGATGGATGCACTGTGGAAACCGTAGGACCTGTGATCCCACGTTGTCCGTCTTTTTATTAGGCGTGCATAAAAGTGCCATCGGCCACAGTTTTGTGCACCTCTGATAAAAAAGGACACCGCTAAACAGAGGCCAGACGGAGTCCACAGTAACTCTGCTGCTTTATTATAGTGAATGGATCCTTCGGGATAGAGTTAGGGTTGTGTTAGGGTTAGTGTTGGGGTATTGTTAGGGTTGGGGTTAGAGTTGTGTTGGGGTTAGGATTAGGGTTGTGTTAAGCCCCCATCTCACATAGCGAGATCGCTGCTGTGTCACGGTTTTGGTGACGCAACAGCGACCTCGCCAGCGATGTCGCTATGTGTGACACTTTGCAATGATCAGGCCCCTGCTGTGAGGTCGCTGATCGCTGCAAAGTGTCCTGGACCATTTTTTGGTCGTTGCTTTCCCGCTGGTCAGCACACATCGCTGTGTGTGACCAGCGGGAGCAGCGATCAGGCTGGTAACTATGGTAAACATCGGGTTACTAGGGGCACACGCGCACCTAGTAACCCGTTGTTTATCATGGTTACGAGCCTGCTAAAGTGAGCGGTAACCTCCCGCTCACTGTAGCAGAGTGGTAACCATGATAAACAACGGGTTACTAGGAGCGCGTGTGCCCCTAGTAACCCGATGTTTACCATAGTTACCAGCCTGCTCCTGCTTCAGCAGGCTCGTAACCAGGAGCAGGACATCGTGGAAAGATTCTTTCCACGATGTCGCTGCTCCCCTGATTGTTGGTGAGCCTGCCTGTTTGACAGCTCACCAGCGACCACAAAGCGACGCAGCAACGATCCCTGACAGGTCGTATCGTTGTCGGGATCGTTGCAGCGTCGCTAAGTGTGACGGGGCCATTAGGGTTGGTATTTTTTCAAAAGTAAAGAAAAAAAGATGATGACGATATGGCGACTAGTGTTTAGCGCAAGTGCTCGCTACTTGAGTTTGCATCCATCAGGTGCTTGGGTATGCACCGAGCATCGCGGGTGCTCAAGTGACATGCTCGAGTCTCCACCCCGCATGTTTCGCGGCTGTTATACAGCCAAAAGAACCACGCGGGGATTGCCTGCCATACACGAGCAATCCCTGCATGTTTTTTTTGGGTGTCTAACAGCTGCGAAACATGTGGGGCGGGGACTCGAGCATGTCACTCGAGCACCCGCAATACATGGTGCATACCCAATTACCCGATGCAAACTCAAATAGCGAGCACTTGCGCTCAAGACTGATGACAACATATTCAATATGACGACTTAATGTTATCAAATTCTGTGTCGTACCTCTGGGTTCAAAATGTTTACTATACCTCTTGATAAAATCCTTGAGGGGTATAGTTTACAAAATGGGGTCACTTGTGGGGGGTTTCCACTGTTTAGGCACATCAGGGGCTCTCCAAACGCGACATGGCGTCCGCTCTCGATTCCAGCCAATTTTGCGTTGAAAAAGCCACACACTGCTCCTTCATGGTGCTCCTTCCCTTCTGAATCCTGCCATGCGCCCAAACAGTGTATTTTCCCCACATATGGGGTATCGGCATACTCAGGGGAAAAGGCACAACAGTTTTTGGGGTCTATTTTCTCCTCTTACCCTTGTGAAAATAAAAAATTTGGGGCTAAAAGAATTTTGTGGAAAAAGTTCGATTTTTTTATTTTCACGCTCCTCGTTATAAACTTCTGTGAAGCACATAGGGGTTCAGGGTGCTCACCACACATCTAGATAAGTTCCTTGAGGGGTCTAGTTTCCAAAATAGGGTCATTTGTGGGGGGTTTCCACTGTTTAGGCACATCAGGGGCTCCCCAAACGCAAAATGGCTTCCGCTAATTATTCAAGCAAATTTTACATTCAAAAAGTCAAATGGCGCTTCTTCCCTTCTGAACCCTGCCGTGCGCCCAAACAGTGGTTTTCCCCCACATATGGGGTATCGGCTTACTCAGGATAAATTGCACAACAAATGGTATGGTGCACTTTCTCCTGTTACCCTTATAAAAATGTAAAATTGGGTGCTAAAAAACATTTTTGTGGGAAAAATGTGAAAATTTTATTTTTACCGCTCAATGTTATAGACTTCTGTGAAGTACCTGGGGGTTCAATGTACTCACCACACATTTAGATAAGTTCCCTGAGAGGTTTATTTTCCAAAATGGGGTCATTTGTGGGGGTTTCCGCTGTTTAGGCACTTCAGAGGCTCTCCAAGTGCGACATGGTGTACGCTCTCAATTCGAGACAATTTGGGGTTTGAAAAGTCACAGTGCTCCTTCCCTTCTGAATCCTGCCGTGCACCCAAGCAGTGGTTTTTCCCCACTGATGGAGAAACCTATATGAAAAGTTTTATGTCACGGGTGTGTCGGAGGTGACAGACAGTCGCCCTGCAGTGGCCTGTAGGAGATTTCCACATTTGGCATTGCAGACAGTTTCTTAGATAGGAGGTTGTCTTTAGGACCCAGCGACTACCTCCCACTGGCCTGGGTGTATATATACCTGGTCTCTCTAGGTGGGCGCCGCCGGTTAAATTCATTCCTACTTGGAACTTGGCTGAAGCATCATCACATCCTCTTTGGAGTCTTGAGGCCGTGTGCCCTGTTGGAGTTCTTCTAAAGCTAAGTTATTATTTCCCTGTGTTGTCTTCCCCTTTTGTCTTTAGAGTCCTAGTGGAGGTTGACTATCATCTCCTTCCACCCCCAGCTTTAGCCTTAGGCCAGGGATAGTAGGGCGAGGCACGTGATCGGCGACAGCTGTGGAGGCTGTATAGGGACCTCTCCCCCCTTTCCCTAGTGTTTGGGCTTCCTTTCCCTTTCCCTTCTGTATTTCACTCACACCTGGCGTGACATTTTAGGAGAAACTCAAGAGGTTTCACATGTTTGCCAGTTTTGATCAAATCAGGGAGTCGATCGATCGGAGACAAGAGAAACACAATCAATTCTGTCTGTGTCCCAGTCTTGTCTGCCCTCAGATGCCTGGTTACAAGTTTTTATTACAAACCACAAAGATAAGGGAAGTGTGAGTGGCTTACATTAAGTTACCTAAAAAGGAAGATAAGTTGGGAAATACAAAGTCGTAAATTATGTATTCTGCTGCATTCCTTAGGATCTGGCTATATCTAGTTTACTATACGTTCAGAAAACAAAGGAAGGCTTTAATACATCTCTATATCAGAGACAACACCCTGTTATTTATCAATAACACTTATAAAGCTAATATTAAAATACAAAATGATCAAAGATATATGAATAGTCTAAATAATAAAGCAAAGTATAAATATTTACCATAACACAACATATGGGGTATCGGCGTGCTCAGGAGAAATTGCACAACAAATTTTTGGCCCATTTTTTCCTGTTACCCCTGCGAAAATAAAAAAAAAAATGGGTCTAAAGTAAAATTTTTGTGAAAAAAAAGTTAAATGTTCATTTTTTTCTTCCACATTCCAAAAATTCATGTGCAGCACCTGAAGGGTTAATAAACTTCTTGAATGTGATTTTGAGCACCTTGAGGGGTGCAGTTTTTAGAATGGTGTCACTTTTGGGTACCTTCTGTCATAAAGACCTCTCAAAGTCTCTTCAAATGTGATGTGGTCCCTAAAAAAATGGTTTTGTAAATTTTGTTGGAAAAAATGAGAAATCGCTGTTTTTTTTTTAACCCTTATAGCTCCCTAACAAAAAAAAATGTTGGTTCCAAAATTGTGCTGATGTAAAGTAGACATGTGGGAAATGTTATTTATTAACTATTTTGTGTGACATATCTCTCTGATTTAAGGGCATGAAAATTCAAAGTTTGAAAATTGCTAAATTTTTGCCAAATTTCCAATTTTTTCACAAAGTAACGCAAGTGTTATCGAAGAAATTTTACCACTATCATGAATTACAATATGTCACGAAAAAACAATCTCAGAATCAGGGGGATCCGCTGAAGCTCCAGAGTTATTACCTCAAAGTGACAGTGGTCAGAATTGTAAAAATTGGCCCGGTCATTAATGTGCAAACCACCTTCGGGGGTCAAGGGGTTAAAATGTGGAGCCAAAAACTGGATCCCATATTCTAGATGTGGCTTCACTAGTGATTTATAAACGGGTAACAGTACGTTGGGATCGCGGGATTTTATTTCTCTTTTTATACATCCTAAAATCTTGTTTGCTTTTGCGGCTGCTGCTTGACATTGAGTGCTGCTGCTCAGCTTACTTGTAACCAGAATCCTCCCGTCCTTCTTCTGTTCTGTAGTCCCGAGTATACTCCCATCTAATGTACAGGTTTTTCTCACTAAATTAGAATATCATCAAAAAGTTTTTGATGATATTCTAATTTTGTGAGAAGCACCTGCATATGCAGCAATAGGATTACCCCGTCCTCGGTGCATTACTCTGCATTTATGTACATTAAACCTCATCTGCCGAGTATTTGCCCATTCAAACATCTTATCCAGATCGTTCTGAATATTGTAATGTCAAGATCAGATTTTAATATCCTACATAGTTTGGTGTCGTCAGCAAAGACTGACACTTTACTCTCAATCCTAGCCACTTGGTCATTAATAGAGAGGTTGTCAGCTATAAAGGAAGAAAATTGTGTGTGCCATTGTTTTATCCCTTTATGTGTTCGTTTTCAGCGTTTGCTGGGCTAAATGTTTTGCATATTTTGTCATGAGTAGTCGAATTTTGCCTAATTTTTTTTGTTTTTTTTTAATGTGTGTTTTTAGGTTAAAACATGATAAAGACAAAGTCAAATGTATCACCGGATGTCAGGAAGCTTTTTTATTCTGAGAGTGAATTCAGGTAAAAGCCAAAAAGAGATAGTTGAGAAACTCTGGAGAGGGACAAAAGCGCACACAAAGTAGGGCAATACCGTCTGGCAAGGGGTAGATATAATCAATGGTAGCACTCACCTAAAGGTGTCGTGTGCAGGCACAACACCTGTAAATGCATCAAAAGCCGCTGCTGCTGCCCGGAGGCTGGAGGAAAGGGTTCATCCAGAGGTAATGGCAAAAATTGGAAGCTGGCACGTTTAGGTGGGCTGCACTGCGGGAAGGAAGAAGCTTGGAATTCCAAGACGGTTTTTATTAATACCAATTAATAATGGTATTAATAAAAACCGTCTTGGAATTCCAAGCTTCTTCATTCCCACAGCGCAGCCTGCCTAAACGTGCCAGCTTCCAATTTTTGCCAAAAAGAGATAGTTATGGGATTTACCTGTTCTCAGAGTCAAGTGTCACATATATTAAAGAAAAGAAAGGTTCTGGAACAGCTGAGAAACCTAGAAGTGGACGACCACCAACAACTTCCTCCAGAGTTAATCACATTATTAAGAAAAAGTCAGTATCTGATGTCTATAAAAGTGCTGTACAGATTTCCCACGAAATGAAGGAAGAATATGGGGTCAAAGTGAGTCGCCAAACTGTGGTGCGACGGCTAAGAGCAGTAGGATTGAATGGACGAAGTCCGGTCAAGAAGCCTTTCATCTCTGCAAAAACCAGAGCAAAGAACAATGGAAGGAGACAGATTGCTCTAAGGTGTTGTGGTCGGATGAATCCAAGTTCAATCTGTTTGGTAGTGATGGCCGTACTATATGTACACCGCCCAATCTGAAAACGTAATGATGTACGGTGCCAAACACCTACAGTGAAACATGGTGGAGGCAATGTCATGGTTTGGGGCTTCTTTTCTGCATCTGCCATTGGCCTCCTTCACAGAATTGATGGAAATATGAATGCTACCATGTACAAGGATATACTGGAGAATGTAGTGCCGCCACATGGTAAAACCAAAGTAGGCAGAGGATGGAAATTCCAGCAAGACAATGATCCTAAGGACACATCCAATTTAGTCAAAAATTAGTTAGCAAATAAAAATGTTCACCTGTTGCAATGGCCGAGCCAATCCCCTGATTTACACCCTATAGAGCCCCTCTGGGATGAGTTAGGGCGAGTTGGGGCCCGGACCCAGAGCAATAAAGATGAATTGTTTGCAGATTTCCAAATGGAGCAAGATCCCTCAAGATGTCTTGAATACCCGAGTGGCTTCAATGTCCCGTCGGTGCAGTAATTAAAGCAAGAGGTTCTGCTACAAAATACTAAGTTATGGATTGTAAGCAATGAGTTACTCTCTATGTTGTGATCAATAAATAGTAGATGCAAAACATCTGGCTGACAGTTTTCTGTAATTAAATGACCATAACTATATTCAAAAGCATTGTGGGTAAAGTTAAGGTCTAGTATGATGACAACTTCATGCACTTTCAAATCATCACCCGGGAAATGGCCTCACAACAAGCGGACAGAAGTCATCTCATTTAAAGAAAAAAAAGCAAAACTTTTCGTTGCCATTGTAAATATATCTGTGAGATACCCAGGTTATACCATCTGTACATAAATATATATGGAGATGCTCAGGTTATACAATCTGTACATAAATATATACAGGAGATACCCAGGTTATACAATCTGTACATAAATATATACGGGAGATACCCAGGTTATACAATCTGTACATAAATATATATGGAGATACTCAGGTTATACCATCTGTACATAAATATATACGGGAGATGCCCAGGTTATACTGTGGCACCCCAGGGGTCTGGTTTTCCACAGTAATGTAATGTTATGTCTGAGAGCAGGTGGGAGGTCCTTTGGTCAGGGATCCTGTGCATGCCACACCTCCTGCCCAGTCTTGGGAGGGGAAGAGCTTCCCCTGTATAAACCCGGGGCTGAGGCAGGGAGAGTCAGACAAGGAGAGTGGAGACAAGAAGCAGCATAGGAAACAGCAGAGTTCCAAGGAGTCAGGGGCTGGCAGCTGCAGCGCTCGCCCTGACTAAGAAGATTCTTTACCGGACCCGGAGTCCGAGGCTGTGGGGACTAACTTCTACCCAGCAGCAGAATCCGTCAGGCAGGGGATTTCAGGTCCTCTGGCCCAGAAGCCCGAAGGCACGGTCACACGCGTGGGACCAGCACCGCCATCGTGGAGCGGAAGCCATTAGAAGGCCCCGAGTCACCGGCCATACAGGTGAGCACCACACGGTACACTCAGGGACGTGGGCTACTTATACCCGCTTCTAGCAAGGTAGCCAGAAGAGTACAGTCAGTTTGTGAGGCCTACAACTACGCCTGGCCAGGGGAGATCCCATCTGCTCAAAGACTGACCAGGCCCCGTTTGCTAGCAAGTACTCCGGGAGGGTCTATCGTTGTTACCAGTAAAGACCCTGAACTACACCGTACCGTCTCTGAGTGGTTCCTGCTACCCCCATCATCCACGTCGGCTGCCCTGAGGCCATACCCCTCCCGTTGGGGGTTATACTATCACGCTGCACAATCCTACCACCGGCCTCAGCGGTCTGCCCTGCAGCAGCAGCTCCCTGGCTGCACTCAACGGGTGGCGTAGTCATCAACTATTTACTACTAATAGACTGCCGTCTAGTTTGACTCCCTGGGCACGGACCGGGTCACCGCCACGAGACTACAACCCTCTACTGATCCGGCTCCGGGTAGGCTCCCGCATGCGCAACGCAGCGTGACACAGGCCCAGGGGCGCGTCAACTTTGGCGTAGTCGGCAGGATTTCGTGCCCGCAACCACCGGGTACTGCGTGCCTGAAAAGCAAAGACTGTTCAAACTTACCAGTGGTGAAGATTCCCGCTATCCGTGGAGGTTTCCCGCCATCCGGCGCCATCTTCTACCTTCTTCCCGCCATCGGTGAAGTTTCCCGCCATCCGGCGCCATCTTCGGCCTTCTTCCCGCCATCCGTGGAGTTTTCCCGCCGTTGGACGCCATCTTGGGGACGCCGCGCGGGAAGAAGAGGGGCGTGGACTCCGAAAGCGCGCGAGAACTGAAGCCCCGCCTCACGTCCGGACGTTGCGTAAGGTCCTGGAAGGAGCCCAGCAGACGCCGACGTCACAGGAGCGCGACGGAAGGTCCTCAACCCTGACGATCCACTGCGGAGCCGCGGCCTACGGAAGAGGATCATCGCAAGGTAGGCCACGGTCCACTAGGGGGGAGGAAGATGTCGGATACGGAGGAGAGCTTCACTGCCCCAACCCCCGCCAGCGCTACCGCTGCTGCAGTTATGCCCTTCACCATGCCCTATATCCCGGGAGCAGCTTGGCTACCCCAGTATTCAGGGGAGTCACATACCCTGCATGACTTTAGAGAAAAGCTGGATAGCCTCTTCCAGGTGTACCCCCTCACAGAAGAGCAAAAAGTGAGCATCCTGGTGGCCCAACTAACCGGGGCAGCCAAAAGGGAAGTAAAATCCTGGCCACCTGGGAGGAAGACTGTCGCAGGGATACTAACCCGGCTGAAGGACACCTTTGATACCCGCACCTCAGCCGAGATTAAGCTTAGATTCTACGGGTGCAAGCAGCGAGCGCATGAGAGTATAAGGGACTATGCACTAAACCTACAAGAGGCCCTGAGGGCCATAAAGCAGACCGACCCTGATGGGGTGGGAAACGAGGACAGGCTGTTGACTGAACAATTTATAGAGGGTTTATATTGCAATGCCCACCGAACCCAGTTGCGGGCAATGGCCTTACAGGATCCCCATCTGGACTTTGCACAGTTCAAGGACAGAGCCATCCGGGTGCTCCGAGAACCGGCACCAGGTGGCGTTGTGACCCACAGACGCCCCACTACCACTTACTACCAGGAGGCGGCGCCCTTGTCAGCAGGGCCTGTGGGAGCTGATGCGCAGGCTTTGGACAATGACCCGGCTCCAGACCTACACCATCAGGTCCAAGAGCTAGCTAAGAGCGTTGCTGCGCTAACCCAAACTGTGCAGTGTTTACAGGTTTCCACCCCAGGGAAGATCCAGCTGGCATCCGGACCGGAGGACATCCCGTGGCGTCGACCAAGGAGGACCCCACCGGCCAGAGGAAGACCCAGTGACCGATACAGCGAGGACGGACGACCCATCTGCCGCCGCTGCAATCAACCCGGACATATGGAAAGGTACTGTTCTTTAAACGGGCACAACCTGGGGTAGAGGGCCAACCCCCAGGAAAAAGATCACCAGGCCCATCGAACTGGCGCGACAGATATGTGGGAGGACGTCCAGTCTTGCCTGTGGTACTGGATGGCATTCCCATGAGTGCCCTACTGGATACCGGGTCACAGGTCACCACCATCCCGTACGTGCTCTTCAAGCAGTACTGGAATGACTCGGATATTACCCACTACCCTGACGACGACTTGAGTATCATCGCCAGCAATGGCCAGCCCGTGCCACAGATCGGATTTAAGGAGGTGGCCCTCAAAATCGGTAGAGTCGAACTGGCCGCACAGGGACTGATCATTGTAGACATTGACAAACACGAGAGTCACCCAAAGATAACTCTAGGAACTAACGTAATTGAAAATTGTCTTGCAGAGGTGATTTTCCTTTTACAGCAGGTTGCCAAGAACGCCAGCTCCGGCGAGCAGCGGGTGCTCCAGAAAGAGATCCGGGCACTGATGCAACGGCAACAAGTGGAACTCTCCGGCGGTGAGATTGGTAGCGTAAGAATGTGTGACCCTTTTCCTATTGCCATGTCCCCAAAAAGTGAAATGATGATTTGGTGCCGGGCAGCTATTGGTCTGAGAGGAAGAGATTACCAGGCAATGGTAGAACCAGTTTACTCAGACAGTAGGCCCACCATTTTGACAGCACGGGGGGTGGTCAATGTACGCCATGGGAGGGTGCCCATTCGCATAATAAATATCGGGGAGAGGGAAGTGTACCTGCCCCGGTATGCCACGCTAGCCAAATTATATACCACTAATCAAAATTCTATACAATCTGTGGAACCCTTGCCTCCATCTCACCCGGAGGAAGGTAACGGCTCTAAGAAAGACATGGAGGACTGGTGTCAGCAACTACATTTGGGTACTGATTCCACTCCCTCACATCAGAAACAAGGAGTCTATCGGGTGGTTCAAGAGTATGAGAGAGTGTTTAGTAAACACCCGTTAGACTTCGGGCGAGTCAAGGGGGTAGAACACCGCATCCCCACGGGAGATCATCCTCCCATAAAAGAGAGGTATCGACCCGTACCCCCTGCACATTACCAACACGCCAAGGGGATGCTTAGAGACATGAAGGAGGCTGGGGTAATCCGGGATAGCTGTAGCCCCTGGGCAGCCCCACTAGTTTTAGTCAAAAAGAAAGACAACACCATGAGGATGTGTGTAGATTACCGGAAAATCAACCGTATCACACACAAGGATGCGTACCCCTTACCAAGGATAGAGGAGTCATTGGCTGCTTTAAGATCTGCTAACTTCTTCTCTACCTTGGATCTCACTAGCGGGTACTGGCAGGTTCCTGTAGCAGAGGCGGACCGGGAGAAGACCGCATTCACCACCCCGATGGGACTTAGCGAGTTCACCTGCATGCCGTTCGGACTCTGCAACGCCCCAGGAACCTTCCAACGATTAATGGAGTGCTGTCTGGGCCACAGAAACTTCGAGATGGTCCTGTTGTACCTGGACGATGTCATCGTATACTCCAAAACTTATGAGGACCACCTGAAACACCTGGCGGAGGTGTTCGAAGCTCTGGCGAGTTACGGCCTAAAGGTGAAACCCTCTAAGTGTCACCTCCTGAAACCAAAGGTGCAATACCTGGGACACGTGGTGAGCGCTGACGGAGTGGCTCCCGACCCCGATAAGATCACCGCAATTAAGGGATGGCCAAGCCCCTCCAGCGTAAAAGAAGTGCGGCAGTTCCTAGGGTTGGTAGGCTACTACCGAAGGTTTATTCCCGGTTTCACCAAAAAGGCAGCGCCTATGCAGGACCTCCTGATAGGCCAGTCCCGGAAGGCCAAGAACCAGAAGCCGCCCTTCAAATGGGAAGAGCTAGAAGAAGAGTCCTTCCGCCAGCTGAAGATGGCCCTCACGGGGGATGAAATCTTGGCGTACCCAGACTATAGCCAGCCCTTCATCCTCTACACCGACGCCAGTAACATCGGGCTAGGAGCCGTACTATCCCAGATTCAGCAGGGGAGAGAACGAGTGATCTCCTATGCCAGCCGAAAACTGCGACCCACCGAAAGGAACCCCGAGAATTACAGCTCATTTAAGCTAGAGTTCCTGGCCGTGGTATGGGCAGTCACCGAGCGCTTTAGGCATTACCTCGCTTCTTCCCGGTTCACCGTATACACGGATAACAACCCGTTGATACACCTGGACACGGCAAGACTCGGTGCCCTGGAGCAGAGGTGGATGGCCCGTCTGTCCAACTACGAGTTCACAATCAAATACCGGGCAGGACGCTCCAATACTAACGCGGATGCCCTGTCCAGGATGCCCAACCTGCCGGACGAAGGAGAAGATCCGGAGGGACTGGAAGAAGTTGAACTCCCTGCGTTCCACCGTCATGGGACTATCCAGTATTCCCACCGGGTAAGGGGTAAACAGGCTGCTACGTTGAACCCCTTACCCCACTACAACTGGGCGGAAACGCAAGACAGCGACCCTGCCGTCCGACTGGTGAAGGAGATGCTGACTCGGCCGGAGGCTCGACTTGAACCAGACGCTCCGGAGGAAGCCAAACAACTATGGGCGGAGAAGAGTCGACTATTCCTTTACAAGGGGAAGTTGTGCCGCAGAATGGTCAACTCCCGGACGCATGAACTACTCTGGCAAGTAGTGGTGCCACGAAGAGACGCAGCCATGGTGATGGAGGCATACCACGACGGAGCTGGACACTTCGGGTGGAAAAAGCTGGAGTTCCTGCTGCGCGAGCGGTTCCACTGGGTAGGCATGAGGGGAACCATCGAGAAGTGGTGCAGAGACTGTGGCCCGTGCAATCTGAGAAGGAAGGACCGGGCCAGCCAGAAGACTCCCCTGCAGTCCATCGTCACCCGGCAACCGTTGGAACTGGTAGCCTTGGATCATGTAAAACTGACCCCAAGCAGAAGTGGCTACGTCTACGTGTTAACCATCGTGGATCATTACTCCCGGTTCTTGGTTGTCGTCCCCGTCAAGGACTTAACGGCTCAAACAGCAGCTAGAGCCTTCCAGCAGCACTTCTGCCGTCCACACGGGTACCCGGACCAAGTGCTGACGGACCAGGGACCTGCCTTTGAAGCGGAGGTCTTCCAGGAATTCTGCAATCTGTATGGCTGCCGGAAGATAAGGACGACACCCTACCATCCGCAAACTAATGGACTTTGTGAAAAAATGAACCAGGTGGTAATGGATCTGCTAAAAACATTGCCCCTGGAAGAACGCAGTCTGTGGCCTGAGAAGTTGCCCGATCTGGTGGACCTATACAACCACATCCCGGTAGGTTCCACCAACTGTACCCCGGCTTACCTAATGAGGGCGAGACCTGGTAAGTTACCTGTTGACCTGGAAATGGGAGTCCTGACACCTGAGGACACTTCACCAGAAACAGACTGGGACACAGAGAGGCAGCAGCAGTACCGGAGAGTACAAGAGAGCGTGGAGCGAAGTCTCTGTCAGGCCAGGGAAAGACAAGAGAAGACTTACAACCAGTATGCTCCCGCTGTTCCCCTGGTACCCGGAGAGCAGGTCTTGAAGAGGAAAAGACGGCTCCACAAGTTGGATGACCAGTGGGAGGAGGACCCGTACACCGTACTGCCCTCAAGCCACGAGAACCCGAAGGTCTGTACCATCAGTAAAGACGGAGGGGAAACCACAGCCATTGTATCCCGGGACCACCTGAAGAAGTGTCCCGAACAACTGAGGAACCCTGAAGAGGAACAAGAAGACCATCGACCCGTGGAAGAAAGGGAAGATATGGTTAGTACCGTGCTCGGGGACTTCCCTCAGTCTTGGACTCAAGTCAATGGTGCAGTTGTGGTACCCGTACTCACCTTCCTCCAACCATCATCCCAAGAACCTACGGAGCAACGGGTAGAGCTGGAAGAACAGCCGGTCCAGGAGGCAGAAGACTCCACACAAGCAGAACAGGAGAATCAACCCTCTGCTTATAGTGAGCCTGCCGTACCCCTAGTGAGACAAAGAGGCGGTAGACAGCTGCCCAGTTTACCCTTGACAGCTCCTACACCCTGTAGTTCAGGGCCAGACAGTCAGCTCCGTAGGTCCACTCGGGCCACTAGAGGCCAGTTACCCGCACGCTGGAGAATTTAAAGTGTATAAATTGTTTTATTTATGTTTTTCTGTGTATTGTTGCTTGTGAATAATTTTGTGTTTCCAGTTGTTTTTAGGAAACCTTGGTGGATTTACCGGGAATCCTTGTATATAGTTGGAGCGTAACCCAGGATGGACTAGAGACTGTTAAGGACTCGGGGTAGGACAGACCCCTACCTGGTTACGTCTCCCTGTGTTGGTGAAATGGACACCTTTGCTTTTCTTCAAAGACTGCACCCGGTTGCGGACACGCCGCAACCATCTTATGTGTTTTTCTTATTGTGTTGTTATTGTTATACTTTGTTATGTTTTTCTAAATGTGTTTAGTCCCGGAGTACTAAATTTCACTAGGGGGGAATGTGGCACCCCAGGGGTCTGGTTTTCCACAGTAATGTAATGTTATGTCTGAGAGCAGGTGGGAGGTCCTTTGGTCAGGGATCCTGTGCATGCCACACCTCCTGCCCAGTCTTGGGAGGGGAAGAGCTTCCCCTGTAAAAACCCGGGGCTGAGGCAGGGAGAGTCAGACAAGGAGAGTGGAGACAAGAAGCAGCATAGGAAACAGCAGAGTTCCAAGGAGTCAGGGGCTGGCAGCTGCAGCGCTCGCCCTGACTAAGAAGATTCTTTACCGGACCCGGAGTCCGAGGCTGTGGGGACTAACTTCTACCCAGCAGCAGAATCCGTCAGGCAGGGGATTTCAGGTCCTCTGGCCCAGAAGCCCGAAGGCACGGTCACACGCGTGGGACCAGCACCGCCATCGTGGAGCGGAAGCCATTAGAAGGCCCCGAGTCACCGGCCATACGGGTGAGCACCACACGGTACACTCAGGGACGTGGGCTACTTACATCAGCTTCTAGCAAGGTAGCCAGAAGAGTACAGTCAGTTTGTGAGGCCTACAACTACGCCTGGCCAGGGGAGATCCCATCTGCTCAAAGACTGACCAGGCCCCGTTTGCTAGCAAGTACTCCGGGAGGGTCTGTCGTTGTTACCAGTAAAGACCCTGAACTACACCGTACCGTCTCTGAGTGGTTCCTGCTACCCCCATCATCCACGTCGGCTGCCCTGAGGCCATACCCCTCCCGTTGGGGGTTATACTATCACGCTGCACAATCCTACCACCGGCCTCAGCGGTCTGCCCTGCAGCAGCAGCTCCCTGGCTGCACTCAACGGGTGGCGTAGTCATCAACTATTTACTACTAATAGACTGCCGTCTAGTTTGACTCCCTGGGCACGGACCGGGTCACCGCCACGAGACTACAACCCTCTACTGATCCGGCTCCGGGTAGGCTCCCGCATGCGCAACGCAGCGCGACACAGGCCCAGGGGCGCGTCAATACAATCTGTACATAAATATATACGGGAGATGCCCAGGTTATACAATCTGTACATAAATATATATGGGAGATGCCCAGGTTATACAATCTGTACATAAATATATACGGGAGATGCTCAGGTTATACAATCTGTACATAAGTATATACAGGAGATACCCAGGTTATACCATCTGTACATAAATATATACGGGAGATGCTCAGGTTATACAATCTGTACATAAATATATACGGGAGATGCTCAGGTTATACAATCTGTACATAAGTATATACAGGAGATACCCAGGTTATATCATCTGTACATAAGTATATACAGGAGATACCCAGGTTATACAATCTGTACATAAATATATACGGGAGATGCTCAGGTTATACAATCTGTACATAAGTATATACAGGAGATACCCAGGTTATACCATCTGTACATAAATATATATGGAGATGCTCAGGTTATACAATCTGTACATAAGTATATACAGGAGATACCCAGGTTATACCATCTGTACATAAATATATATGGAGATGCTCAGGTTATACAATCTGTACATAAGTATATACAGGAGATACCCAGGTTATACAATCTGTACATAAATATATATGGGAGATGCTCAGGTTATACAATCTGTACATAAATATATACGGGAGATACCCAGGTTATACAATCTGTACATAAATATATATGGGAGATGCTCAGGTTATACCATCTGTACATAATTATATACGGGAGATACCCAGGTTATACAATCTGTGTATAAATATATACGGGAGATACCCAGGTTATACCACAGTGCATAAATATATACGGGAGATACCCAGGTTATACAATCTATATATATAATCGTCTTATCCCGTCTGTCTGTCTGTCTGTCTGTCCAGGAAATCCCGCGTCGCTCATTGGTCCGGCAGCGGCCAATCAGCGCCGCGGGATTTCTGAAAAAAGATGGCGGCCGTTAGCGGCTCAACTGCGGGACGGAGCTTAGCGGCGATGCAGCCGGGAGATGAGCGCCGTGAGGTGCTCATCTCCCGGTCGGCAACAGCAGAAGGAACCCGACCGCCGGACCCATCTGCGGGACGGAGATGCAGCCGGGAGATGAGCGGTGCGAGGCGCTCATCTCCCGGCCGGTATCAGCGGAAGGACCGCCGGCGCCGCTGACCTCCATGCGGAAGGGAGGACCGGGGAGCGGCGCTGCGGGTCGGGATACTTCTGCTGCGAGCGCCCGCTATGTCCCGGGTTCTCGCAGCGTAAGTAGCCGCACAGGCAGCGCCGCTCCCCGGTCCTCACCAAGACGATTCGATGATTGGTCGCGGTCTTCGGACCCGACCAATCACTGATCTTAGCGCAAAACTTAAACACCGCTGTGCTGATTGGTCGCCGACGCCGCCTGCGACCAATCACCGATTTGGGCGCCACATTTAAATATCGGCCGCGACCAATCAGCACAGCGGTGTTTAAATGTGGAGCCAAGATCGGTGATTGGTCGCGGGCAGCGTCCGCGACCAATCAGCACAGTAGTGTTTCACTTTGGCCGCAAGATCAGTGATTGGCCGCGGGCCAAGTCCGCGACCAATCAACGATTTGTGCGGCACATTTAAATACCGGCCGCGACCAATTGGATGTCAGCGCCGCTCCCCGGTCCTCCCTTCACACCCTAGCCGCATGGATGTCAGCGGCGCTGCCTGTGCGGATACTTCCGCTCCGAGAACCCAGGACATGAGCGGGCACTCGGAGCAGCAGTATCCCGACCCGCAGCGCCGCTCCCCGGTCCTCCCTTCACACCCTAGCCGCTGATGTCCCCACAGTATCCGCATGGTGTTACAAAGATCCGGACATTTGTGTTACAAATCGCTGATTGGTCGCTGGCGCTGCCCGCGACCAATCACCGATTTTGGCGCCACATTTAAATAGCGGCCGCGACCAATCACCGATCTTACCGCCACATTTAAACACTGCTGTGCTAATTGGTCGCGGACGCCAGCCGCGACCAATCAGCGATTTTTGCACCAAATTTAAACACCGCTCTGCTGATTGGTCGCGGCCGGCGACCAATCAGCAGTATTGTCGCCAAATTTAAACACCTCTTTGCTGATTGGTCGCGGTCGCGACTAATCAGCGATTTTGGTGCCAAATTTAAACACGCTCTCCTGTCCTCACTAACACGGTTCGCTGATTGGTCGTGGCCACGGCCCGCGACCAATCGGCGAATTTGGCGCAAAATTTAAACCCCTCTCTGCATCGCTCTGCTGATTGGTTGAGGCCGGCGACCGTGACCAATCAGCAGAGCGGGGTTTAAATTTGGCCCCAAAATTGCTAATTAGTCGCGGCTGACGGCCGCGACCAATCAGCAGATCGTTGTTTAAATTTGGCGCCAAAATCGCTGATTGGTCGCGGCCAGCGGCCTCGACCAATCAGCGATTTTGGTGCCAAATTTAAACCCCGCTCTGCATCGCTCTGGTGATTGGTCGCGGTCGGCGGCCGCGACCAATCAGCAGTATTGGCGCCAAATTTAAACACCGCTCTGCTGATTGGTCGCGACTAATCAGCGATTTTGGTGCCAAATTTAAACACGATCTCCAGTCCTCACTAACACGGTTAGCTGATTGGTAGCGGTTGCCGAACGCGACCAATCAGCGATTTTAGCGCCAAATTTAAACACCGCTTTGCTGATTGGTTGCGGTTGCCGAACGCGACCAATCAGCGATTTTAGCGCCAAATTTAAACACCGTTCTGCTAATTGCGCCCGGTCGGCCGCATACATATTCTAGAATACCCGATGCGTTAGAATCGGGCCACCATCTAGTCTGTACATAAATATATATGGGAGATACCCAGGTCATACAATCTGAACATAAATATATACGGGAGATACCCAGGTTATACCATCTGTACATAAATATATACAGGAGATACCCAGGTTATACCATCTGTACATAAATATATATGGGAGATACCCAGGTCATACAATCTGTACATAAATATATACGGGAGATACCCAGGTTATACAATCTGTACATAAATATATACGGGAGATACCCAGGTTATACCATCTGTACATAAATATATCCGTGAGATACCCAGGTTATACCATCAGTACATAAGTATATACGGGAGATGCCCAGGTTATACCATCTGTACATAAATATATATGGAGATGCTCAGGTTATACTATCTGTACATAAATATATATGGAGATACCCAGGTTATACCATCTGTACATAAATATATATGGAGATGCTCAGGTTATACCATCTGTACATAACTATATATAGGAGATACCCAGGTTATACAATCTGTACATAAGTATATACAGGAGATACCCAGGTTATACAATCTGTACATAAATATATACGGGAGATACCCAGGTCATACAATCTGTACATAAATATATACGGGAGATACCCAGGTTATACAATCTGTACATAAATATATACGGGAGATACCCAGGTTATACCATCTGTACATAAATATATACGGGAGATACCCAGGCCATACAATCTGTACATAAATATATACGGGAGATACCCAGGTTATACAATCTGTACATAAATATATACGGGAGATACCCAGGTTATACCATCTGTACATAAATATATACGGGAGATACCCAGGTTATACCATCTGTACATAAGTATATACAGGAGATGCCCAGGTTATACCATCTGTACATAGATATACAGTATATGGAGATGCTCAGGTTATACCATCTGTACATAAATATATATGGAGATGCTCAGGTTATACCATCTGTACATAAGTATATACAGGAGATGCCCAGGTTATACCATCTGTACATAAATATATACGGGAGATACCCAGGTTATACCATCTGTACATAAATATATATGGAGATGCTCAGATTATACAATCTGTACATAAATATATCCGTGAGATACCCAGGTTATACCATCAGTACATAAGTATATACGGGAGATGCCCAGGTTATACCATCTGTACATAAATATATATGGAGATGCTCAGGTTATACTATCTGTACATAAATATATATGGAGATACCCAGGTTATACCATCTGTACATAAATATATATGGAGATGCTCAGGTTATACCATCTGTACATAACTATATACTGGAGATACCCAGGTTATACCATCTGTACATAAGTATATACAGGAGATACCCAGGTTATACAATCTGTACATAAATATATATGAAGATGCTCAAGTTATACAATCTGTACATAAATATATATGGAGATGCTCAGGTTATACCATCTGTACATAAGTATATACAGGAGATACCCAGGTTATACCATCTGTACAAAATATATATGGAGATGCTCAGGTTATACCATCTGTACATAACTATATACAGGAGATACCCAGGTTATACCATCTGTACATAAGTATATACAGGAGATACCCAGGTTATACAATCTGTACATAAATATATATGAAGATGCTCAAGTTATACAATCTGTACATAAATATATATGGAGATGCTCAGATTATACCATCTGTACATAAATATATACGGGAGATGCCCAGGTTATACCATCTGTACATAATTATATACGGGAGATACCCAGGTTATACCATCTGTACATAAATATATACTGGAGATACCCAGGTTATACAATCTGTACATAAATATATACGGGAGAAACCCAGGTTATACCATCTGTACATAAGTATATACAGGAGATGCCCAGGTTATACCATCTGTACATAGATATACAGTATATGGAGATGCTCAGGTTATACCATCTGTACATAAATATATATGGAGATGCTCAGGTTATACCATCTGTACATAAGTATATACAGGAGATGCCCAGGTTATACCATCTGTACATAAATATATACGGGAGATACCCAGGTTATACCATCTGTACATAAATATATATGGAGATGCTCAGATTATACAATCTGTACATAAATATATCCGTGAGATACCCAGGTTATACCATCAGTACATAAGTATATACGGGAGATGCCCAGGTTATACCATCTGTACATAAATATATATGGAGATGCTCAGGTTATACTATCTGTCCATAAATATATATGGAGATACCCAGGTTATACCATCTGTACATAAATATATATGGAGATGCTCAGGTTATACCATCTGTACATAATTATATACGGGAGATACCCAGGTTATACAATCTGTGCATAAATATATACGGGAGATACCCAGGTTATACCATCTGTACATAAATATATACTGGAGATACCCAGGTTATACAATCTGTACATAAATATATACGGGAGATACCCAGGTTATACAATCTGTACATAAATATATATGGGAGATGCTCAGGTTATACCATCTGTACATAATTATATACAGGAGATACCCAGGTTATACAATCTGTGCATAAATATATACGGGAGATACCCAGGTTATACAATCTGTACATAAATATATATGGAGATACCCAGGTTATACCATCTGTACATAAATATATATGGAGATGCTCAGGTTATACCATCTGTACATAATTATATACGGGAGATACCCAGGTTATACAATCTGTGCATAAATATATACGGGAGATACCCAGGTTATACCATCTGTACATAAATATATACTGGAGATACCCAGGTTATACAATCTGTACATAAATATATACGGGAGATACCCAGGTTATACAATCTGTACATAAATATATATGGGAGATGCTCAGGTTATACCATCTGTACATAATTATATACAGGAGATACCCAGGTTATACAATCTGTGCATAAATATATACGGGAGATACCCAGGTTATACAATCTGTACATAAATATATACGGGAGATACCCAGGTTATACCATCTGTACATAAATATATACGGGAGATACCCAGGTTATACCATCTGTACATAAATATATACGGGAGATACCCAAGTTATACAATCTGTACATAAATATATACGGGAGATACCCAGGTTATACCATCTGTACATAAATATATACGGGAGATACCCAGGTTATACAATCTGTACATAAATATATACGGGAGATACCCAGGTTATACCATCTGTACATAATTATATACGGGAGATACCCAGGTTATACAATCTGTACATAAATATATGCGGGAGATACCCAGGTTATACAATCTATATATATAATCGTCTTATCCCGTCTGTCTGTCTGTCTGTGTGTCTGTCTGTCCAGGAAATCCCGCGTCGCTCATTGGTCCGGCAGCGGCCAATCAGCGCCGCGGGATTTCTGAAAAAAGATGGCGGCCATTAGCGGCTCAAATGCGGGACGGAGCTTAGCGGCGATGCAGCCGGAAGATGAGCGCCGCGAGGCGCTCATCTCCCGGCCGGCAACAGCAGAAGGAACCCGACCGCCGGACCCATCTGCGGGACGGAGATGCAGCCGGGAGATGAGCGGCGCGAGGCGCTCATCTCCCGGCCGGTATCAGAGGAAGGACCGCCGGCGCCGCTGACCTCCATGCGGAAGGGAGGAACGGGGAGCGGCGCTGCGGGTCGGGATACTTCTGCTGCGAGCGCCCGCTATGTCCCGGGTTCTCGCAGCGTAAGTAGCCGCACAGGCAGCGCCGCTCCCCGGTCCTCACCAAGACGATTCGATGATTGGTCGCGGTCTTCGGACCCGACCAATCACTGATCTTAGCGCAAAACTTAAACACCGCTGTGCTGATTGGTCGCCGCCGCCGCCCGCGACCAATCACCGATTTGGGCGCCACATTTAAATATCGTCCGCGACCAATCAGCACAGCGGTGTTTAAATGTGGAGCCAAGATCGGTGATTGGTCGCGACCGATATTTAAATTTGGCTCCCAAATCGGTGATTGGTCGCGGGCAGCGTCCGCGACCAATCAGCACAGTAGTGTTTCACTTTGGCCGCAAGATCAGTGATTGGTCGCGGGCCAAGTCCGCGACCAATCAACGATTTGTGCAGCACATTTAAATACCGGCCGCGACCAATTGGATGTCAGTGCCGCTCCCCGGTCCTCCCTTCACGCCCTAGCCGCATGGATGTCAGCGGCGCTGCCTGTGCGGATACTTCCGCTCCGAGAACCCGGGACATGAGCGGGCACTCGGAGCAGCAGTATCCCGACCCGCAGCGCCGCTCCCCAGTCCTCCCTTCACACCCTAGCCGCTGATGTCCCCACAGTATCCGCATGGTGTTACAAAGATCCGGACATTTGTGTTACAAATCGCTGATTGGTCGCTGGCGCTGCCCGCGACCAATCACCGATTTTGGCGCCAAATTTAAATATCGGCCGCGACCAATCACCGATCTTGGCTCCACATTTAAACACCGCTGTACTGATTGGTCGCGGACGCTATTTAAATGTGCCGCCAAAATCGGTGATTGGTCGCGCCCAGCGTCGGCGACCAATCAGTACAGCGGTGTTTAAATGTGGAGCCAAGATCGGTGATTGGTCGCGGCCGATATTTAAATTTGGCGCCAAAATCAGTGATTGGTCGCGGGCAGCGCCAGCGACCAATCAGCGATTTTTAACACAAATGTCCGGACCTTTGTAACACCATGCGGATACTGTGGGGACATCAGCGGCTAGGGTGTGAAGGGAGGACCGGGGAGCGGCGCTGCGGGTCGGGATACTTCTGCTCCGAGCGCCCGCTCATGTCCCAGGTTCTCGCAGTGGAAGTATCCGCACAGGCAGCGGCGCTCCCCGGTCCTCACTAATACGATTCCGCTCCCCGCTCCTCACCAATACGATTCGCTGATTGGTCGCGCTCTCCGCACGCGACCAATCAGTGATATTGGCGCTAAAGTTAAACACCGCTCTGCTGATTGGTCACGGCCGCTGCCCGCGACCAATCACCGATTTCGGCGCCACATTTAAATAGCGGCCGCGACCAATCACCGATCTTACCGCCACATTTAAACACTGCTGTGCTAATTGGTCGCGGACGCCAGCCGCGACCAATCAGCGAGATTGGCGCCAAATTTAAACAACGCTCTGCTGATTGCTTGAGGCCGCCGGCCGTGACTAATCAGCGATTTTGGCGCCAAATTTAAACAACGCTCTGCTGATTGGTTGAGGCCGCCGGCCGGCGACCAATCAGCGATTTTGGCACCAAATTTAAACACCGCTCTGCTGATTGGTCGCGGCCGGCGACCAATCAGCAGTATTGTCGCCAAATTTAAACACCTCTTTGCTGATTGGTCGCGGTCGCGACTAATCAGCGATTTTGGTGCCAAATTTAAACATGCTCTCCTGTCCTCACTAACACGGTTCGCTGATTGGTCGCGGCTGCGGCCCGCGACCAATCGGCGAATTTGGCGCAAAATTTAAACACCGCTCTGCTGATGGGTCGCGGCCGCCAGTCGCGACCAATCAGCGAGATTGGTACCAAATTTAAACACCGCTCTGCTGATTGGTCGCGGCCGCCATCCACGACCAATCAGCGAGATTGGCGCCAAATTTAAACACCGCTCTGCTGATTGGTCGAGGCCGCCAGCCGCGACCAATCAGCGAGGTTGGCGTCAAATTTAAACAACGCTCTGCTGATTGGTTGAGGCCGGCGGCCACGACCAATCAGCGATTTTGGCGCCAAATTTAAACAACGCTCTGCTGATTGGTCGAGGCCGGCGACCAATCAGCGATTTTGGTGCCAAATTTAAACCCCGCTCTGCATCGCTCTGCTGATTGGTCACGGTCGCCGGCCGCGACCAATTAGCAGTATTGTCGCCAAATTTAAACACCTCTTTGCTGATTGGTCGCGGTCGCGACTAATCAGCGATTTTGGTGCCAAATTTAAACATGCTCTCCTCTCCTCACTCACACGGTTCGCTGATTGGTCTTGACCGCCGCCCGCGACCAATCAGCGAATTTGGTGCAAAATTTAAACACCGCTCTGCTGATTGTTCGCGACTGGCGGCCGCGACCAATCAGCGAGATTGGCGCCAAATTTAAATACCGCTCTGCTGATTGGTTGAGGCCGGTGACCGCGACCAATCAGCAGAGCGGGGTTTAAATTTGGCCCCAAAATCGCTAATTAGTCGCGGCTGACAGCCGCGACCAATCAGCAGATCGTTGTTTAAATTTGGCGCCAAAATCGCTGATTGGTCGAGGCCAGCGGCCTCGACCAATCAGCGATTTTGGCGCCAAATTTAAACCCCGCTCTGCTTCGCTCTGGTGATTGGTCGCGGTCGGCGGCCGCGACCAATCAGCAGTATTGGCGCCAAATTTAAACACCGCTCTGCTGATTGGTCGCGACTAATCAGCGATTTTGGTGCCAAATTTAAACACGCTCTCCAGTCCTCACTAACACGGTTAGCTGATTGGTAGCGGCCGCCGCCCGCGACCAATCACCGATATTAACGCCAAATTTAAACACCGCTTTGCTGATTGGTCGCGGTTGCCGAACGCGACCAATCAGCGATTTTGGTGCCAAATTTAAACACCGTTCTGCTAATTGCGCCCGGTCGGCCGCATACATATTCTAGAATACCCGATATGTTAGAATCGGGCCACCATCTACTCTGTACATAAATATATACGGGAGATACCCAGGTTATACAATCTGTACATAAATATATACGGGAGATACCCAGGTTATACCATCTGTACATAAGTATATACAGGAGATGCCCAGGTTATACCATCTGTACATAAATATATACGGGAGATACCCAGGTTATACCATCTGTACATAAATATATATGGAGATGCTCAGATTATACAATCTGTACATAAATATATCCGTGAGATACCCAGGTTATACCATCAGTACATAAGTATATACGGGAGATGCCCAGGTTATACCATCTGTACATAAATATATATGGAGATGCTCAGGTTATGCTATCTGTACATAAATATATATGGAGATGCTCAGGTTATACCATCTGTACATAAATATATACAGGAGATACCCAGGTTATACCATTTGTACAGGAATATGTCCAGGAGATGCTCAGGTTATACCACTTGTACATAAATATATATGGGAGATGCCCAGGTTATACCATCTGTACATAAATATGTCCAGGAGATGCTCACGTTATACCATCTGTACATAAATATATATGGAGATGCCCAGGTTATACCATCTGTACATAAATATATACAGGAGATACCCAGGTTATACCATCTGTACATAAATATATATGGGAGATGCCAAGATTATACCATCTGTACATAAATATGTCGAGAAGATACCCAGGTTATACCATCTGTACATAAATATACATGGGAGATGCACAGGTTATACCATCTGTACATAAATATACATGGGAGATGCCCAGGATATAACATCAGTACATAATTATATACGGGAGATGCCCAGGTTATACCATCTGTACATAAATATACATAGGAGATGCCCAGGTTATAACATCTGTACATAATTATATACGGGAGATGCCCAGGTTATACCATCTGTGCATAAATATGTCCAAGAGATGACCAGGTTATACCATCTGTACATGAATATATATGAAGATGCTCAGGTTATACCATCTGTACATAAATATATATGGGAGATGCCCAGGTTATACCATCTGTACATAAATATATATGGGATAAGGCCAGGTTATACCATCTGTTCATAAATATATATGGAGATGCCCAGGTTATACCAACTGTACATAAATATATATGAGAGATACCCAGGTTATACAATGTGTAAATAAATATATAAGGGAGATACCCAGATTATACAATCTGTTCATAAATATATACGGGAGATACCCAGATTATACAATCTGTACATAAATATATATGGGAGATGCCCAGGTTATACAATCTGTACATAAATATATATGGGAGATACCCAGGTTATACAATCTGTACATAAATATGTCGAGAAGATACCCAGGTTATACCATCTGTACATAAATATGTCCAGGAGATGCTCAGGTTATACCCTCTGTACATAAATATATATGGAGATGCCCAGGTTATACCAACTGTACATAAATATATATGAGAGATACCCAGGTTATACAATGTGTAAATAAATATATAAGGGAGATACCCAGGTTATACAATCTGTACATAAATATATACGGGAGATGCCCAGGTTATACCATCTGTACATAAATATATATGGGAGATGACCAGGTTATACAATCTGTACATAAATATATACAGGAGATACCCAGGTTATACAATCTGTACATAAATATATATGGGAGATGCCCAGGTTATACCATCTGTACATAAATATGTCCAGGAGAAGCTCAGGTTATACCATCTGTACATAAATATATATGGGAGATGCCCAGGTTATACCATCTGTACATAAATATATATGGAGATGCTCAGGTTATACCATCTGTACATAAATATATATGGGAGATGCCCAGGTTATACCATCTGTACATAAATATATATGGAGATGCTCAGGTTATACTATCTGTACATAAATATGTACGGGAGATGCCCAGGTTATACCATCTGTACATAAATATATACAGGAGATACCCAGGTTATACCATCTGTACATAACTATATATGGAGATTCCCAGGTTATACCATCTGTACATAAATATACATGGGAGATGCCCAGGTTATACAATCCGTACATAAATATATATGGGAGATGCCCAGATTATACCATCTGTACATAAATATGTCCAAGAGATGACCAGGTTATACCATCTGTACATGAATATATATGAAGATGCTCAGGTTATACCATCTGTACATAAATATATATGGGAGATGCCCAGGTTATACCATCTGTACATAAATATATATGGGATAAGGCCAGGTTATACCATCTGTTCATAAATATATATGGAGATGCCCAGATTATACCATCTGTACATAAATATATATGAGAGATACCCAGGTTATACAATGTGTAAATAAATATATAAGGGAGATACCCAGGTTATACAATCTGTTCATAAATATATACGGGAGATGCCCAGGTTATACCATCTGTACATAAATATATATGAGAGATACCCAGGTTATACAATGTGTAAATATATATATAAGGGAGATACCCAGGTTATACAATCTGTTCATAAATATATACGGGAGATGCCCAGGTTATACCATCTGTACATAAATATATACGGGAGATGCCCAGATTATACCATCTGTACATAAATATATATGGGAGATGCCCAGGTTATACCATCTGTACATAAATATATACGGAGGATACCCAGATTATACCATTTGTACATAAATATGTCCAGGAGATGCCCAGATTATACCATCTGTACATAAATATACATGGGAGATGCCCAGGTTATACCATTTGTACATAAATATATATGGAGATGCTCAGGTTATACCATCTGTACATAGGTATATACAGGAGATGCCCAGGTTATACCATCTGTACATAAATATATACGGGAGATACCCAGGTTATACCATCTGTACATAAATATATATGGAGATGCCCAGGTTATACCATCAGTACATAAGTATATACGGGAGATGCCCAGGTTATACCATCTGTACATAAATATATATGGAGATGCTCAGGTTATACCATCTGTACATAAATATATACAGGAGATACCCAGGTTATACCATCTGTACATAAATATATATGGGAGATGCCCAGGTTATATCATCTGTACATAAATATGTCCAGGAGATGCTCACGTTATACCATCTGTACATAAATATATATGGACATGCCCAGGTTATACCATCTGTACATAAATATACATGGGAGATGCCCAGGTTATACAATCTGTACATAAATATATATGGAGATGCCCAGATTATACCATCTGTACATAAATATACATGGGAGATACCCAGGTTATAACATCTGTACATAATTATATACGGGAGATGCCCAGGTTATACCATCTGTACATAAATATATATGGGAGATGCCCAGGTTATACAATCTGTACATAAATATACATGGTAGATGCCCAGATTATACCATCTGTACATAAATATACATGGGAGATACCCAGGTTATAACATCTGTACATAATTATATACGGGAGATGCCCAGGTTATACCATCTGTACATAAATATACATGGGAGATGCCCAGGTTATACAATCTGTACATAAATATATATGGAGATGCCCAGATTATACCATCTGTACATAAATATACATGGGAGATACCCAGGTTATAACATCTGTACATAATTATATACGGGAGATGCCCAGGTTATACCATCTGTACATAAATATATATGGGAGATGCCCAGGTTATACAATCTGTACATAAATATATATGGGAGATGCCCAGATTATACCATGTGTACATAAATATGTCCAAGAGATGCTCAGGTTATACCATCTGTACATAAATATACATGGGAGATGCCCAGGTTATAACATCTGTACATAATTATATACGGGAGATGCCCAGGTTATACCGTCTGTACATAAATATATACGAGAGATGCCCAGATTATACAATCTGAACATAAATATATATGGGAGATACCCAGGTTATACAATCTGTACATAAATATGTCCAGGAGATGCTCAGGTTATACCATCTGTACATAAATATATATGGGAGATACCCAGGTTATACCATCTGTACATAAATATATATGGGAGATGCCCAGGTTATACCATCTGTACATAAATATATGTGGGAGATGCCCAGATTATACCTTTTGTACATAAATATGTCCAAGAGATGCCCAGATTATACCATCTGTACATAAATATATATGGGAGATACCCAGGTTATACCATCTGTACATAAATATATACGGGAGATACCCAGGTTATACCATCTGTACATAAATATATACGGGAGATACCCAGGTTATACAATCTGTACATAAATATATACAGGAGATGCCCAGGTTATACCATCTGTACATAAATATATACAGGAGATACCCAGGTTATATAATCTGTATATAAATATATATGGGAGATGCCCAGGTTATACCATCTGTACATAAATATGTCCAGGAGATGCTCAGGTTATACCATCTGTACATAAATATATATGGGAGATACCCAGGTTATACCATCTGTACATAAATATATATGGGAGATGCCCAGGTTATACCATCTGTACATAAATATATGTGGGAGATGCCCAGATTATACCTTTTGTACATAAATATGTCCAAGAGATGCCCAGATTATACCAACTGTACATAAATATATATGGGAGATACCCAGGTTATACCATCTGTACATAAATATATACGGGAGATACCCAGGTTATACCATCTGTACATAAATATATACGGGAGATACCCAGGTTATACAATCTGTACATAAATATATACAGGAGATGCCCAGGTTATACCATCTGTACATAAATATATACAGGAGATACCCAGGTTATATAATCTGTACATAAATATATACGGGAGATACCCAGGTTATAAAATCTGTACATAAATATATATGGAGATGCTCAGGTTATACCATCTGTACATAAATATATATGGGAGATGCCCAGATTATACCATTTGTACATAAATATGTCCAGAAGATGCCCAGATTATACCATCTGTACATAAATATATATGGGAGATGCCCAGATTATACCATTTGTACATAAATATGTCCAGGAGATGCGCAGATTATACCATCTGTACATAAATATATACGGGAGATACCCAGGTTATACCATCTGTACATAAATATATACAGGAGATACCCAGGTTATACCATCTGTACATAAATATATACAGGAGATGCCCAGGTTATACCATCTGTACATAAATATATATTGAGATGCTCAGGTTATACCCTCTGTACATAAGTATATTCAGGAGATGCTCAGGTTATACCATCTGTACATAAATATATACGGGAGATACCCAGGTTATACCATCTGTACATAAATATATATGGAGATGCTCAGATTATACAATCTGTACATAAATATATCCGTGAGATACCCAGGTTATACCATCAGTACATAAGTATATACTGGAGATGCCCAGGTTATACCATCTGTACATAAATATATATGGGAGATGTGCAGATTATACAATCTGTACATAAATATATATGGGAGATGCCCAGGTTATACCTTTTGTACATAAATATGTCCAAGAGATGCCCAGATTATACCATCTGTACATAAATATATACGGGAGATACCCAGGTTATACCATCTGCACATAAATATATACGGGAGATACCCAGGTTATACAATCTGTACATAAATATATACAGGAGATGCCCAGGTTATACCATCTGTACATAAATATATACAGGAGATACCCAGGTTATACAATCTGTACATAAATATATACGGGAGATACCCAGGTTATACAATCTGTACATAAATATATATGGAAGATTCCCAGGTTATACAATCTGTACATAAATATATATGGGAGATGCCCAGATTATAAGATCTGTACATAAATATGTCGATAAGATACCCAGGTTATACCATCTGTACATAAATATACATGGGAGATGCCCAGGTTATAACATCTGTACATAATTATATACGGGAGATGCCCAGGTTATACCATCTGTACATAAATATATATGGGAGATGCCCAGATTATACCATCAGTACATAAATATATATGGGAGAAGGCCAGATTATACCATCTGTACATAAATATGTCCAAGAGATGCTCAGGTTATACCATCTGTACATAAATATATATGGGAGATACCCAGGTTATACCATCTGTACATAAATATATATGGGAGATGCTCAGGTTATACCATCAGTACATAAATATATATGGGAGAAGGCCAGATTATACCATCTGTACATAAATATGTCCAAGAGATGCTCAGGTTATACCATCTGTACATAAATATATATGGGAGATACCCAGGTTATACAATCTGTACATAAATATATATGGGAGATGCTCAGGTTATACCATCTGTACATAATTATATACGGGAGATGCCCAGGTTATACCATCTGTACATAAATATATATGGGAGATGCCCAGGTTATACAATCTGTACATAAATATATACGGGAGATACCCAGGTTATACAATCTGTACATAAATATATATGGGAGATGCCCAGATTATACCATCTGCACATAAATATATATGGGAGATGCCCAGGTTATACAATCTGTACATAAATATATACGGGAGATACCCAGGTTATACAATGTGTACATAAATATATATGGAGATACCCAGGTTATACAATCTGTACATAAATATGTCCAATAGATGCCCAGGTTATACAATCTGTACATAAATATATACGGGAGATACCCAGGTTATACCATCTGTACATAAATATACAGTACAGACCAAAAGTTTGGACACACCTTCTCATTTAAAGATTTCTCTGTATTTTCTTGACTATGAAAATTGTACATTCACACTGAAGGCATCAAAACTATGAATTAACACATGTGGAATTATATACTTAAGAAAAAAGTGTGAAACAACTGAAAATATGTCTTATATTCTAGGGTCTTCACAGTAGCCACCTTTTGCTTTGATGACTGCTTTGCACACTCTTGGCATTCTCTTGATGAGCTTCAAGAGGTCGTCACCGGAAATGGTCTTCCAACAATCTTGAAGGAGTTCCCAGAGATGCTTAGCACTTGTTGGCCCTTTTGCCTTCACTCTGCGGTCCAGCTCACCCCAAACCATCTCGATTGGGATCAGGTCTGGTGACTGTGGAGGCCAGGTCATCTGGCGTAGCCCCCCATCACTCTCCTTCTTGGTCAAATAGCCCTTACACAGCCTGGAGGTGTTTGGGGTCATTGTCCTGTTGAAAAATAAATGATGGTCCAACTAAACGCAAACCGGATGGAATAGCATGCCGCTGCAAGATGCTGTGGTAGCCATGCTGGTTCAGTATGCCTTCAATTTTGAATAAATCCCCAAAAGTGTCACCAGCAAAGCACCCCCACACCATCACACCTCCTCCTCCATGCTTCACGGTGGAAACCAGGCATGTAGAGTCCATCCGTTCACCTTTTCTGCGTCGCACAAAGACACGGTGGTTGGAACCAAAGATCTCAAATTTGGACTCATCAGACCAAAGCACAGATTTCCACTGGTCTAATGTCCATTCCTTGTGTTCTTTAGCCCAAACAAGTCTCTTCTGCTTGTTGCCTGTCCTTAGCAGTGGTTTCCTAGCAGCTATTTTACCATGAAGACCTGCTGCACAAAGTCTCCTCTTAACAGTTGTTGTAGAGATGTGTCCGCTGCTAGAACTCTGTGTGGCATTGACCTGGTCTCTAATCTGAGCTGCTGTTAACCTGCGATTTCTGAGGCTGGTGACTTGGATAAACTTATCCTCAGAAGCAGAGGTGACTCTTGGTCTTCCTTTCCTGGGGCGGTCCTCATGTGAGCCAGTTTCTTTTTAGCGCTTGATGGTTTTTGCAACTGCACTTGGGGACACTTTCAAAGTTTTCCCAAGTTTTCGGACTGACTGACCTTCATTTCTTAAAGTAATGATGGCCACTCGTTTTTCTTTACTTAGCTGCTTTTTTCTTGCCATAATACAAATTCTAACAGTCTATTCAGTAGGACTATCAGCTGTGTATCCACCTGACTTCTGCACAACACAACTGATGGTCCCAACCCCATTTATAAGGCAAGAAATCCCACTTATTAAACCTGACAGGGCACACCTGTGAAGTGAAAACCATTTCCGGTGACTACCTCTTGAAGCTCATCAAGAGAATGCCAAGAGTGTGCAAAGCAGTCATCAAAGCAAAAGGTGGCTACTGTGAAGATCCTAGAATATAAGACATATTTTCAGATGTTTCACACTTTTTTGTTAAGTATATAATTCCACATGTGGTAATTCATAGTTTTGGTGTCTTCAGTGTGAATGTACAATTTTAAAAGTCATGAAAATACAGAGAAATCTTTAAATGAGAAGGTGTGTCCAAACTTTTGGTCTGTACTGTATATGGGAGATGCCCAGGTTATACCATCTGTACATAAATATACATGGGAGATGCCCAGGTTATACCATCTGTACATAGGTATATACAGGAGATGCCCAGGTTATACCATCTGTACATAAATATATACGGGAGATACCAAGGTTATACCATCTGTACATAAATATATATGGAGATGCCCAGGTTATACCATCAGTACATAAGTATATACGGGAGATGCCCAGGTTATACCATCTGTACATAAATATATATGGAGATGCTCAGGTTATACCATCTGTACATAAATATATACAGGAGATACCCAGGTTATACCATCTGTTCATAAATATGTCCAGTAGATGCTCAGATTATACCATCTGTACATAAATATATATGGGAGATGCCCAGGTTATATCATCTGTACATAAATATGTCCAGGAGATGCTCACGTTATACCATCTGTACATAAATATATATGGACATGCCCAGGTTATACCATCTGTACATAAATATGTCGAGAAGATACCCAGGTTATACCATCTGTACATAAATATACATGGGAGATGCCCAGGTTATACCATCTGTACATAAATATACATGGGAGATGCCCAGGTTATAACATCTGTACATAAATATATACGGGAGATGCCCAGGTTATAACATCTGTCCATAAATATATACAGGAGATACCCAGGTTATACCATCTGTACATAAATATATATGGGAGATGCCCAGGTTATACAATCTGTACATAAATATACATGGGAGATGCCCAGATTATAACATCTGTACATAATTATATACGGGAGATGCCCAGGTTATACCGTCTGTACATAAATATATACGGGAGATACCCAGATTATACAATCTGAACATAAATATATATGGGAGATGCCCAGGTTATACCATCTGTACATAAATATGTCCAGGAGATGCTCAGGTTATACCATCTGTACATAAATATATATGGGAGATACCCAGGTTATACCATCTGTACATAAATATATACGGGAGATGCCCAGATTATACCTTTTGTACATAAATATATACGGGAGATACCCAGGTTATACAATCTGTACATAAATATATACAGGAGATGCCCAGGTTATACCATCTGTACATAAATATATACAGGAGATACCCGGGTTATACAATCTGTACATAAATATATATGGGAGATGCCCAGGTTATACCATCTGTACATAAATATATATGTCAGATGCCCAGGTTATACCATCTGTACATAATTATATACGGGAGATGCCCAGATTATACAATCTGTACATAAATATGTCCAGGAGATGCCCAGATTATACCATCTGTACATAAATATATATGGAGATGCTCAGGTTATACCATCTGTACATAAATATATATGGGAGATGCCCAGATTATACCATTTGTACATAAATATGTCCAGGAGATGCCCAGATTATACCATCTGTACATAAATATACATGGGAGATGCCCAGTTTATACCATTTGTACATTAATATGTCCAGGAGATGCCCAGATTATACCATCTGTACATAAATATATATGGGAGATGCCCAGATTATACCATTTGTACATAAATATGTCCAGGAGATGCCCAGATTATACCATCTGTACATAAATATATATGGGAGATGCGCAGATTATACCATCTGTACATAAATATATATGGGAGATGCCCAGGTTATACCATCTGTACATAAATATATACGGGAGATACCCAGGTTATACCATCTGTACATAAATATATACGGGAGATACCCAGGTTATACAATCTGTACATAAATATATACAGGAGATGCCCAGGTTATACCATCTGTACATAAATATATATTGAGATGCTCAGGTTATACCCTCTGTACATAAGTATATACGGGAGATACCCAGGTTATACCATCTGTACATAAATATATATGGAGATGCTCAGATTATACAATCTGTACATAAATATATCCGTGAGATACCCAGGTTATACCATCAGTACATAAGTATATACTGGAGATGCCCAGGTTATACCATCTGTACATAAATATATATGGGAGATGCGCAGATTATACCATCTGTACATAAATATATATGGGAGATGCCCAGATTATACCTTTTGTACATAAATATGTCCAAGAGATGCCCAGATTATACCATCTGTAGATAAATATATATGGGAGATACCCAGGTTATACCATCTGTACATAAATATATACGGGAGATACCCAGGTTATACCATCTGCACATAAATATATACGGAAGATACCCAGGTTATACAATCTGTACATAAATATATACAGGAGATGCCCAGGTTATACAATCTGTACATAAATATATACGGGAGATACCCAGGTTATACCATCTGTACATAAATATATACGGGAGATGCCCAGGTTATAACATCTGTACATAATTATATACGGGAGATGCCCAGGTTATACCATCTGTACATAAATATATATGGGAGATGCCCAGATTATACCATCTGTACATAAATATACATGGGAGATACCCAGGTTATAACATCTGTACATAATTATATACGGGAGATGCCCAGGTTATACCATCTGTACATAAATATATATGGGAGATGCCCAGATTATACCATCTGTACATAAATATGTCCAAGAGATGCTCAGGTTATACCATCTGTACATAAATATACATGGGAGATACCCAGGTTATACCATCTGTACATAAATATATATGGGAGATGCTCAGGTTATACCATCAGTACATAAATATATATGGGAGAAGGCCAGGTTATACAATCTGTACATAAATATATATGGGAGATGCTCAGGTTATACCATCTGTACATAATTATATACGGGAGATGCCCACGTTATACCATCTGTACATAAATATATATGGGAGATGCCCAGATTATACCATCTGTACATAAATACGGTATGTCCAAGAGATGCTCAGGTTATACCATCTGTACATAAATATATATGGGAGATGCTCAGGTTATACCATCTGTACATAAATATATATGGGAGATGCTCATGTTATACCATCTGTACATAAATATATAAGGGAGATGCCCAGATTATACCATCTGTACATAAATATATATGGGAGATGCCCAGATTATACCATCTGTACATAAATATGTCCAAGAGATGCCCAGGTTATACCATCTGTACATAAATATATATGAAGATGCTCACGTTATACCATCTGTACATAAATATACATGGGAGATGCCCAGGTTATACCATCTGTACATAAATATATATGGGATAAGGCCAGGTTATACAATCTGTACATAAATATGTCCAGGAGATGCCCAGATTATACCATCTGTACATAAATATATACGAAAGATACCCAGGTTATACAATCTGTACATAAATATATACGGGAGATACCAAGGTTATACAATCTGTACATAAAAATATACGGGAGATACCCAGGTTATACCATCTGTACATAAATATGTCGAGAAGATACCCAGGTTATACCATCTGTACATAGATATACATGGGAGATGCCCAGGTTATACAATCTGTACATAAATATATACGGGAGATACCCAGGTTATACCATCTGTACATAAATATATACGGGAGATACCCAGATTATACTATCTGTACATAAATATACATGGGAGATACCCAGGTTATAACATCTGTACATAATTATATACGGGAGATGCCCAGGTTATACCATCTGCACATAAATATATATGGGAGATGCCCAGATTATACCATCTGTACATAAATATGTCCAAGAGATGCTCAGGTTATACCATCTGTACATAAATATATATGGGAGATGCCCAGGTTATACCATCTGTACATAAATATATATGGAGATGCTCAGTTTATACCATCTGTACATAAATATATACGGGAGATGCCCAGGTTATACCATCTGTACATAAATATATACAGGAGATACCCAGGTTATACCATCTGTACATAAATATTTATGGAGATGCCCAGGTTATACCATCTGTACATAAATATACATGGGAGATGCCCAGGTTATACAATCTGTACATAAATATATATGGGAGATGCCCAGATTATACCATCTGTACATAAATATACATGGGAGATGCCCAGGTTATACCATCTGTACATAAATATATATGAAGATGCTCAGGTTATACCATCTGTACATAAATATATATGGGAGATGCCCAGGTTATACTATCTGTACATAAATATATACGGGAGATACCCAGGTTATACAATGTGTAAATAAATATATAAGGGAGATACCCAGGTTATACCATCTGTACATAAATATATATGAAGATGCTCAGGTTATACCATCTGTACATAAATATATATGGGAGATGCCCAGATTATACCATCTGTACATAAATATACATGGGAGATACCCAGGTTATAACATCTGTACATAATTATATACGGGAGATGCCCAGGTTATACCATCTGCACATAAATATATATGGGAGATGCCCAGATTATACCATCTGTACATAAATATGTCCAAGAGATGCTCAGGTTATACCATCTGTACATAAATATATATGGGAGATGCCCAGGTTATACCATCTGTACATAAATATATATGGAGATGCTCAGGTTATACCATCTGTACATAAATATATACGGGAGATGCCCAGGTTATACCATCTGTACATAAATATATACAGGAGATACCCAGGTTATACCATCTGTACATAAATATATATGGAGATGCCAAGGTTATACCATCTGTACATAAATATACATGGGAAATGCCCAGGTTATACAATCTGTACATAAATATATATGGGAGATGCCCAGATTATACCATCTGTACATAAATATACATGGGAGATGCCCAGGTTATACCATCTGTACATAAATATATATGAAGAATCTCAGGTTATACCATCTGTACATAAATATATATGGGAGATGCCCAGGTTATACCATCTGTACATAAATATATACGAGAGATACCCAGGTTATACAATGTGTAAATAAATATATAAGGGAGATACCCAGGTTATACCATTTGTACATAAATATATATGAAGATGCTCAGGTTATACCATCTGTACATAAATATATATGGGAGATGCCCAGATTATACCATCTGTACATAAATATACATGGGAGATACCCAGGTTATAACATCTGTACATAATTATATATGGGAGATGCCCAGGTTATACCATCTGCACATAAATATATATGGGAGATGCCCAGATTATACCATCTGTACATAAATATGTCCAAGAGATGCTCAGGTTATACCATCTGTACATAAATATATATGGGAGATGCCCAGGTTATACCATCTGTACATAAATATATATGGAGATGCTCAGGTTATACCATCTGTACATAAATATATACGGGAGATGCCCAGGTTATACCAACTGTACATAAATATATACAGGAGATACCCAGGTTATACCATCTGTACATAAATATATATGGAGATGCCCAGGTTATACCATCTGTACATAAATATACATGGGAGATGCCCAGGTTATACAATCTGTACATAAATATATATGGGAGATGCCCAGATTATACCATCTGTACATAAATATACATGGAAGATGCCCAGATTATACCATCTGTACATAAATATATATGAAGATGCTCAGGTTATACCATCTGTACATAAATATATATCGGAGAAGCCCAGGTTATACCATCTGTACATAAATATATATGAGAGATACCCAGGTTATACAATGTGTAAATAAATATATAAGGGAGATACCCAGGTTATACCATCTGTACATAAATATATACGGGAGATGCCCAGGTTATACCATCTGTACAGAAATATATACGGGAGATACCCAGATTATACAATCTGTACATAAATATATACAGGAGATACCCAGGTTATAACATCATTACATAAATATATATGGGAGATGCCCAGATTATACCATCTGTACATAAATATATATGAGAGATGCCCAGGTTATACCATCTGTACATAAATATATACGGGGGATACCCAGATTATACCATTTGTACATAAATATGTCCAGGAGATGCCCAGATTATTCCATCTGTACATAAATATACATGGGAGATGCCCAGCTTATACCATCTGAACATAAATATATATGGGAGATTCCCAGATTATACCATTTGTACATAAATATGTCCAGGAGATGCCCAGATTATACCATCTGTACATAAATATATATGGGAGATGCCCAGGTTATACCATCTGTACATAAATATATACGGGAGATACCCAGGTTATACAATCTGTACATAAATATATATAGGAGATGCCCAGGTTATACCATCTGTACATAAATATATATGGGAGATGCCCAGGTTATACCATCTGTACATAATTATATACGGGAGATGCCCAGATTATACAATCTGTACATAAATATGTCCAGGAGATGCCCAGATTATACCATCTGTACATAAATATATATGGAGATGCTCAGGTTATACCATCTGTACATAAATATATACGGGAGATACCCAGATTATACCATTTGTACATAAATATGTCCAGGAGATGCCCAGATTATACCATCTGTACATAAATATACATGGGAGATGCCCGGGTTATACCATCTGTACATAAATATGTCCAGGAAATGCCCAGATTATACCATCTGTACATAAATTTATATGGGAGATGCCAAGATTATACCATTTGTACATAAATATGTCCAGGAGATGCTCAGGTTATACCATCTGTGCATAAATATATATGGGAGATGCCCAGATTATACCATCTGTACATAAATATATATGGGAAATGCCCAGATTATACCATTTGTACATAAATATGTCCAGGAGATACCCAGATTATACCATCTGTACATAAATATATATGGGAGATGCCCAGATTACACCATCTGTACATAAATATATGTGGGAGATGCCCAGATTATACCATTTGTACATAAATATGTCCAAGAGATGCCCAGATTATACCATCTGTACATAAATATATATGGGAGATACCCAGGTTATACCATCTGTACATAAATATATACGGGAGATACCCAGGTGATACGATCTGTACATAAATATATACAGGAGATACCCAGGTTATACCATCTGTACATAAATATATATGGAGATGCTCAGGTTATACAATCTGTATATGAATATATACGGAAGATACCCAGGTTATACAATCTGTACATAAATATATATGGAGATGATCAGGTTATACAATCTGTACATAAATATATATGGAGATACCCAGGTTATACCATCTGTACATAAATATATACAGGAGATACCCAGGTTATACCATCTGTACATAAATATATACAGGAGATACCCAGGTTATACCATCTGTACATAAATATATACAGGAGATACCCAGGTTATACCATCTGTACATAAATATATACAGGAGATACCCAGGTTATACAATCTGTACATAAATATATACGGGAGATACCCAGGTTATACAATCTGTATATGAATATATACGGAAGATACCCAGGTTATACAATCTGTACATAAATATATATGGGAGATACCCAGGTTATACAATCTGTACATAAATATATATGGAGATGATCAGGTTATACAATCTATACATAAATATATACAGAAGATACCCAGGTTATACCATCTGTACATAAATATATACGGGAAATACCCAGGTTTTGCAATCTGTACATAAATATATACGGGAGATACCCAGGTTATACAATCTGTACATAAATATATACAGGAGATACCCAGGTTATAACATCATTACATAAATATATATGGGAGATGCCCAGATTATACCATCTGTACATAAATATATATGAGAGATGCCCAGGTTATACCATCTGTACATAAATATATACGGGGGATACCCAGATTATACCATTTGTACATAAATATGTCCAGGAGATGCCCAGATTATTCCATCTGTACATAAATATACATGGGAGATGCCCAGCTTATACCATCTGAACATAAATATATATGGGAGATTCCCAGATTATACCATTTGTACATAAATATGTCCAGGAGATGCCCAGATTATACCATCTGTACATAAATATATATGGGAGATGCCCAGGTTATACCATCTGTACATAAATATATACGGGAGATACCCAGGTTATACAATCTGTACATAAATATATATAGGAGATGCCCAGGTTATACCATCTGTACATAAATATATATGGGAGATGCCCAGGTTATACCATCTGTACATAATTATATACGGGAGATGCCCAGATTATACAATCTGTACATAAATATGTCCAGGAGATGCCCAGATTATACCATCTGTACATAAATATATATGGAGATGCTCAGGTTATACCATCTGTACATAAATATATACGGGAGATACCCAGATTATACCATTTGTACATAAATATGTCCAGGAGATGCCCAGATTATACCATCTGTACATAAATATACATGGGAGATGCCCGGGTTATACCATCTGTACATAAATATGTCCAGGAAATGCCCAGATTATACCATCTGTACATAAATTTATATGGGAGATGCCAAGATTATACCATTTGTACATAAATATGTCCAGGAGATGCTCAGGTTATACCATCTGTGCATAAATATATATGGGAGATGCCCAGATTATACCATCTGTACATAAATATATATGGGAAATGCCCAGATTATACCATTTGTACATAAATATGTCCAGGAGATACCCAGATTATACCATCTGTACATAAATATATATGGGAGATGCCCAGATTACACCATCTGTACATAAATATATGTGGGAGATGCCCAGATTATACCATTTGTACATAAATATGTCCAAGAGATGCCCAGATTATACCATCTGTACATAAATATATATGGGAGATACCCAGGTTATACCATCTGTACATAAATATATACGGGAGATACCCAGGTGATACGATCTGTACATAAATATATACAGGAGATACCCAGGTTATACCATCTGTACATAAATATATATGGAGATGCTCAGGTTATACAATCTGTATATGAATATATACGGAAGATACCCAGGTTATACAATCTGTACATAAATATATATGGAGATGATCAGGTTATACAATCTGTACATAAATATATATGGAGATACCCAGGTTATACCATCTGTACATAAATATATACAGGAGATACCCAGGTTATACCATCTGTACATAAATATATACAGGAGATACCCAGGTTATACCATCTGTACATAAATATATACAGGAGATACCCAGGTTATACCATCTGTACATAAATATATACAGGAGATACCCAGGTTATACAATCTGTACATAAATATATACGGGAGATACCCAGGTTATACAATCTGTATATGAATATATACGGAAGATACCCAGGTTATACAATCTGTACATAAATATATATGGGAGATACCCAGGTTATACAATCTGTACATAAATATATATGGAGATGATCAGGTTATACAATCTATACATAAATATATACAGAAGATACCCAGGTTATACCATCTGTACATAAATATATACGGGAAATACCCAGGTTTTGCAATCTGTACATAAATATATACGGGAGATACCCAGGTTATACAATCTGTACATAAATATATATGGAGATGCTCAGGTTATACAATCTGTACATAAATATATACAGGAAATACCCAGGTTATACAATCTGTACATAAATATATATGGAGATACCCAGGTTATACAATCTGTACATAAATATATACAGGAAATACCCAGGTTATACCATCTGTACATAAATATATACGGGAGATACCCAGGTTATACAATCTGTACATAAATATATACGGGAGATACCCAGGTTATACAATCTGTACATAAATATATAAGGGAGATACCCAGGTTATACAATCTGTACATAAATATATAAGGGAGATACCCAGGTTATACAATCTGTACATAAATATATAAGGGAGATACCCAGGTTATACAATCTGTACATAAATATATAAGGGAGATACCCAGGTTATACAATCTGTACATAAATATATATGGAGATACCCAGGTTATACAATCTGTACATAAATATATACAGGAAATACCCAGGTTATACCATCTGTACATAAATATATACGGGAGATACCCAGGTTATACAATCTGTACATAAATATATAAGGGAGATACCCAGGTTATACAATCTGTACATAAATATATAAGGGAGATACCTAGGTTACATAATCTGTACATAAATATATAAGGGAGATACCCAGGTTATACAATCTGTACATAAATATATACGGGAGATACCCAGGTTATACCATCTGTACATAAATATGTCCAGGAGATGCTCAGGTTATACCATCTGTACATAAATATATATGGGAGATGCCCAGGTTATACCATCTGTACATAAATATGTCCAGGAGATGCTCACGTTATACCATCTGTAAATAAATATATATGGAGATGCCCAGGTTATACCATCTGTACATAAATATATACAGGAGATACCCAGGTTATACCATCTGTACATAAATATATATGGGAGATGCCCAGATTATACCATCTGTACATAAATATGTCGAGAAGATACCCAGGTTATACCATCTGTACATAAATATACATGGGAGATGCCCAGGTTATACAATCTGTACATAAATATACATGGGAGATACCCAGGTTATAACATCTGTACATAATTATATACGGGAGATGCCCAGGTTATACCATCTGTACATAAATATATATGGGAGATGCCCAGATTATACCATCTGTACATAAATATGTCCAAGAGATGCTCAGGTTATACCATCTGTACATAAATATATATGGGAGATGCCCAGATTATACCATCTGTACATAAATATATATGGAGATGCTAAGGTTATACCATCTGTACATAAATATATATATATGAGATGCACAGGTTATACCATCTGTACATAAATATATATGGAGATGCTCAGGTTATACCATCTGTACATAACTATATACAGGAGATACCCAGGTTATACCATCTGTACATAAATATATATGGAGATGCTCAGGTTATACCATCTGTACATAAATATATACGGGAGATGCCCAGGTTATACCATCTGTACATAAATATATATGGGAGATGCCCAGATTATACCATCGGTACATAAATATGTCCAAGAGTTGCTCAGGTTATACCATCTTTGCATAAATATATATGGGAGATGCCCAGATTATACCATCTGTACATAAATATATATGGAGATGCTCAGGTTATACCATCTGTACATTAATATATATATATGAGATGCACAGATTATACCATCTGTACATAAATATATATGGAGATGCTCAGGTTATACCATCTGTACATAAATATATACGGGAGATGCCCAGGTTATACCATCTGTACATAAATATATATGGGAGATGCCCAGGTTATACCATCTGTACATAAATATATATGGAGATACCCAGGTTATACCATCTGTACATAAATATATATGGAGATGCCCAGGTAATACCATCTGTACATAAATATACATGGGAGATGCCCAGGTTATACCATCTGTACATAAATATATATGGGAGATGCCCAGGTTATACCATCTGTACATAAATATATATGGGATCAGGCCAGGTTATACCATCTGTACATAAATATATATGGGAGATGCCCAGGTTATACCATCTGTACATAAATATATATGAGAGATACCCAGGTTATACAATGTGTAAATAAATATATAAGGGAGATACCCAGGTTATACAATCTGTACATAAATATATGCGGGAGATGCCCAGGTTATACCATCTGTACATAAATATATACAGGAGATACCCAGGTTATACCATCTGTACATAAATATATATGGAGATGCCAAGGTTATACCATCTGTACATAAATATACATGGGAAATGCCCAGGTTATACAATCTGTACATAAATATATATGGGAGATGCCCAGATTATACCATCTGTACATAAATATACATGGGAGATGCCCAGGTTATACCATCTGTACATAAATATATATGGGAGATGCCCAGGTTATACCATCTGTACATAAATATATACGAGAGATACCCAGGTTATACAATGTGTAAATAAATATATAAGGGAGATACCCAGGTTATACCATTTGTACATAAATATATATGAAGATGCTCAGGTTATACCATCTGTACATAAATATATATGGGAGATGCCCAGATTATACCATCTGTACATAAATATACATGGGAGATACCCAGGTTATAACATCTGTACATAATTATATACGGGAGATGCCCAGGTTATACCATCTGCACATAAATATATATGGGAGATGCCCAGATTATACCATCTGTACATAAATATGTCCAAGAGATGCTCAGGTTATACCATCTGTACATAAATATATATGGGAGATGCCCAGGTTATACCATCTGTACATAAATATATATGGAGATGCTCAGGTTATACCATCTGTACATAAATATATACGGGAGATGCCCAGGTTATACCATCTGTACATAAATATATACAGGAGATACCCAGGTTATACCATCTGTACATAAATATATATGGAGATGCCAAGGTTATACCATCTGTACATAAATATACATGGGAAATGCCCAGGTTATACAATCTGTACATAAATATATATGGGAGATGCCCAGATTATACCATCTGTACATAAATATACATGGGAGATGCCCAGGTTATACCATCTGTACATAAATATATATGAAGAATCTCAGGTTATACCATCTGTACATAAATATATATGGGAGATGCCCAGGTTATACCATCTGTACATAAATATATACGAGAGATACCCAGGTTATACAATGTGTAAATAAATATATAAGGGAGATACCCAGGTTATACCATTTGTACATAAATATATATGAAGATGCTCAGGTTATACCATCTGTACATAAATATATATGGGAGATGCCCAGATTATACCATCTGTACATAAATATACATGGGAGATACCCAGGTTATAACATCTGTACATAATTATATACGGGAGATGCCCAGGTTATACCATCTGCACATAAATATATATGGGAGATGCCCAGATTATACCATCTGTACATAAATATGTCCAAGAGATGCTCAGGTTATACCATCTGTACATAAATATATATGGGAGATGCCCAGGTTATACCATCTGTACATAAATATATATGGAGATGCTCAGGTTATACCATCTGTACATAAATATATACAGGAGATGCCCAGGTTATACCAACTGTACATAAATATATACAGGAGATACCCAGGTTATACCATCTGTACATAAATATATATGGAGATGCCCAGGTTATACCATCTGTACATAAATATACATGGGAGATGCCCAGGTTATACAATCTGTACATAAATATATATGGGAGATGCCCAGATTATACCATCTGTACATAAATATACATGGAAGATGCCCAGATTATACCATCTGTACATAAATATATATGAAGATGCTCAGGTTATACCATCTGTACATAAATATATATCGGAGATGCCCAGGTTATACCATCTGTACATAAATATATATGAGAGATACCCAGGTTATACCATCTGTACAGAAATATATACGGGAGATGACCAGGTTATAACATCATTACATAAATATATATGGGAGATGCCCAGATTATACCATCTGTACATAAATATATAAGGGAGATGCCCAGGTTATACCATCTGTACAGAAATATATACGGGAGATGACCAGGTTATAACATCATTACATAAATATATATGGGAGATGCCCAGATTATACCATCTGTACATAAATATATATGAGAGATGCCCAGGTTATACCATCTGTACATAAATATATACGGGGGATACCCAGATTATACCATTTGTACATAAATATGTCCAGGAGATGCCCAGATTATTCCATCTGTACATAAATATACATGGGAGATGCCCAGATTATACCATCTGTACATAATTATATACGGGAGATGCCCAGATTATACAATCTGTACATAAATATGTCCAGGAGATGCCCAGATTATACCATCTGTACATAAATATATATGGAGATGCTCAGGTTATACCATCTGTACATAAATATATACGGGAGATGCCCAGATTATACCATTTGTACATAAATATGTCCAGGAGATGCCCAGATTATACCATCTGTACATAAATATACATGGGAGATGCCCGGGTTATACCATCTGTACATAAATATGTCCAGGAAATGCCCAGATTATACCATCTGTACATAAATTTATATGGGAGATGCCAAGATTATACCATTTGTACATAAATATGTCCAGGAGATGCTCAGGTTATACCATCTGTGCATAAATATATATGGGAGATGCCCAGATTATACCATTTGTACATAAATATGTCCAGGAGATACCCAGATTATACCATCTGTACATAAATATATATGGGAGATGCCCAGATTACACCATCTGTACATAAATATATGTGGGAGATGCCCAGATTATACCATCTGTACATAAATATATATGGGAGATACCCAGGTTATACCATCTGTACATAAATATATACGGGAGATACCCAGGTGATACAATCTGTACATAAATATATACAGGAGATACACAGGTTATACCATCTGTACATAAATATATATGGAGATGCTCAGGTTATACCATCTGTACATAAATATATACAGGAGATACCCAGGTTATACAATCTGTACATAAATATATACGGGAGATACCCAGGTTATACAATCTGTATATGAATATATACGGAAGATACCCAGGTTATACAATCTGTACATAAATATATATGGAGATGATCAGGTTATACAATCTGTACATAAATATATATGGAGATACCCAGGTTATACCATCTGTACATAAATATATACAGGAGATACCCAGGTTATACCATCTGTACATAAATATATACAGGAGATACCCAGGTTATACCATCTGTACATAAATATATACAGGAGATACCCAGGTTATACCATCTGTACATAAATATATACAGGAGATACCCAGGTTATACCATCTGTACATAAATATATACAGGAGATACCCAGGTTATACAATCTGTACATAAATATATACGGGAGATACCCAGGTTATACAATCTGTATATGAATATATACGGAAGATACCCAGGTTATACAATCTGTACATAAATATATATGGGAGATACCCAGGTTATACAATCCGTACATAAATATATATGGAGATGATCAGGTTATACAATCTATACATAAATATATACAGAAGATACCCAGGTTATACCATCTGTACATAAATATATACGGGAAATACCCAGGTTTTGCAATCTGTACATAAATATATACGGGAGATACCCAGGTTATACAATCTGTACATAAATATATATGGAGATGCTCAGGTTATACAATCTGTACATAAATATATACAGGAAATACCCAGGTTATACCATCTGTACATAAATATATACGGGAGATACCCAGGTTATACAATCTGTACATAAATATATAAGGGAGATACCCAGGTTATACAATCTGTACATAAATATATAAGGGAGATACCCAGGTTATACAATCTGTACATAAATATATAAGGGAGATACCCAGGTTATACAATCTGTACATAAATATATAAGGGAGATACCCAGGTTATACAATCTGTACATAAATATATAAGGGAGATACCTAGGTTACACAATCTGTACATAAATATATAAGGGAGATACCCAGGTTATACAATCTGTACATAAATATATACGGGAGATACCCAGGTTATACCATCTGTACATAAATATGTCCAGGAGATGCTCAGGTTATACCATCTGTACATAAATATATATGGGAGATGCCCAGGTTATACCATCTGTACATAAATATGTCCAGGAGATGCTCACGTTATACCATCTGTAAATAAATATATATGGAGATGCCCAGGTTATACCATCTGTACATAAATATATACAGGAGATACCCAGGTTATACCATCTGTACATAAATATATATGGGAGATGCCCAGATTATACCATCTGTACATAAATATGTCGAGAAGATACCCAGGTTATACCATCTGTACATAAATATACATGGGAGATGCCCAGGTTATACAATCTGTACATAAATATACATGGGAGATACCCAGGTTATAACATCTGTACATAATTATATACGGGAGATGCCCAGGTTATACCATCTGTACATAAATATATATGGGAGATGCCCAGATTATACCATCTGTACATAAATATGTCCAAGAGATGCTCAGGTTATACCATCTGTACATAAATATATATGGGAGATGCCCAGATTATACCATCTGTACATAAATATATATGGAGATGCTAAGGTTATACCATCTGTACATAACTATATACAGGAGATACCCAGGTTATACCATCTGTACATAAATATATATGGAGATGCTCAGGTTATACCATCTGTACATAAATATATACGGGAGATGCCCAGGTTATACCATCTGTACATAAATATATATGGGAGATGCCCAGATTATACCATCGGTACATAAATATGTCCAAGAGTTGCTCAGGTTATACCATCTTTGCATAAATATATATGGGAGATGCCCAGATTATACCATCTGTACATAAATATATATGGAGATGCTCAGGTTATACCATCTGTACATTAATATATATATATGAGATGCACAGGTTATATCATCTGTACATAAATATATATGGAGATGCTCAGGTTATACCATCTGTACATAAATATATACGGGAGATGCCCAGGTTATACCATCTGTACATAAATATATATGGGAGATGCCCAGGTTATACCATCTGTACATAAATATATATGGAGATACCCAGGTTATACCATCTGTACATAAATATATATGGAGATGCCCAGGTAATACCATCTGTACATAAATATACATGGGAGATGCCCAGGTTATACCATCTGTACATAAATATATATGGGAGATGCCCAGGTTATACCATCTGTACATAAATATATATGGGATCAGGCCAGGTTATACCATCTGTACATAAATATATATGGGAGATGCCCAGGTTATACCATCTGTACATAAATATATATGAGAGATACCCAGGTTATACAATGTGTAAATAAATATATAAGGGAGATACCCAGGTTATACAATCTGTACATAAATATATGCGGGAGATGCCCAGGTTATACCATCTGTACATAAATATATACAGGAGATACCCAGGTTATACCATCTGTACATAAATATATATGGAGATGCCAAGGTTATACCATCTGTACATAAATATACATGGGAAATGCCCAGGTTATACAATCTGTACATAAATATATATGGGAGATGCCCAGATTATACCATCTGTACATAAATATACATGGGAGATGCCCAGGTTATACCATCTGTACATAAATATATATGAAGATTCTCAGGTTATACCATCTGTACATAAATATATATGGGAGATGCCCAGGTTATACCATCTGTACATAAATATATACGAGAGATACCCAGGTTATACAATGTGTAAATAAATATATAAGGGAGATACCCAGGTTATACCATTTGTACATAAATATATATGAAGATGCTCAGGTTATACCATCTGTACATAAATATATATGGGAGATGCCCAGATTATACCATCTGTACATAAATATACATGGGAGATACCCAGGTTATAACATCTGTACATAATTATATACGGGAGATGCCCAGGTTATACCATCTGCACATAAATATATATGGGAGATGCCCAGATTATACCATCTGTACATAAATATGTCCAAGAGATGCTCAGGTTATACCATCTGTACATAAATATATATGGGAGATGCCCAGGTTATACCATCTGTACATAAATATATATGGAGATGCTCAGGTTATACCATCTGTACATAAATATATACGGGAGATGCCCAGGTTATACCAACTGTACATAAATATATACAGGAGATACCCAGGTTATACCATCTGTACATAAATATATATGGAGATGCCCAGGTTATACCATCTGTACATAAATATACATGGGAGATGCCCAGATTATACCATCTGTACATAAATATACATGGAAGATGCCCAGATTATACCATCTGTACATAAATATATATGAAGATGCTCAGGTTATACCATCTGTACATAAATATATATGGGAGATGCCCAGGTTATACCATCTGTACATAAATATATATGAGAGATACCCAGGTTATACCATCTGTACATAAGTATATACAGAAGATACCCAGGTTATACAATGTGTAAATAAATATATAAGGGAGATACCCAGGTTATACCATCTGTACATAAATATATACGGGAGATGCCCAGGTTATACAATGTGTAAATAAATATATAAGGGAGATACCCAGGTTATACCATCTGTACATAAATATATACGGGAGATGCCCAGGTTATACCATCTGTACAGAAATATATACGGGAGATGACCAGGTTATAACATCATTACATAAATATATATGGGAGATGCCCAGATTATACCATCTGTACATAAATATATATGAGAGATGCCCAGGTTATACCATCTGTACATAAATATATACGGGGGATACCCAGATTATACCATTTGTACATAAATATGTCCAGGAGATGCCCAGATTATTCCATCTGTACATAAATATACATGGGAGATGCCCAGCTTATACCATCTGAACATAAATATATATGGGAGATTCCCAGATTATACCATTTGTACATAAATATGTCCAGGAGATGCCCAGATTATACCATCTGTACATAAATATATATGGGAGATGCCCAGGTTATACCATCTGTACATAAATATATACGGGAGATACCCAGGTTATACCATCTGTACATAAATATATACGGGAGATACCCAGGTTATACAATCTGTACATAAATATATATAGGAGATGCCCAGGTTATACCATCTGTACATAAATATATATGGGAGATGCCCAGGTTATACCATCTGTACATAATTATATACGGGAGATGCCCAGATTATACAATCTGTACATAAATATGTCCAGGAGATGCCCAGATTATACCATCTGTACATAAATATATATGGAGATGCTCAGGTTATACCATCTGTACATAAATATATACGGGAGATACCCAGATTATACCATTTGTACATAAATATGTCCAGGAGATGCCCAGATTATACCATCTGTACATAAATATACATGGGAGATGCCCGGGTTATACCATCTGTACATAAATATGTCCAGGAAATGCCCAGATTATACCATCTGTACATAAATTTATATGGGAGATGCCAAGATTATACCATTTGTACATAAATATGTCCAGGAGATGCTCAGGTTATACCATCTGTGCATAAATATATATGGGAGATGCCCAGATTATACCATCTGTACATAAATATATATGGGAAATGCCCAGATTATACCATTTGTACATAAATATGTCCAGGAGATACCCAGATTATACCATCTGTACATAAATATATATGGGAGATGCCCAGATTACACCATCTGTACATAAATATATGTGGGAGATGCCCAGATTATACCATTTGTACATAAATATGTCCAAGAGATGCCCAGATTATACCATCTGTACATAAATATATATGGGAGATACCCAGGTTATACCATCTGTACATAAATATATACGGGAGATACCCAGGTGATACAGTCTGTACATAAATATATACAGGAGATACCCAGGTTATACCATCTGTACATAAATATATATGGAGATGCTCAGGTTATACCATCTGTACATAAATATATACAGGAGATACCCAGGTTATACAATCTGTACATAAATATATACGGGAGATACCCAGGTTATACAATCTGTATATGAATATATTCGGAAGATACCCAGGTTATACAATCTGTACATAAATATATATGGAGATGATCAGGTTATACAATCTGTACATAAATATATATGGAGATACCCAGGTTATACCATCTGTACATAAATATATACAGGAGATACCCAGGTTATACCATCTGTACATAAATATATACAGGAGATACCCAGGTTATACCATCTGTACATAAATATATACAGGAGATACCCAGGTTATACAATCTGTACATAAATATATACGGGAGATACCCAGGTTATACAATCTGTATATGAATATATACGGAAGATACCCAGGTTATACAATCTGTACATAAATATATATGGGAGATACCCAGGTTATACAATCTGTACATAAATATATATGGAGATGATCAGGTTATACAATCTATACATAAATATATACAGAAGATACCCAGGTTATACCATCTATACATAAATATATACGGGAAATACCCAGGTTTTGCAATCTGTACATAAATATATACGGGAGATACCCAGGTTATACAATCTGTACATAAATATATATGGAGATGCTCAGGTTATACAATCTGTACATAAATATATACAGGAAATACCCAGGTTATACCATCTGTACATAAATATATACGGGAGATACCCAGGTTATACAATCTGTACATAAATATATAAGGGAGATACCCAGGTTATACAATCTGTACATAAATATATAAGGGAGATACCCAGGTTATACAATCTGTACATAAATATATAAGGGAGATACCCAGGTTACACAATCTGTACATGAATATATAAGGGAGATACCCAGGTTATACAATCTGTACATAAATATATACGGGAGATACCCAGGTTATACCATCTGTACATAAATATGTCCAGGAGATGCTCAGGTTATACCATCTGTACATAAATATATATGGGAGATGCCCAGGTTATACCATCTGTACATAAATATGTCCAGGAGATGCTCACGTTATACCATCTGTAAATAAATATATATGGGAGATGCCCAGATTATACCATCTGTACATAAATATGTCGAGAAGATACCCAGGTTATACCATCTGTACATAAATATACATGGGAGATGCCCAGGTTATACAATCTGTACATAAATATACATGGGAGATACCCAGGTTATAACATCTGTACATAATTATATACGGGAGATGCCCAGGTTATACCATCTGTACATAAATATATATGGGAGATGCCCAGATTATACCATCTGTACATAAATATGTCCAAGAGATGCTCAGGTTATACCATCTGTACATAAATATATATGGGAGATGCCCAGATTATACCATCTGTACATAAATATATATGGAGATGCTAAGGTTATACCATCTGTACATAAATATATATATATGAGATGCACAGGTTATACCATCTGTACATAACTATATACAGGAGATACCCAGGTTATACCATCTGTACATAAATATATATGGAGATGCTCAGGTTATACCATCTGTACATAAATATATATGGAGATGCTCAGGTTATACCATCTGTACATAACTATATACAGGAGATACCCAGGTTATACCATCTGTACATAAATATATATGGAGATGCTCAGGTTATACCATCTGTACATAAATATATACGGGAGATGCCCAGGTTATACCATCTGTACATAAATATATATGGGAGATGCCCAGATTATACCATCGGTACATAAATATGTCCAAGAGTTGCTCAGGTTATACCATCTTTGCATAAATATATATGGGAGATGCCCAGATTATACCATCTGTACATAAATATATATGGAGATGCTCAGGTTATACCATCTGTACATTAATATATATATATGAGATGCACAGGTTATACCATCTGTACATAAATATATATGGAGATGCTCAGGTTATACCATCTGTACATAAATATATACGGGAGATGCCCAGGTTATACCATCTGTACATAAATATATATGGGAGATGCCCAGGTTATACCATCTGTACATAAATATATATGGAGATACCCAGGTTATACCATCTGTACATAAATATATATGGAGATGCCCAGGTAATACCATCTGTACATAAATATACATGGGAGATGCCCAGGTTATACCATCTGTACATAAATATATATGGGAGATGCCCAGGTTATACCATCTGTACATAAATATATATGGGATCAGGCCAGGTTATACCATCTGTACATAAATATATATGGGAGATGCCCAGGTTATACCATCTGTACATAAATATATATGAGAGATACCCAGGTTATACCATCTGTACATAAATATATATGAGAGATACCCAGGTTATACAATGTGTAAATAAATATATAAGGGAGATACCCAGGTTATACAATCTGTACATAAATATATGCGGGAGATGCCCAGGTTATACCATCTGTACATAAATATATACGGGAGATGCCCAGGTTATAACATCTGTACATAATTATATATGGGAGATGCCCAGATTATACCATCTGTATATAAATATGTCCAGGAGATGCCCAGATTATACCATCTGTACATAAGTATATACGGGGGATACCCAGATTATACCATTTGTACATAGATATGTCCAGGAGATGCCCAGATTATACCATTTGTACATAAATATATATGAGAGATGCCCAGGTTATACCATCTGTACATAAGTATATACGGGGGATACCCAGATTATACCATTTGTACATAAATATGTCCAGGAGATGCCCAGATTATACCATTTGTACATAAATATATATGGGAGATGCCCAGGTTATACCATCTGTACATAAGTATATACGGGGGATACCCAGATTATACCATTTGTACATAAATATGTCCAGGAGATGCCCAGATTATACCATTTGTACATAAATATATATGAGAGATGCCCAGGTTATACCATCTGTACATAAGTATATACGGGGGATACCCAGATTATACCATTTGTACATAAATATGTCCAGGAGATGCCCAGATTATACCATTTGTACATAAATATATATGGGAGATGCCCAGGTTATACTATCTGTACATAAGTATATACGGGGATACCCAGATTATATCATTTGTACATAAATATGTCCAGGAGATGCCCAGATTATACCATCTGTACATAAATATATATGAGAGATGCCCAGGTTATACCATCTGTACATAAGTATATACGGGGGATACCCAGATTATACCATTTGTACATAAATATGTCCAGGAGATGCCCAGATTATACCATTTGTACATAAATATATATGGGAGATGCCCAGGTTATACCATCTGTACATAAGTATATACGGGGGATACCCAGATTATACCATCTGTTCATAAATATATATGGGAGATACCCAGGTTATACCATCTGTACATAAATATACATGGGAGATGCCCAGGTTATACAATCTGTACATAAATATATACGGGAGATACCCAGATTATACCATCTGTACATAAATATACATGGGAGATACCCAGGTTATACCATCTGCACATAAATATATATGGGAGATGCCCAGATTATACCATCTGTACAAAAATATGTCCAAGAGATGCTCAGGTTATACCATCTGTACATAAATATATATGGGAGATGCCCAGGTTATACCATCTGTACAAAAATATATATGGAGATGCTCAGGTTATACCATCTGTACATAAATATATACGGGAGATGCCCAGGTTATACCATCTGTACATAAATATATACAGGAGATACCCAGGTTATACCATCTGTACATAAATATATACGGAGATGCCCAGGTTATACCATCTGTACATAAATAAACAAGGGAGATGCCCAGGTTATACAATCTGTACATAAATATACATGGGAGATGCCCAGATTATACCATCTGTACATAAATATGTCCAAGAGATGCCAAGGTTATACCATTTGTACATAAATATATATGAAGATGCTCAGGTTATACCATCTGTACATAAATATATATGGGAGATGCCCAGGTTATACCATCTGTACATAAATATATATGAGAGATACCCAGGTTATACAATGTGTAAATAAATATATAAGGGAGATACCCAGGTTATACCATCTGTACATAAATATATATGAAGATGCTCAGGTTATACCATCTGTACATAAATATATATGGGAGATGCCCAGATTATACCATCTGTACATAAATATACATGGGAGATACCCAGGTTATAACATCTGTACATAATTATATACGGGAGATGCCCAGGTTATACCATCTGCACATAAATATATAAGGGAGATGCCCAGATTATACCATCTGTACATAAATATGTCCAAGAGATGCTCAGGTTATACCATCTGTACATAAATATATATGGGAGATGCCCAGGTTATACCATCTGTACATAAATATATATGGAGATGCTCAGGTTATACCATCTGTACATAAATATATACAGGAGATACCCAGGTTATACCATCTGTACATAAATATATACGGGAGATGACCAGGTTATACCATCTGTACATAAATATATACAGGAAATACCCAGGTTATACCATCTGTACATAAATATATATGGAGATGCCCAGGTTATACCATCTGTACATAAATATACATGGGAGATGCCCAGGTTATACAATCTGTACATAAATATATATGGGAGATGCCCAGATTATACCATCTGTACATAAATATACATGGGAGATGCCCAGATTATACCATCTGTACATAAATATGTCCAAGAGATGCCCAGGTTATACCATCTGTACATAAATATATATGAAGATGCTCAGGTTATACCATCTGTACATAAATATATATGGGAGATGCCCAGGTTATACCATCTGTACATAAATATGTCCAAGAGATGCTCAGGTTATACCATCTGTACATAAATATATATGGGAGATGCCCAGGTTATACCATCTGTACATAAATATATATGGAGATGCTCAGGTTATACCATCTGTACATAAATATATACGGGAGATGCCCAGGTTATACCATCTGTACATAAATATATACAGGAGATACCCAGGTTATACCATCTGTACATAAATATATATGGAGATGCCCAGGTTATACCATCTGTACATAAATATACATGGGAGATGCCCAGGTTATACCATCTGTACATAAATATATATGGGAGATGCCCAGATTATACCATCTGTACATAAATATGTCCAAGAGATGCCCAGGTTATACCATCTGTACATAAATATATATGAAGATGCTCAGGTTATACCATCTGTACATAAATATATATGGGAGATGCCCAGGTTATACCATCTGTACATAAATATATATGAGATATACCCAGGTTATACAATGTGTAAATAAATATATAAGGGAGATATCCAGGTTATACCATCTGTACATAAATATATACGGGAGATGCCCAGGTTATACCATCTGTACATAAATATATACGGGAGATGCCCAGGTTATAACATCTGTACATAATTAGATATGGGAGATGCCCAGATTATACCATCTGTACATAAATATATATGAGAGATGATCAGGTTATACCATCTGTACATAAATATATACGGGGATACCCAGATTATACCATTTGTACATAAATATGTCCAGGAGATGCCCAGATTATACCATCTGTACATAAATATACATGGGAGATGCCCAGGTTATTCCATCTGAACATAAATATATATGGGAGATGCCCAGATTATACCATCTGTATATAAATATGTCCAGGAGATGCCCAGATTATACCATCTGTACATAAATATACATGGGAGATGCCCAGGTTATTCCATCTGAACATAAATATATATGGGAGATGCCCAGATTATACCATCTGTACATAAATATATACGGGAGATACCCAGGTTATACAATCTGTACATAAATATATATGGGAGATGCCCAGGTTATTCCATCTGTACATAAATATATATGGGAGATGCCCAGATTATACCATCTGTACATAATTATATATGGGAGATGCCCAGATTATACCATCTGTACATAAATATATAAGGGAGATACCCAGGTTATACAATCTGTACATAAATATATATGGGAGATGCCCAGGTTATACAATCTGTACATAAATATATACAGGAGATACCCAGGTTATACAATCTATACATAAATATATACGGGAGATACCCAGGTTATACAATCTGTACATAAATATATATGGGAGATACCCAGGTTATACAATCTGTACATAAATATATAAGGGAGATACCCAGGTTATACAATCTGTACATAAATATATAAGGGAGATACCCAGGTTATACAATCTGTACATAAATATACATGGAGATACCCAGGTTATACCATCTGTACATAAATATATAAGGGAGATACCCAGGTTATACAATCTGTACATAAATATATAAGGGAGATACCCAGGTTATACCATCTGTACATAAATATATAAGGGAGATACCCAGGTTATACAATCTGTACATAAATATATATGGGAGATACCCAGGTTATACAATCTGTACATAAATATATAAGGGAGATACCCAGGTTATACCATCTGTACATAAATATATAAGGGAGATACCCAGGTTATACAATCTGTACATAAATATATAAGGGAGATACCGAGGTTATACAATCTGTACATAAATATATATGGGAGATGCCCAGGTTATACAATCTGTACATAAATATATACAGGAGATACCCAGGTTATACAATCTGTACATAAATATATACGGGAGATACCCAGGTTATACAATCTGTACATAAATATATATGGGAGATACCCAGGTTATACAATCTGTACATAAATATATATGGGAGATACACAGGTTATACAATCTGTACATAAATATATACGGGAGATACCCAGGTTATACAATCTGCACATAAATATATACGGGAGATACCTAGGTTATACCATCTGTACATAAATATATATGGGAGATGCCCAGGTTATACAATCTGTATATAAATATATACGGGAGATGCCCAGGTTATACCATCTGTACATAAATATATATGGGAGATGCCCAGATTATACCATCGGTACATAAATATGTCCAAGAGTTGCTCAGGTTATACCATCTTTGCATAAATATATATGGGAGATGCCCAGATTATACCATCTGTACATAAATATATATGGAGATGCTCAGGTTATACCATCTGTACATTAATATATATATATGAGATGCACAGGTTATACCATCTGTACATAAATATATATGGAGATGCTCAGGTTATACCATCTGTACATAAATATATACGGGAGATGCCCAGGTTATACCATCTGTACATAAATATATATGGGAGATGCCCAGGTTATACCATCTGTACATAAATATATATGGAGATACCCAGGTTATACCATCTGTACATAAATATATATGGAGATGCCCAGGTAATACCATCTGTACATAAATATACATGGGAGATGCCCAGGTTATACCATCTGTACATAAATATATATGGGAGATGCCCAGGTTATACCATCTGTACATAAATATATATGGAGATGCTCAGGTTATACCATCTGTACATAAATATATATGGGAGATGCCCAGGTTATACCATCTGTACATAAATATATATGGAGATGCTCAGGTTATACCATCTGTACATAAATATATACGGGAGATGCCCAGGTTATACCATCTGTACATAAATATATACAGGAGATACCCAGTTTATACCATCTGTACATAAATATATATGGAGATGCCCAGGTTATACCATCTGTACATAAATATACATGGGAGATGCCCAGGTTATACCATCTGTACATAAATATATATGGGAGATGCCCAGATTATACCATCTGTACATAAATATGTCCAAGAGATGCCCAGGTTATACCATCTGTACATAAATATATATGAAGATGCTCAGGTTATACCATCTGTACATAAATATATATGGGAGATGCCCAGGTTATACCATCTGTACATAAATATATATGAGATATACCCAGGTTATACAATGTGTAAATAAATATATAAGGGAGATACCCAGGTTATACCATCTGTACATAAATATATACGGGAGATGCCCAGGTTATACCATCTGTACATAAATATATACGGGAGATGCCCAGGTTATAACATCTGTACATAATTAGATATGGGAGATGCCCAGATTATACCATCTGTACATAAATATATATGAGAGATGCCCAGGTTATACCATCTGTACATAAATATATACGGGGATACCCAGATTATACCATTTGTACATAAATATGTCCAGGAGATGCCCAGATTATACCATCTGTACATAAATATACATGGGAGATGCCCAGGTTATTCCATCTGAACATAAATATATATGGGAGATGCCCAGATTATACCATTTGTACATAAATATGTCCAGGAGATGCCCAGATTATACCATCTGTACATAAATATATATGGGAGATGCCCAGGTTATACCATCTGTACATAAATATATACGGGAGATACCCAGGTTATACAATCTGTACATAAATATATATGGGAGATGCCCAGGTTATTCCATCTGTACATAAATATATATGGGAGATGCCCAGATTATACCATCTGTACATAATTATATATGGGAGATGCCCAGATTATACCATCTGTACATAAATATATAAGGGAGATACCCAGGTTATACAATCTGTACATAAATATATATGGGAGATGCCCAGGTTATACAATCTGTACATAAATATATACAGGAGATACCCAGGTTATACAATCTGTACATAAATATATACGGGAGATACCCAGGTTATACAATCTGTACATAAATATATATGGGAGATACCCAGGTTATACAATCTGTACATAAATATATAAGGGAGATACCCAGGTTATACAATCTGTACATAAATATATAAGGGAGATACCCAGGTTATACAATCTGTACATAAATATACATGGAGATACCCAGGTTATACCATCTGTACATAAATATATAAGGGAGATACCCAGGTTATACAATCTGTACATAAATATATAAGGGAGATACCCAGGTTATACCATCTGTACATAAATATATAAGGGAGATACCCAGGTTATACAATCTGTACATAAATATATATGGGAGATACCCAGGTTATACAATCTGTACATAAATATATAAGGGAGATACCCAGGTTATACCATCTGTACATAAATATATAAGGGAGATACCCAGGTTATACAATCTGTACACAAATATATATGGGAGATGCCCAGGTTATACAATCTGTACATAAATATATACAGGAGATACCCAGGTTATACAATCTGTACATAAATATATACGGGAGATACCCAGGTTATACAATCTGTACATAAATATATATGGGAGATACCCAGGTTATACAATCTGTACATAAATATATAAGGGAGATACCCAGGTTATACAATCTGTACATAAATATATACGGGAGATACCCAGGTTATACAATCTGTACATAAATATATATGGGAGATACCCAGGTTATGCAATCTGTACATAAATATATAAGGGAGATACCCAGGTTATACAATCTGTACATAAATATATAAGGGAGATACCCAGGTTATACAATCTGTACATAAATATATAAGGGAGATACCCAGGTTATACAATCTGTACATAAATATACATGGAGATACCCAGGTTATACCATCTGTACATAAATATATAAGGGAGATACCCAGGTTATACAATCTGTACATAAATATATAAGGGAGATACCCAGGTTATACCATCTGTACATAAATATATAAGGGAGATACCCAGGTTATACAATCTGTACATAAATATATAAGGGAGATACCCAGGTTATACAATCTGTACATAAATATATATGGGAGATACCCAGGTTATACAATCTGTACATAAATATATAAGGGAGATACCCAGGTTATACCATCTGTACATAAATATATAAGGGAGATACCCAGGTTATACAATCTGTACATAAATATATACGGGAGATACCCAGGTTATACAATCTGTACATAAATATATAAGGGAGATACCCAGGTTATACAATCTGTACATAAATATATAAGGGAGATACCCAGGTTATACAATCTGTACATAAATATATACGGGAGATACCCAGGTTATACAATCTGTACATAAATATATATGGGAGATACCCAGGTTATACAATCTGTACATAAATATATAAGGGAGATACCCAGGTTATACAATCTGTACATAAATATATACGGGAGATACCCAGGTTATACAATCTGTACATAAATATATATGGGAGATACCCAGGTTATGCAATCTGTACATAAATATATAAGGGAGATACCCAGGTTATACAATCTGTACATAAATATATAAGGGAGATACCCAGGTTATACAATCTGTACATAAATATATAAGGGAGATACCCAGGTTATACAATCTGTACATAAATATACATGGAGATACCCAGGTTATACCATCTGTACATAAATATATAAGGGAGATACCCAGGTTATACAATCTGTACATAAATATATAAGGGAGATACCCAGGTTATACCATCTGTACATAAATATATAAGGGAGATACCCAGGTTATACAATCTGTACATAAATATATAAGGGAGATACCCAGGTTATACAATCTGTACATAAATATATATGGGAGATACCCAGGTTATACAATCTGTACATAAATATATAAGGGAGATACCCAGGTTATACCATCTGTACATAAATATATACAGGAGATACCCAGGTTATACAATCTGTACATAAATATATACGGGAGATACCCAGGTTATACAATCTGTACATAAATATATATGGGAGATACCCAGGTTATACAATCTGTACATAAATATATATGGGAGATACACAGGTTATACCATCAGTACATAAATATATATGGGAGATGCTCAGGTTATACAATCTGTACATAAATATATACGGGAGATACCCAGGTTATACAATCTGCACATATATACGGGAGATACCCAGGTTATACAATCTGTACATAAATATATACGGGAGATACTCAGGTTATACCATCTGTACATAAATATATACGGGAGATACCCAGGTTATACAATCTGTACATAAATATATATGGGAGATGCCCAGGTTATACAATCTGTATATAAATATATACGGGAGATGCCCAGGTTATACCATCTGTACATAAATATATATGGGAGATGCCCAGATTATACCATCGGTACATAAATATGTCCAAGAGTTGCTCAGGTTATACCATCTTTGCATAAATATATATGGGAGATGCCCAGATTATACCATCTGTACATAAATATATATGGAGATGCTCAGGTTATACCATCTGTACATTAATATATATATATGAGATGCACAGGTTATACCATCTGTACATAAATATATATGGAGATGCTCAGGTTATACCATCTGTACATAAATATATACGGGAGATGCCCAGGTTATACCATCTGTACATAAATATATATGGGAGATGCCCAGGTTATACCATCTGTACATAAATATATATGGAGATACCCAGGTTATACCATCTGTACATAAATATATATGGAGATGCCCAGGTAATACCATCTGTACATAAATATACATGGGAGATGCCCAGGTTATACCATCTGTACATAAATATATATGGGAGATGCCCAGGTTATACAATCTGTACATAAATATATATGGGAGATGCCCAGATTATACCATCTGTACATAAATATATATGAAGATGCTCAGGTTATACCATCTGTACATAAATATATATGGGAGATGCCCAGGTTATACCATCTGTACATAAATATATATGGGATAAGGCCAGGTTATACCATCTGTACATAAATATATATGAGAGATACCCAGGTTATACAATGTGTAAATAAATATATAAGGGAGATACCCAGGTTATACAATCTGTACATAAATATATGCGGGAGATGCCCAGATTATACCATCTGTACATAAATATATATGGGAGATGCCCAGGTTATACCATCTGTACATAAATATATACGGGAGATACCCAGGTTATACAATCTGTACATAAATATATATGGGAGATGCCCAGGTTATTCCATCTGTACATAAATATATATGGGAGATGCCCAGATTATACCATCTGTACATAATTATATATGGGAGATGCCCAGATTATACCATCTGTACATAAATATATACAGGAGATACCCAGGTTATACCATCTGTACATAAATATATACGGGAGATACCCAGGTTATACCATCTGTACATAAGTATATACAGGAGATACCCAGGTTATACAATCTGTACATAAATATATACAGGAAATACCCAGGTTATACCATCTGTACATAAATATATACGGGAGATGCCCAGGTTATACAATCTGTACATAAATATATATGGAGATGCTCAGGTTATACCATCTGTACATAAATATATACAGGAGATACACAGGTTATACAATCTGTACATAAATATATATGGAAATACCCAGGTTATACCATCTGTACATAAATATATACAGGAGATACCCAGGTTATACAATCTGTACATAAATATATACGGGAGATACCCAGGTTATACAATCTGTACATAAATATATACGGGAGATACCCAGGTTATACAATCTGTACATAAATATATATGGAGATGCCCAGGTTATACAATCTGTACATAAATATATAAGGGAGATGCCCAGGTTATACCATCTGTACATAAATATATACGGGAGATACCCAGGTTATACAATCTGTACATAAATATATAAGGGAGATACCCAGGTTATACAATCTGTCCATAAATATATAAGGGAGATACCCAGGTTATACCATCTGTACATAAATATATACAGAAGATACCCAGGTTATACCATCTGTACATAAATATATAAGGGAGATACCCAGGTTATACCATCTGTACATAAATATATACAGAAGATACCCAGGTTATACCATCTGTACATAAATATATACGGGAGATACCCAGGTTATACAATGTGTACATAAATATGTAAGGGAGATACCCAGGTTATACAATCTGTACATAAATATATAAGGGAGATACCCAGGTTATACAATCTGTACATAAATATATAAGGGAGATACCCAGGTTATACCATCTGTACATAAATATATACAGAAGATACCCAGGTTATACCATCTGTACATAAATATATAAGGGAGATACCCAGGTTATACCATCTGTACATAAATATATAAGGGAGATACCCAGGTTATACAATCTGTACATAAATATATAAGGGAGATACCCAGGTTATACAATCTGTACATAAATATATAAGGGAGATACCCAGGTTATACAATCTGTACATAAATATATAAAGGAGATACCCAGGTTATACCATCTGTACATAAATATATAAGGGAGATACCCAGGTTATACCATCTGTACATAAATATATAAGGGAGATACCCAGGTTATACAATCTGTACATAAATATATAAGGGAGATACCCAGGTTATACCATCTGTACATAAATATATAAGGGAGATACCCAGGTTATACAATCTGTACATAAATATATATGGGAGATACCCAGGTTATACAATCTGTACATAAATATATAAGGGAGATACCCAGGTTATACCATCTGTACATAAATATATAAGGGAGATACCCAGGTTATACAATCTGTACATAAATATATATGGGAGATGCCCAGGTTATACAATCTGTACATAAATATATACAGGAGATACCCAGGTTATACAATCTGTACATAAATATATACGGGAGATACCCAGGTTATACAATCTGTACATAAATATATATGGGAGATACCCGGGTTATACAATCTGTACATAAATATATATGGGAGATACACAGGTTATACAATCTGTACATAAATATATATGAGATATACCCAGGTTATACAATGTGTAAATAAATATATAAGGGAGATACCCAGGTTATACCATCTGTACATAAATATATACGGGAGATGCCCAGGTTATACCATCTGTACATAAATATATACGGGAGATGCCCAGGTTATAACATCTGTACATAATTAGATATGGGAGATGCCCAGATTATACCATCTGTACATAAATATATATGAGAGATGACCAGGTTATACCATCTGTACATAAATATATACGGGGATATCCAGATTATACCATTTGTACATAAATATGTCCAGGAGATGCCCAGATTATACCATCTGTACATAAATATACATGTGAGATGCCCAGGTTATTCCATCTGAACATAAATATATATGGGAGATGCCCAGATTATACCATCTGTATATAAATATGTCCAGGAGATGCCCAGATTATACCATCTGTACATAAATATACATGGGAGATGCCCAGGTTATTCCATCTGAACATAAATATATATGGGAGATGCCCAGATTATACCATTTGTACATAAATATGTCCAGGAGATGCCCAGATTATACCATCTGTACATAAATATACATGGGAGATGCCCAGGTTATACCATCTGTACATAAATATATACGGGAGATACCCAGGTTATACAATCTGTACATAAATATATATGGGAGATGCCCAGGTTATACCATCTGTACATAAATATATACGGGAGATACCCAGGTTATACAATCTGTACATAAATATATATGGGAGATGCCCAGGTTATTCCATCTGTACATAAATATATATGGGAGATGCCCAGATTATACCATCTGTACATAATTATATATGGGAGATGCCCAGATTATACCATCTGTACATAAATATATATGGGAGATGCCCAGGTTATACCATCTGTACATAAATATATACAGGAGATACCCAGGTTATACCATCTGTACATAAATATATACGGGAGATACCCAGGTTATACCATCTGTACATAAGTATATACAGGAGATACCCAGGTTATACAATCTGTACATAAATATATACAGGAAATACCCAGGTTATACCATCTGTACATAAATATATACGGGAGATGCCCAGGTTATACAATCTGTACATAAATATATATGGAGATGCTCAGGTTATACCATCTGTACATAAATATATACAGGAGATACACAGGTTATACAATCTGTACATAAATATATATGGAAATACCCAGGTTATACCATCTGTACATAAATATATACAGGAGATACCCAGGTTATACAATCTGTACATAAATATATACGGGAGATACCCAGGTTATACAATCTGTACATAAATATATACGGGAGATACCCAGGTTATACAATCTGTACATAAATATATATGGAGATGCCCAGGTTATACAATCTGTACATAAATATATAAGGGAGATGCCCAGGTTATACCATCTGTACATAAATATATACGGGAGATACCCAGGTTATACAATCTGTACATAAATATATAAGGGAGATACCCAGGTTATACAATCTGTCCATAAATATATAAGGGAGATACCCAGGTTATACCATCTGTACATAAATATATACAGAAGATACCCAGGTTATACCATCTGTACATAAATATATAAGGGAGATACCCAGGTTATACCATCTGTACATAAATATATACAGAAGATACCCAGGTTATACCATCTGTACATAAATATATACGGGAGATACCCAGGTTATACAATGTGTACATAAATATGTAAGGGAGATACCCAGGTTATACAATCTGTACATAAATATATAAGGGAGATACCCAGGTTATACAATCTGTACATAAATATATAAGGGAGATACCCAGGTTATACCATCTGTACATAAATATATACAGAAGATACCCAGGTTATACCATCTGTACATAAATATATAAGGGAGATACCCAGGTTATACCATCTGTACATAAATATATAAGGGAGATACCCAGGTTATACAATCTGTACATAAATATATAAGGGAGATACCCAGGTTATACAATCTGTACATAAATATATAAGGGAGATACCCAGGTTATACAATCTGTACATAAATATATAAGGGAGATACCCAGGTTATACCATCTGTACATAAATATATAAGGGAGATACCCAGGTTATACAATCTGTACATAAATATACATGGAGATACCCAGGTTATACCATCTGTACATAAATATATAAGGGAGATACCCAGGTTATACAATCTGTACATAAATATATAAGGGAGATACCCAGGTTATACCATCTGTATATAAATATATAAGGGAGTTCCCCATGTTATACAATCTGTACATAAATATATATGGGAGATACCCAGGTTATACAATCTGTACATAAATATATAAGGGAGATACCCAGGTTATACCATCTGTACATAAATATATAAGGGAGATACCCAGGTTATACAATCTGTACATAAATATATATGGGAGATGCCCAGGTTATACAATATGTACATAAATATATACAGGAGATACCCAGGTTATACAATCTGTACATAAATATATACGGGAGATACCCAGGTTATACAATCTGTACATAAATATATATGGGAGATACCCAGGTTATACAATCTGTACATAAATATATATGGGAGATACCCAGGTTATACAATCTGTACATAAATATATACGGGAGATACTCAGGTTATACCATCTGTACATAAATATATACGGGAGATACCCAGGTTATACAATCTGTACATAAATATATATGGGAGATGCCCAGGTTATACAATCTGTACATAAATATATACGGGAGATGCCCAGGTTATACCATCTGTACATAAATATATACAGGAGATACCCAGGTTATACAATCTGTACATAAATATATATGGGAGATGCTCAGGTTATACAATCTGTACATAAATATATACGGGAGATACCCAGGTTATACAATCTGTACATAAATATATACGGGAGATACTCAGGTTATACAATCTGTACATAAATATATATGGGAGATGCTCAGGTTATACAATCTGTACATAAATATATACGGGAGATACCCAGGTTATACAATCTGTACATAAATATATATGGGAGATGCCCAGGTTATACAATCTGTACATAAATATATACGGGAGATGCCCAGGTTATACCATCTGTACATAAATATATATGGAGATGCTCAGGTTATACTATCTGTACATAAATATATACAGGAGATACCCAGGTTATACAATCTGTACATAAATATATAAGGGAGATACCCAGGTTATACAATCTGTACATAAATATATACAGGAGATACCCAGGTTATACAATCTGTACATAAATATATAAGGGAGATACCCAGGTTATACAATCTGTACATAAATATATAAGGGAGATACCCAGGTTATACAATCTGTACATAAATATATACGGGAGATGCCCAGGTTATACAATCTGTACATAAATATATACGGGAGATGCCCAGGTTATACAATCTGTACATAAATATATAAGGGAGATACCCAGGTTATACAATCTGTACATAAATATATACGGGAGATGCCCAGGTTATACAATCTGTACATAAATATATAAGGGAGATACCCAGGTTATACAATCTGTACATAAATATATAAGGGAGATACCCAGGTTATACAATCTGTACATAAATATATACAGGAGATACCCAGGTTATACAATCTGTACATAAATATATACGGGAGATACCCAGGTTATACAATCTGTACATAAATATATATGGGAGATGCCCAGGTTATACAATCTGTACATAAATATATACAGGAGATACCCAGGTTATACAATCTGTACATAAATATATACGGGAGATACCCAGGTTATACCATCTGTACATAAATATATAAGGGAGATACCCAGGTTATACAATCTGTACATAAATATATAAGGGAGATACCCAGGTTATACAATCTGTACATAAATATATAAGGGAGATACCCAGGTTATACAATCTGTACATAAATATATATGGGAGATACCCAGGTTATACAATCTGTACATAAATATATATGGGAGATACCCAGGTTATACAATCTGTACATAAATATATACGGGAGATGCCCAGGTTATACAATCTGTACATAAATATATAAGGGAGATACCCAGGTTATACCATCTGTACATAAATATATATGGGAGATACACAGGTTATACCATCAGTACATAAATATATATGGGAGATACACAGGTTATACCATCAGTACATAAATATATAAGGGAGATACCCAGGTTATACAATCTGTACATAAATATATAAGGGAGATACCCAGGTTATACAATCTGTACATAAATATATAAGGGAGATACCCAGGTTATACCATCTGTACATAAATATATATGGGAGATACACAGGTTATACCATCAGTACATAAATATATAAGGGAGATACCCAGGTTATACCATCTGTACATAAATATATACAGGAGATACCCAGGTTATACAATCTGTACATAAATATATACGGGAGATACCCAGGTTATACCATCTGTACATAAATATATAAGGGAGATACCCAGGTTATACAATCTGTACATAAATATATAAGGGAGATACCCAGGTTATACAATCTGTACATAAATATATATGGGAGATGCCCAGATTATACCATCTGTACATAAATATATACGGGAGATGCCCAGGTTATACAATCTGTACATAAATATATACGGGAGATACCCAGGTTATACAATCTGTACATAAATATATATGGAAGATTCCCAGGTTATACAATCTGTACATAAATATATAAGGGAGATACCCAGGTTATACAATCTGTACATAAATATATATGGGAGATGCCCAGATTATACCATCTGTACATAAATATATACGGGAGATGCCCAGGTTATACAATCTGTACATAAATATATACGGGAGATACCCAGGTTATACCATCTGTACATAAATATATACGGGAGATACCAAGTCATATGTTCTGCAGATGATTGTATGTGACTCTTGGGAATCCTGTGGAGCTTTTGTAACCCTATATACTATGGTACAGGGACTGCACTTAACTATTTAGTAGCTGGTAGCAGCTACAGCGCGTTATCTGATGCCTCAGAGTTTTCTAACGGGAAGTCACAATGTAAGAAATATTGAAATATCAGAACAGTCACGAAGCGCAGTAACCCTCGGAGTGCCACAGCCCTCCCACCACCCACCTCATACCCAGACTGCACTGCACACAACTGGAGCCAAGGGAACAGTTCTGAATCAGTCTGCACATCCAAAGCCCCTGCACCCCCAACTACTCCGTACCTTCAGAGCCCCTGCACCCCCAACTACTCTGCACCTTCAGAGCCCCTGCACCCCCAACTACTCTGCACCTTCAGAGCCCCTGCACCCCCAACTACTCCGCACCTTCAGAGCCCCTGCACCCCCAACTACTCTGCACCTTCAGAGCCCCTGCACCCCCCAACTACTCCGCACCTTCAGAGCCCCTGCACCCCCAACTACTCTGCACCTTCAGAGCCCCTGCACCAACTACTCTTCACCTTCAGAGCCCCTGCACCAACTACTCTTCACCTTCAGAGCCCCTGCACCAACTACTCTTCACCTTCAGAGCCCCTGCACCAACTACTCTGCACCTTCAGAGCCCCTGCACCAACTACTCCGCACCTTCAGAGCTCCTGCACCCCCAACTACTCCACATCTTCAGAGCCCCTGCACCCCAACTACTCTGCACCTTCAAAGCCCCTGCTCCCTCAACTACTCTGCACCTTCAGAGCCCCTGCACCCTCAACTACTCTTCACCTTCAGAGCCCCTGCACCAACTACTCTTCACCTTCAGAGCCCCTGCACCAACTACTCTGCACCTTCAGAGCCCCTGCACCCCCAACTACTTTGCACCTTCAGAGCCCCTGCACCCCCAACTACTCTGCACCTTCAGAGCCCCTGCACCACCAACTACTTTGCACCTTCAGAGCCCCTGCACCCTCAACTACTCTTCACCTTCAGAGCCCCTGCACCAACTACTCTTCACCTTCAGAGCCCCTGCACCAACTACTCTTCACCTTCAGAGCCCCTGCACCAACTACTCTTCACCTTCAGAGCCCCTGCACCAACTACTCTGCACCTTCAGAGCCCCTGCACCCCCAACTACTTTGCACCTTCAGAGCCCCTGCACCCCCAACTACTCTGCACCTTCAGAGCCCCTGCACCCCCAACTACTCTGCACCTTCAGAGCCCCTGCACCCCCAACTACTCTGCACTTTCAGAGCCCCTGCACCCCCAACTACTCTGCACCTTCAGAGCCCCTGCACCCCCAACTACTCTGCACCGTCAGAGCCCCTGCACCCCCAACTACTTTGCACCTTCAGAGCCCATGCACCCTCAACTACTCTGCACCTTCAGAGCCCCTGCACCCCCAACTACTTTGCACCTTCAGAGCCCATGCACCCCCAACTACTCTGAACCTTCAGAGCCCCTGCACCCCCAACTACTTTGCACCTTCAGAGCCCATGCACCCTCAACTACTCTGAACCTTCAGAGCCCCTGCACCCCCAACTACTTTGCACCTTCAGAGCCCATGCACCCTCAACTACTCTGCACCTTCAGAGCCCCTGCACCCCCAACTACTCTGCACCTTCAGAGCCCATGCACCCCAACTACTCTGCATCTGCAGAGAAGCTGCTTCCCCGACTGTGCATGCGGCATAAGTAGAAATCATGGGGCCCCATAGCAGAAGTTCTAATTGTTCCCCACCCACCTCCAAAAAAAAGAAAAAAACATTCTGTGGGGTTACAGAAGAGAAAATCTCACAACTTTGCAGCTTTTACATAGTAATTTTCCTCCTACTGGAGCCGTAGATTCCTTTTCCATTGCACCCATAAATTATGATGCCAACAAAAGTGCCCCCCAAACACAGTATGATACCCCCAGAAGTGAATTCCTCCACAGTACCCTCTACAAGCACAGTATACTGACCCTACTGTACCCCAACCCTCAACTAGCTGTAAAATTATGGTGACCCCAATACAGCATGATCCCCCAACCGTGACCCCCACACAGTCCTCCATGCAGTGTTTATTTTTTTGAGCAGTGTATATATATATGTTATATACACACACACATATACAGTGGGGGAAGATATATATACACTGCTCAAAAAAATAAAGGGACCCCTGAAATCCCCCCTCCTAGATCTGAATGAATGAAATCTTCTCACTGAATACTTTGTTCTGTAGAAAGCTGAATGTGCTGACAACAAAATCACCCAAAAATCATCAATGGAAATCACATTTATTAACCAATGGAGGCCTGGATGTGGAGTCACCCCCAAAATTACAGTGGAAAAACCCACTACAGGCTGATCCAACTGTGATGTAATGTCCTTAAAACAAGTCACAATGAGGCTGAGTATTGTGTGTGGCCTCCACGTGCCTGTATGACCTCCCTACAACGCCTGGGCATGCTTCTGATAAGGCTGAGTATTGTGTGTGGCCTCCACGTGCCTGTATGACCTCCCTACAACGCCTGGGCATGCTCCTGATGAGGCTGAGTATTGTGTGTGGCCTCCACGTGCCTGTATGACCTCTCTACAACGCCTGGGCATGCTCCTGATGAGGCTGAGTATTGTGTGTGGCCTCCACGTGCCTGTACGACCTCCCTACAACGCCTGGGCATGCTCCTGATGAGGCTGAGTATTGTGTGTGGCCTCCACGTGCCTGTATGACCTCCCTACAACGCCTGGGCATGCTCCTGATGAGGCTGAGTATTGTGTGTGGCCTCCACGTGCCTGTATGACCTCCATACAACGCCTGGGCATGCTCCTGATGAGGCTGAGTATTGTGTGTGGCCTCCACGTGCCTGTATGACCTCCCTACAACGCCTGGGCATGCTCCTGATGAGGCTGAGTATTGTGTGTGGCCTCCACGTGCCTGTATGACCTCCCTACAACGCCTGGGCATGCTCCTGATGAGGCTGAGTATTGTGTGTGGCCTCCACGTGCCTGTATGACCTCCCTACAACGCCTGGGCATGCTCCCGATGAGGCTGAGTATTGTGTGTGGCCTCCACGTGTCTGTATGACCTCCCTACAACGCCTGGGCATGCTCCTGATGAGGCTGAGTACTGTGTGTGGCCTCCACGTGCCTGTATGACCTCCCTACAACGCCTGGGCATGCTCCTCATGAGGCTGAGTATTGTGTGTGGCCTCCACGTGTCTGTATGACCTCCCTACAACGCCTGGGCATGCTCCTGATAAGGCTGAGTATTGTGTATGACCTCCCTACAACGCCTGGGCATGCTCCTGATGAGGCTGAGTATTGTGTGTGGCCTCCACGTGCCTGTATGACCTCCCTACAACGCCTGGGCATGCTCCTGATAAGGCTGAGTATTGTGTGTGGCCTCCACGTGCCTGTATGACCTCCCTACAACGCCTGGGCATGCTCCTGATGAGGCTGAGTATTGTGTGTGGCCTCCACGTGCCTGTATGACCTCCCTACAACACCTGGGCATGCTCCTGATGAGGCTGAGTATTGTGTGTGGCCTCCACGTGCCTGTATGACCTCACTACAACGCCTGAGCATGCTCCTGATGAGGCTGAGTATTGTGTGTGGCCTCCACGTGCCTGTATGACCTCCCTACAACGCCTGGGCATGCTCCTGATGAGGCTGAGTATTGTGTGTGGCCTCCACGTGCCTGTATGACCTCCCTACAACGCCTGGGCATGCTCCTGATGAGGCTGAGTATTGTGTGTGGCCTCCACGTGCCTGTATGACCTCCCTACAACGCCTGGGCATGCTCCTGATGAGGCTCAGTATTGTGTGTGGCCTCCACGTGCCTGTATGACCTCCCTACAATGCCTGGGCATGCTCCTGATGAGGCTGAGTATTGTGTGTGGCCTCCACGTGCCTGTATGACCTCCCTACAACGCCTGGGCATGCTCCTGATGAGGTTGCGAATGGTCTCCTATGGGATCTCCTCCCAGACCTGGACTAAAGCATCCGCCAACTCCTGGACAGTCTGTGGTGCAACGTGACGTTGGTGGATGGAGCGAGACATGATGTCCCAGATGTGCTCAATCGGATTCAGGTCTGGGGAACGGGCGGCCAGTCCATAGCTTCAGTGCCTTCATCTTGCAGGAACTGCTGACACACTCCAGCCACATGAGGTCCGGCATTGTCCTGCATTAGGAGGAACCCAGGGCCAACAGCACCAGCATATGGTCTCACAAGGGGTCTGAGGATCTCATCTCGGTACCTAATGGCAGTCAGGCTACCTCTGGCGAGCACATGGAGGGCTGTGCAGCCCTCCAAAGAAATGCCACTTCACACCATTACTGACCCACTGCCAAACCGGTCATTATTATTATTATTTATTATTATAGCGGCATTTATTCCATGGCATTTTACATGCGAAAAAGGGGTATACATACAAGAACAATTACAATAATCTTGAACACAATGTGACAGCGACTGGTACAGGAGGAGCAAGGACCCTGCCCGCGAGGGCTCACAATCTACAATGGGTGAGGATACAGTAGGTGAGGGTAGAGCTGGTCGTGCAGCGGTATGGTGGAGAGTGGTTACTGCAGGTTGTAGGCTTGTCGAAAGAGGTGGGTCTTCAGGCTCCTTTTGAAAGTCTCCACGGTCGACGAGAGTCTTATGTGTTGGGGTAGAGAGTTCCAGAGTAGGGGGGAAGCACGGGAGAAATCTTGTATGCGATTGTGGGAGGAGGAGATAAGAGGGGAGTAGAGAAGGAGATCTTGTGAGGATCGGAGGTTGCGTGCGGGTATGTAACGGGAGACTAGGTCACAGGTATGTGGAGGAGATAGGTTGTGGATGGCTTTGTATGTCATGGTTAGGGTTTTGAACTGGAGTCTCTGGGCAATGGGGAGCCAGTGAAGAGATTGACAGAGGGGAGAGGCTGGGGAATAGCGGGGGGACAGGTGGATTAGTCAGGCAGCAGAGTTTAGGATGGATTGGAGGGGTGCGAGAGTGTTGGAAGGGAGGCCACAGAGCAGGAGGTTGCAGTAGTCAAGGCAGGAAATGATGAGGGCATGCACTAGTGTTTTTGCAGATTCATGGTTGAGAAATGTGCGAATCGGGGAGATATTTTTGAGTTGGAGTTGGCAGGAAGTGGAAAGGGCTTGGATATGTGGTTTGAAGGAGAGTTCAGAGTCCAGGGTTACCCCAAGGCAGCGAGCTTGAGGGACTGGGGAGAGTGGGCAGCCATTGATGTTAATGGATAGGTCAGATGGGGGATATGAATGAGATGGCGGAAAGATGATGAATTCTGTTTTGTCCATGTTAAGTTTTAGAAATCTAGCAGAGAAGAAGGATGAAATAGTGGACAGACATTGTGGGATTTTGGTTAGTAAGGTCATGCTGAAGGATGTTGCAGGCAGCATATCGCTCTCCACGGCGTCTCCAGACTCTGTCACGTCTGTCACATGTGCTCAGTGTGAACCTGCTTTCATCTGTGAAGAGCACAGGGCGCCAGTGGCGACTTTGCCAATCCTGATGTACTATGGCAAATGCCAAACGTCCGGCACGATGTTGGGCTGTGAGCACAACCCCCATCTTTGGACTACGGGCCCTCATACCACCCTCATGGAGTAGGTTTCTAACCATTTGTGCAGACACATGCACATTTGTGGCCTGCTGGAGGTCATTTTGCAGGGCTTTGGCAGTGCTCCTCCTGTTCCTCCTTGCACAAAGGTGGAGCTAGCGGTCCTGCTGCTGGGTTGTTGCCCTCCTACGGCCCCCTCCACATCTCCTGGTGTACTGGCCTGTCTCCTGGTAGAGCCTCCAGCCTCTGGACACACGCTTCAGTGTGAATGTACAATTTTCATAGTCATGAAAATACAGAAAAATCTTTAAATGAGAAGGTGTGTCCAAACTTTTGGTCTGTACTGTATATACACATGTACACAGCGCTCACATAGTTACTCATATACGGTACTGACCAAAAGTTTGGACACACCTTCTCATTTAAAGATTTTTCTATATTTCCATGACTATGAAAATTGTAAATTCACACTGAAGGCATCAAAACTATGAATTACCACATGTGGAATTATATACTTAACAAAAAAGTGTGAAACAACTGGAAATATGTCTTATATTCTAGGTTCTTCACAGTAGCCACCTTTTGCTTTGATGACTGCTTTGCACACTCTTGGCATTCTCTTGATGAGTAAAGAAAAACGAGTGGCCATCATTACATTAAGAAATGAAGGTCAGTCAGTCCGAAAAATTGGGAAAACTTTGAAAGTGTCCCCAAGTGCAGTTGCAAAAACCATCAAGCGCTACAAAGAAACTGGCTCACATGAGGACCGCCCCAGGAAAGGAAGACCAAGAGTCACCTCTGCTTCTGAGGATAAGTTTATCTGAGTCACCAGCCTCAGAAATCGCAGGTTAACAGCAGCTCAGATTAGAGACCAGGTCAATGCTGTAGCGCTGGCGTCCCTGCCCTCTGCTAGGCAGGGACGCTGCTCCCCTCACCGCTCTGCTCCGTGCCCGGCGTCCTCTCCCCGCTCTGCTGTCAGCGCGCGCTCCTTCCCGGCGTCCTCCTCCCGCTCTGCTCTCAGCGCGCGCTCCTTCCCGGCCCCTGTGCTTAGGGCGCGCGCGCTCCCCTCCTCTTAAAGGGGCCGCGCGCGCCGTCCTAAGGAGTCCCCGGCCAATGGCCGGAGGACTTCATCATATATAAGGCACCTCCTCCAAAATGGAGGTGCCCGAGCAATGTTGTTTGCACCTGTGTCTCACCTGTGCTTCAGCCCTCAGGTCCCGTTGCCAGTTACCTGCCAGTTTCCTGCCAGTTACCTGCCTGATTCCTGCCTGAATACTTGTTACCTGTCTGCCAGTCTGAGGTCCGACGGTCTGCCTTACTACTCCTGTCAGTCTGTCTAAAGGACCAGCCTGCCCGCTCACCTGGGAGCGCACATCAGCTACCTGCCTACTTTCCTGAGGTCCGACGGTCTGCCTTACAACTCCGGTCAGTCTGTCTATGGACCAGCTTGCCCGCTCACCTGGGAGCGCTTCTCCGTTACCTGCCTGCTTGCCAGCCCGGAGGCTCCGTTGTCACGTGCTGTGACCATCAGCTACTTCAGACTCTTGTCCGCTCACCTGGGAGCGCTTCTCCGTTACCTGCCTGCTTGCCAGCCCGGAGGCTCCGTTGTCACGTGCTGTGACCATCAGCTACTTCAGAGACTCTTGCCCTCTCACCTGGGAGCGCTTCTCCGTTACCTGCCTGCTTGCCAGCCCGGAGGCTCCGTTGTCACGTGCTGTGACCATCAGCTACTTCAGAGACTCTTGCCCGCTCACCTGGGAGCGCTTCTCCGTTACCTGCCTGCTTGCCAGCCCGGAGGTTCCGCCGTCACATGCCGTGACCACCTGTTATTCCAGAGACTCTCGCTTGCTCACCTGGGAGCACACATCTACCATCTGCCTGCTAGCCTACCCGGAGGCTCTGCCATCACAGGTCATACCTACCCTTTACCCAGAGACTGCCCTGATCACTTGCCGTATCTCCCTGTCCGTTCATCCAGAGACTGCCACCCGCTCCCTTACAAGGGCCGCCCCCTTGTATAGTAGCTCAGAGGTTCCGCCTCCCAGACCCGTTACAGTTTGCTCGGGCCATGGAACCCGGTGGCACCCAAGCTCCCTCGCTCTCGGACCTCTGTCTTGAACTGTCCCGTCAGAGGTCCCAACAGGAGGCCATCCTGGGTCACCTGCGGAATGTTAATACTCGCCTGAACACTCTGTCTGATCCACCAACAACCTCCGCCAGTGCCATATCTTGCAATCCGGCAGCTCCGCTGCCCACTAATACTATGGTATCCTACCCCGGACCCCGGCTTTCTGCACCTCCTCGCTTCGGAGGCGACCCCGTCCAGGCTCGGGGCTTCTTAAATCAGTGCACCCTGCATTTTGAACTTTTGTCCTACCAGTTTAACTCCGACCGGGCCAAAATTGCCTTCATCATGTCCCATCTCACCGGGGAGGCCCTGGCCTGGCTGAATCCTCTATGGGAGAGAGGAGACCCCCTGGTGTCCAACTTGCCTGCTTTTCTCACGGCTTTCCGGAAAGTCTTCGACGAACCCGGACGGAGGACCTCATCTGCATCATCGTTGCTACGCCTCCGTCAGGGGAGTCTCACCGTGGGCCAATATGCCATACGGTTCCGTACCCTTGCCTCGGAGCTGGCCTGGGATAACGACGCTCTGGTTTCCGTCTTCTGGGAGGGTCTGTCCGGCCGTATTAAAGATGAACTTGCCGGTCGGGACATTCCTACCACTCTCGATGACTTAATAACTCTTGCCACCCGGATTGACCTACGGTTCCAGGAGCGTGCCAGAGAGGTCACCCGTGAAAGGAGGTTACCACGTCTAGCTCCTACTTTTCAGAAACCCGTCACTCCTTCTGTCTCTAACCAGGTACTCCCTCCTGAACCTATGCAGGTCGACCAGACCAAGATGGTCAAGACCCGTCAGGACTTACGCCGTGCCGAGGGGACCTGCTTCTACTGTGGCAGTAAGGAGCACCGGATCCGTGCCTGCCCGGAGAGGTCGGGAAACGCCTGTGTCTAGGTTCGCTCAGAGAGGTCCACCTAGACAAGAATAAATCCTCTCCATCCCTGCTGTTGTCAGTTTCAATCGTCTATGGGGAGAACCGTTATTTCGAACTAGCCCAACTGGACTCTGGAGCAGCCGGGAATCTTATTTCACAGTCCCTGGTAGAGAAATACCGCATCCCCACCAAACCTCTGGCTGTACCCTTGTCTGTGGCTGCCGTGGATGGGGGGCTCTTACCACGCCCCATCCAACTCATCACCGAATCCATTACTCTGCAGGTGGGAATGCTGCATTCTGAAAGTATCTCCTTCCATGTTCTGCCTGGACTCTCTCACGCCCTCTTGCTAGGTCTGCCTTGGCTCCAGAAACATGCACCCGTGCTTGACTGGCAAACCGGAGAAGTCCTTCGCTGGGGACAAGACTGTCATAAGACCTGCCTGGTTCCCGTCCATCCCGTCCGTCCCTCTCCTACCCCAGCTAATCTACCTGGACTTCCAATTCCTTATTGGTCTTATGCTGATGTCTTTAATAAAAAGGAGGCAGAGACATTACCCCCTCATAGACCATATGACTGTCCCATCGACCTGTTACCCGGTACTACTCCTCCCCGTGGGCGTATTTATCCTTTATCCGCTGCTGAGACCCGGTCGATGTCCGAATATATTGAGGAGAATCTGGCCAGGGGATTCATCCGGAAATCTACCTCCCCGGCGGGAGCGGGCTTCTTTTTCGTCAAAAAGAAGGACGGCTCTCTCCGTCCCTGTATAGACTATAGAGGCCTAAACCAGATCACGGTGAAGAATAAGTACCCCCTTCCGCTCATTCCAGAATTATTTGATCGTCTGAGGGGGGCTAGAATCTTCACCAAACTAGACCTCCGAGGGGCGTACAACCTGGTTCGTATCCGTCAAGGGGATGAATGGAAGACGGCATTCAACACCCGGGACGGCCACTATGAATACCTGGTAATGCCCTTTGGTCTCTGTAACGCTCCTGCCGTTTTTCAAGAGTTGGTCAATGACATCTTCCGGGACCTTCTCTACTCCTGCGTAGTGGTGTACCTGGACGACATCTTGGTCTTCTCTCCGGATCTCCAGACTCACCGGAGGGACGTTCGTCAGGTCCTGCTCAGGCTCAGGCAGAATCACCTCTTCGCTAAATACGAGAAGTGCCTCTTTGAGCAGACCTCGCTTCCGTTTTTGGGCTACATTATTTCTCAGACCGGCCTACGAATGGATCCAGAGAAACTGTCTGCCATCGAGAAATGGCCTCGACCGGAGGGGCTGAAGGCCATTCAGCGGTTCCTGGGCTTCGCCAACTACTACCGCCTCTTCATACCACACTTCTCTTCCCGGACTGCCCCAATTTCCGCGCTCACCCGTAAGGGTACTAATCCCAAAGAGTGGCCGCCCGAAGCAGAAGAAGCCTTTCTTTCCTTAAAACAGGCCTTCTCTTCCGCCCCGGTGCTGCATCGCCCGGACGGCAACAAGCAGTTCTTCCTGGAAGTGGACGCCTCCTCCTCTGGAGCTGGAGCGGTACTTACTCAAAAATCTTCTTCCGGGAGGATGGTAACTTGCGGCTTCTTCTCTAAACTCTTCTCCTCCTCTGAGCGCAATTATTCCATAGGAGATCGAGAGTTATTGGCCATCAAACTGGCATTGGAGGAGTGGCGTTACCTGCTTGAGGGGGCTCTTCACCCGGTAATAATTTACACTGACCACAAGAACTTGGCTTACCTCCAGCATGCCCAGAGACTTAACCCGCGCCAAGCCCGGTGGTCCTTGTTTTTTGCTCGTTTTGATTTTGTCCTTCATTTTCGCCCGGCTGACAAAAACGTCAAGGCGGACGCCTTGTCTCGATCCTTTCTGGTATCTGATCTCGAGGAAGATCCGAAACACATCATCGATCCCGCCAGAGTAATGCAGGTGGCTCCCGTGAGTCTAAATCGTCTCCCTCCCGGAAAGACGTTCGTATCAGTACCTGATCGGGAGAAGATCCTTCACTGGGGTCACTCGTCTAAACTGGCTGGCCACGCTGGTCAGAAGAAGACCCTCCAGCTTATTTCCCGGCACTACTGGTGGCCTACCCTGCACAAGGATGTAATAGACTTTGTTTCTGCCTGTGTGTCCTGCGCCCGCAACAAGGTTCCGAGACATCTGCCAGCCGGTCGCCTCCTTCCGCTCCCAGTACCTGCTGCCCCCTGGCAGCATATTGCAATGGACTTCATAACTGACCTCCCACTCTCTGCCGGTTGTACGGTCATTTGGGTGGTCGCTGACCGCTTCTCCAAGATGGCTCATTTCGTTCCCCTGCCAGGCCTCCCGTCTGCACCCGAGCTAGCTAGAGACTTTATTCGTCACATCTTCCGTCTTCATGGCCTGCCCCTCCACATCGTGTCGGATCGTGGGGTACAGTTCACCTCACGCTTCTGGAGAGCCACTTGTAAACTACTAGACGTCACCCTGGACTTCTCTTCCGCTTACCACCCACAGTCCAATGGTCAAGTGGAGCGGATCAATCAGAACCTGACCAGTTACCTCCGGCACTTCGTTAATGCCCACCATTCTGACTGGGTGGATCTCCTACCATGGGCCGAGTTCTCTTACAATAATCACGAGAGCGAATCCTCCTCCAAATCCCCGTTTTTTGTAGTCTTTGGTCAGCATCCTCGGATTCCTTTTCCTGTCTCCACCTCGGTGGACAACCCGGCTGCGGAATCTCTCGTTAGCAAATTTTCCTCCATTTGGGAGAGTACCCGATCCGCACTCCTTCAGTCGTCCGAACGGATGAAAAGACACGCTGACAAAAAACGCCTGGATCCTCCACAATTCCGTCCTGGGGATAAAGTCTGGCTCTCGTCCAAATATGTCCGGCTCAAGATCCCTTCCTATAAGTTAGGGCCTCGGTTCATCGGTCCACTGGAGGTCATCAGTCAGATCAACCCAGTGGCCTATAAATTGAAACTCCCGGCCAACTTACGGATCCCTAACTCCTTCCATGTATCTCTCCTCAAACCTGTGGTACTTAACTCTTTTTCCAAGTCTACAGGTACGCCTCCTGCTCCGGTTTCTGCTGAGGACGAGTTTGAGGTAGAGAACATTCTTGCCACCAAAAGGGTAAGAGGAAAGACCTTTTTTCTGGTAGATTGGAAGGGGTTTGGTCCTGAGGAGAGAACGTGGGAGCCCCGGGAGAACATCCATGCCCCTCTCATCCTAGCTAAATTTCTATCTGGCCTAAAAAAGGGGGGGCCTAAAGGGGGGGGTACTGTAGTGCCGGCGTCCCTGCCCTCTGCTAGGCAGGGACGCTGTTCCCCTCACCGCTCTGCTCCGTGTCCGGCGTCCTCTCCCCGCTCTGCTGTCAGCGCGCGCTCCTTCCCGGCGTCCTCCTCCCGCTCTGCTCTCAGCGCGCGCTCCTTCCCGGCCCCTGTGCTTAGGGCGCGCGCGCGCTCCCCTCCTCTTAAAGGGGCCGCGCGCGCCGTCCTAAGGAGTCCCCGGCCAATGGCCGGAGGACTTCATCATATATAAGGCACCTCCTCCAAAATGGAGGTGCCCGAGCAATGTTGTTTGCACCTGTGTCTCACCTGTGCTTCAGCCCTCAGGTCCCGTTGCCAGTTACCTGCCAGTTTCCTGCCAGTTACCTGCCTGATTCCTGCCTGAATACTTGTTACCTGTCTGCCAGTCTGAGGTCCGACGGTCTGCCTTACTACTCCTGTCAGTCTGTCTAAAGGACCAGCCTGCCCGCTCACCTGGGAGCGCACATCAGCTACCTGCCTACTTTCCTGAGGTCCGACGGTCTGCCTTACAACTCCGGTCAGTCTGTCTATGGACCAGCTTGCCCGCTCACCTGGGAGCGCTTCTCCGTTACCTGCCTGCTTGCCAGCCCGGAGGTTCCGCCGTCACATGCCGTGACCACCTGTTATTCCAGAGACTCTCGCTTGCTCACCTGGGAGCACACATCTACCATCTGCCTGCTAGCCTACCCGGAGGCTCTGCCATCACAGGTCGTACCTACCCTTTACCCAGAGACTGCCCTGATCACTTGCCGTATCTCCCTGTCCGTTCATCCAGAGACTGCCACCCTCTCCCTTACAAGGGCCGCCCCCTTGTATAGTAGCTCAGAGGTTCCGCCTCCCAGACACGTTACAAATGCCACACAGAGTTCTAGCAGCAGACACATCTCTTCAACAACTGTTAAGAGGAGACTTTGTGCAGCAGGCCTTCATGGTAAAATAGCTGCTAGGAAACCACTGCTAAGGACAGGCAACAAGCAGAAGAGACTTGTTTGGGCTAAAGAACACAAGGAATGGACATTAGACCAGTGGAAATCTGTGCTTTGGTCTGATGAGTCCAAATTTGAGATCTTTGGTTCCAACCACCGTGTCTTTGTGCGACGCAGAAAAGGTGAACGGATGGACTCTACATGCCTGGTTCCCACCGTGAAGCATGGAGGAGGAGGTGTGATGGTGTGGGGGGGCTTTGCTGGTGACACTGTTGGGAATTTATTCAAAATTGAAGGCATACTGAACCAGCATGGCTACCACAGCATCTTGCAGCGGCATGCTATTCCATCCGGTTTGCGTTTAGTTGGACCATCATTTATTTTTCAACAGGACAATGACCCCAAACCCACCTCCAGGCTGTGTAAGGGCTATTTGACCAAGAAGGAGAGTGATGGGGGGCTACGCCAGATGACCTGGCCTCCACAGTCACCAGACCTGAACCCAATCGAGATGGTTTGGGGTGAGCTGGACCACAGAGTGAAGGCAAAAGGGCCAACAAGTGCTAAGCATCTCTGGGAACTCCTTCAAGATTGTTGGAAGACCATTTCCGGTGACTACCTCTTGAAGCTCATCAAGAGAATGCCAAGAGTGTGCAAAGCAGTCATCAAAGCAAAAGGTGGCTACTGTGAAGACCCTAGAATATAAGACATATTTTCAGTTGTTTCACACTTTTTTGTTAAGTATATAATTCCACATGTGTTAATTCATAGTTTTGATGCCTTCAGTGTGAATGTACAATTTTCATAGTCATGAAAATACAGAAAAATCTTTAAATGAGAAGGTGTGTCCAAACTTTTGGTCAGTACCGTATATGAGTAACTATGTGAGCGCTGTGTACCTGTGTATATATGTGTAACTATGTGAGCGCTGTGTACCTGTGTATATATGTGTAACTATGTGAGCGCTGTGTACCTGTGTATATATGTGTAACTATGTGAGCGCTGTGCACCTGTGTATATATGTGTAACTATGTGAGCGCTGTGTACCTGTGTATATATGTGTAACTATGTGAGCGCTGTGTACCTGTGTATATATGTGTAACTATGTGAGCGCTGTGTACCTGTGTATATATGTGTAACTATGTGAGCGCTGTGCACCTGTGTATATATGTGTAACTATGTGAGCGCTGTGTACCTGTGTATATATGTGTAACTATGTGAGCGCTGTGTACCTTTGTATATATGTGTAACTATGTGAGCGCTGTGTACCTGTGTATATATGTGCAACTATGTGAGCGCTGTGTACCTGTGTATATATGTGAAACTATGTGAGCTCTGTGTACCTGTGTATATATGTGCAACTATGTGAGCGCTGTGTACCTGTGTATATATGTGTAACTATGTGAGCGCTGTGTACCTGTGTATATATGTGTAACTATGTGAGCGCTGTGTACCTGTGTATATATGTGTAACTATGTGAGCGCTGTGTACCTGTGTATATATGTGTAACTATGTGAGCTCTGTGCACCTGTGTATATATGTGTAACTATGTGAGCGCTGTGTACCTGTGTATATATGTGTAACTATGTGAGCGCCGTGTACCTGTGTATATATGTGTAACTATGTGAGCGCCGTGTACCTGTGTATATATGTGTAACTATGTGAGCGCTGTGTACCTGTGTATATATGTGTAACTATGTGAGCGCTGTGTACCTGTGTATATATGTGTAACTATGTGAGCGCTGTGTACCTGTGTATATATGTGTAACTATGTGAGCGCTGTGTACCTGTGTATATATGTGTAACTATGTGAGCGCTGTGTTCCTGTGTATATATGTGTAACTATGTGAGCGCTGTGTACCTGTGTATATATGTGTAACTATGTGAGCGCTGTGTACCTGTGTATATATGTGTAACTATGTGAGCGCTGTGTTCCTGTGTATATATGTGTAACTATGTGAGCGCTGTGTACCTGTGTATATATGTGTAACTATGTGAGCGCTGTGTGCCTGTGTATATATGTGTAACTATGTGAGCGCTGTGTACCTGTGTATATATGTGTAACTATGTGAGCGCCGTGCACCTGTGTATATATGTGTAACTATGTGAGCGCCGTGTACCTGTGTATATATGTGTAACTATGTGAGCTCCGTGTACCTGTGTATATATGTGTAACTATGTGAGCGCTGTGTACCTGTGTATATATGTGTAACTATGTGAGTGCTGTGTACCTGTGTATATATGTGTAACTATGTGAGTGCTGTGTACCTGTGTATATATGTGTAACTATGTGAGCGCCGTGTACCTGTGTATATATGTGTAACTATGTGAGCGCCGTGTACCTGTGTATATATGTGTAACTATGTGAGCGCCGTGTACCTGTGTATATATGTGTAACTATGTGAGCGCCGTGTACCTGTGTATATATGTGTAACTATGTGAGCTCTGTGCACCTGTGTATATATGTGTAACTATGTGAGCTCTGTGCACCTGTGTATATATGTGTAACTATGTGAGCGCCGTGTACCTGTGTATATATGTGTAACTATGTGAGCGCTGTGTACCTGTGTATATATGTGTAACTATGTGAGCGCTGTGTACCTGTGTATATATGTGTAACTATGTGAGCTCTGTGTACCTGTGTATATATGTGTAACTATGTGAGCGCTGTGTACCTGTGTATATATGTGTAACTATGTGAGCTCTGTGTACCTGTGTATATATGTGTAACTATGTGAGCGCTGTGTACCTGTGTATATATGTGTAACTATGTGAGCTCTGTGTACCTGTGTATATATGTGTAACTATGTGAGCGCTGTGTACCTGTGTATATATGTGTAACTATGTGAGCTCTGTGTACCTGTGTATATATGTGTAACTATGTGAGCGCTGTGTACCTGTGTATATATGTGTAACTATGTGAGCTCTGTGTACCTGTGTATATATGTGTAACTATGTGAGCGCCGTGTACCTGTGTATATATGTGTAACTATGTGAGCGCTGTGTACCTGTGTATATATGTGTAACTATGTGAGCGCTGTGTACCTGTGTATATATGTGTAACTATGTGAGCGCTGTGTACCTGTGTATATATGTGTAACTATGTGAGCTCTGTGTACCTGTGTATATATGTGTAACTATGTGAGCGCCGTGTACCTGTGTATATATGTGTAACTATGTGAGCGCTGTGTACCTGTGTATATATGTGTAACTATGTGAGCTCTGTGTACCTGTGTATATATGTGTAACTATGTGAGCGCTGTGTACCTGTGTATATATGTGTAACTATGTGAGCTCTGTGTACCTGTGTATATATGTGTAACTATGTGAGCGCCGTGTACCTGTGTATATATGTGTAACTATGTGAGTGCTGTGTACCTGTGTATATATGTGTAACTATGTGAGCTCTGTGTACCTGTGTATATATGTGTAACTATGTGAGCGCTGTGTACCTGTGTATATATGTGTAACTATGTGAGCTCTGTGTACCTGTGTATATATGTGTAACTATGTGAGCGCCGTGTACCTGTGTATATATGTGTAACTATGTGAGCGCTGTGTACCTGTGTATATATGTGTAACTATGTGAGCTCTGTGCACCTGTGTATATATGTGTAACTATGTGAGCGCTGTGTACCTGTGTATATATGTGTAACTATGTGAGCGCTGTGTACCTGTGTATATATGTGTAACTATGTGAGCTCTGTGTACCTGTGTATATATGTGTAACTATGTGAGCGCTGTGTACCTGTGTATATATGTGTAACTATGTGAGCTCTGTGTACCTGTGTATATATGTGTAACTATGTGAGCGCTGTGTACCTGTGTATATATGTGTAACTATGTGAGCTCTGTGTACCTGTGTATATATGTGTAACTATGTGAGCGCCGTGTACCTGTGTATATATGTGTAACTATGTGAGCTCTGTGTACCTGTGTATATATGTGTAACTATGTGAGCTCTCTGTACCTGTGTATATATGTGTAACTATGTGAGCGCTGTGTACCTGTGTATATATGTGTAACTATGTGAGCGCTGTGTACCTGTGTATATATGTCTAACAATGTGAGCTCTGTGTACCTGTGTATATATGTGTAACTATGTGAGCGCTGTGTACCTGTGTATATATGTGTAACTATGTGAGCGCCGTGTTCCTGTGTATATATGTGTAACTATGTGAGCGCCGTGTACCTGTGTATATATGTGTAACTATGTGAGTGCTGTGTACCTGTGTATATATGTGTAACTATGTGAGCGCTGTGTTCCTGTGTATATATGTGTAACTATGTGAGTGCTGTGTACCTGTGTATATATGTGTAACTATGTGAGCGCCGTGTACCTGTGTATATATGTGTAACTATGTGAGCTCTGTGCACCTGTGTATATATGTGTAACTATGTGAGCGCTGTGTACCTGTGTATATATGTGTAACTATGTGAGCGCTGTGTACCTGTGTATATATGTGTAACTATGTGAGCGCTGTGCACCTGTGTATATATGTGTAACTATGTGAGCGCTGTGTACCTGTGTATATATGTGTAACTATGTGAGCGCTGTGTACCTGTGTATATATGTGTAACTATGTGAGCGCTGTGTACCTGTGTATATATGTGTAACTATGTGAGCGCTGTGCACCTGTGTATATATGTGTAACTATGTGAGCGCTGTGTACCTGTGTATATATGTGTAACTATGTGAGCGCTGTGTACCTTTGTATATATGTGTAACTATGTGAGCGCTGTGTACCTGTGTATATATGTGCAACTATGTGAGCGCTGTGTACCTGTGTATATATGTGAAACTATGTGAGCTCTGTGTACCTGTGTATATATGTGCAACTATGTGAGCGCTGTGTACCTGTGTATATATGTGTAACTATGTGAGCGCTGTGTACCTGTGTATATATGTGTAACTATGTGAGCGCTGTGTACCTGTGTATATATGTGTAACTATGTGAGCGCTGTGTACCTGTGTATATATGTGTAACTATGTGAGCTCTGTGCACCTGTGTATATATGTGTAACTATGTGAGCGCTGTGTACCTGTGTATATATGTGTAACTATGTGAGCGCCGTGTACCTGTGTATATATGTGTAACTATGTGAGCGCCGTGTACCTGTGTATATATGTGTAACTATGTGAGCGCTGTGTACCTGTGTATATATGTGTAACTATGTGAGCGCTGTGTACCTGTGTATATATGTGTAACTATGTGAGCGCTGTGTACCTGTGTATATATGTGTAACTATGTGAGCGCTGTGTACCTGTGTATATATGTGTAACTATGTGAGCGCTGTGTTCCTGTGTATATATGTGTAACTATGTGAGCGCTGTGTACCTGTGTATATATGTGTAACTATGTGAGCGCTGTGTACCTGTGTATATATGTGTAACTATGTGAGCGCTGTGTTCCTGTGTATATATGTGTAACTATGTGAGCGCTGTGTACCTGTGTATATATGTGTAACTATGTGAGCGCTGTGTGCCTGTGTATATATGTGTAACTATGTGAGCGCTGTGTACCTGTGTATATATGTGTAACTATGTGAGCGCCGTGCACCTGTGTATATATGTGTAACTATGTGAGCGCCGTGTACCTGTGTATATATGTGTAACTATGTGAGCTCCGTGTACCTGTGTATATATGTGTAACTATGTGAGCGCTGTGTACCTGTGTATATATGTGTAACTATGTGAGTGCTGTGTACCTGTGTATATATGTGTAACTATGTGAGTGCTGTGTACCTGTGTATATATGTGTAACTATGTGAGCGCCGTGTACCTGTGTATATATGTGTAACTATGTGAGCGCCGTGTACCTGTGTATATATGTGTAACTATGTGAGCGCCGTGTACCTGTGTATATATGTGTAACTATGTGAGCGCCGTGTACCTGTGTATATATGTGTAACTATGTGAGCTCTGTGCACCTGTGTATATATGTGTAACTATGTGAGCTCTGTGCACCTGTGTATATATGTGTAACTATGTGAGCGCCGTGTACCTGTGTATATATGTGTAACTATGTGAGCGCTGTGTACCTGTGTATATATGTGTAACTATGTGAGCGCTGTGTACCTGTGTATATATGTGTAACTATGTGAGCTCTGTGTACCTGTGTATATATGTGTAACTATGTGAGCGCTGTGTACCTGTGTATATATGTGTAACTATGTGAGCTCTGTGTACCTGTGTATATATGTGTAACTATGTGAGCGCTGTGTACCTGTGTATATATGTGTAACTATGTGAGCTCTGTGTACCTGTGTATATATGTGTAACTATGTGAGCGCTGTGTACCTGTGTATATATGTGTAACTATGTGAGCTCTGTGTACCTGTGTATATATGTGTAACTATGTGAGCGCTGTGTACCTGTGTATATATGTGTAACTATGTGAGCTCTGTGTACCTGTGTATATATGTGTAACTATGTGAGCGCCGTGTACCTGTGTATATATGTGTAACTATGTGAGCGCTGTGTACCTGTGTATATATGTGTAACTATGTGAGCGCTGTGTACCTGTGTATATATGTGTAACTATGTGAGCGCTGTGTACCTGTGTATATATGTGTAACTATGTGAGCTCTGTGTACCTGTGTATATATGTGTAACTATGTGAGCGCCGTGTACCTGTGTATATATGTGTAACTATGTGAGCGCTGTGTACCTGTGTATATATGTGTAACTATGTGAGCTCTGTGTACCTGTGTATATATGTGTAACTATGTGAGCGCTGTGTACCTGTGTATATATGTGTAACTATGTGAGCTCTGTGTACCTGTGTATATATGTGTAACTATGTGAGCGCCGTGTACCTGTGTATATATGTGTAACTATGTGAGTGCTGTGTACCTGTGTATATATGTGTAACTATGTGAGCGCCGTGTACCTGTGTATATATGTGTAACTATGTGAGCGCTGTGTACCTGTGTATATATGTGTAACTATGTGAGCTCTGTGTACCTGTGTATATATGTGTAACTATGTGAGCGCCGTGTACCTGTGTATATATGTGTAACTATGTGAGCGCTGTGTACCTGTGTATATATGTGTAACTATGTGAGCTCTGTGCACCTGTGTATATATGTGTAACTATGTGAGCGCTGTGTACCTGTGTATATATGTGTAACTATGTGAGCGCTGTGTACCTGTGTATATATGTGTAACTATGTGAGCTCTGTGTACCTGTGTATATATGTGTAACTATGTGAGCGCTGTGTACCTGTGTATATATGTGTAACTATGTGAGCTCTGTGTACCTGTGTATATATGTGTAACTATGTGAGCGCTGTGTACCTGTGTATATATGTGTAACTATGTGAGCTCTGTGTACCTGTGTATATATGTGTAACTATGTGAGCGCCGTGTACCTGTGTATATATGTGTAACTATGTGAGCTCTGTGTACCTGTGTATATATGTGTAACTATGTGAGCTCTCTGTACCTGTGTATATATGTGTAACTATGTGAGCGCTGTGTACCTGTGTATATATGTGTAACTATGTGAGCGCTGTGTACCTGTGTATATATGTCTAACAATGTGAGCTCTGTGTACCTGTGTATATATGTGTAACTATGTGAGCGCTGTGTACCTGTGTATATATGTGTAACTATGTGAGCGCCGTGTTCCTGTGTATATATGTGTAACTATGTGAGCGCCGTGTACCTGTGTATATATGTGTAACTATGTGAGTGCTGTGTACCTGTGTATATATGTGTAACTATGTGAGCGCTGTGTTCCTGTGTATATATGTGTAACTATGTGAGTGCTGTGTACCTGTGTATATATGTGTAACTATGTGAGCGCCGTGTACCTGTGTATATATGTGTAACTATGTGAGCTCTGTGCACCTGTGTATATATGTGTAACTATGTGAGCGCTGTGTTCCTGTGTATATATGTGTAACTATGAGAGCGCTGTTTACCTGTGTATATATGTGTAACTATGTGAGCGCTGTGTACCTGTGTATATATGTGTAACTATGTGAGCGCTGTTTACCTGTGTATATATGTGTAACTATGTGAGCGCTGTGTACCTGTGTATATATGTGTAACTATGTGAGCGCTGTGTACCTGTGTATATATGTGTAACTATGTGAGCGCTGTGTACCTGTGTATATATGTGTAACTATGTGAGCTCTGTGTACCTGTGTATATATGTGTAACTATGTGAGCGCTGTGTACCTGTGTATATATGTGTAACTATGTGAGCTCCGTGTACCTGTGTATATATGTGTAACTATGTGAGCGCCGTGTACCTGTGTATATATGTGTAACTATGTGAGCGCTGTGTACCTGTGTATATATGTGTAACTATGTGAGCTCCGTGTACCTGTGTATATATGTGTAACTATGTGAGCGCTGTGTACCTGTGTATATATGTGTAACTATGTGAGCGCTGTGTACCTGTGTATATATGTGTAACTATGTGAGCGCCGTGTACCTGTGTATATATGTGTAACTATGTGAGCGCCGTGTACCTGTGTATATATGTGTAACTATGTGAGCGCTGTGTACCTGTGTATATATGTGTAACTATGTGAGCTCTGTGCACCTGTGTATATATGTGTAACTATGTGAGTGCTGTGTACCTGTGTATATATGTGTAACTATGTGAGCTCTGTGCACCTGTGTATATATGTGTAACTATGTGAGCGCCGTGTACCTGTGTATATATGTGTAACTATGTGAGCTCCGTGTACCTGTGTATATATGTGTAACTATGTGAGCGCTGTGTACCTGTGTATATATGTGTAACTATGTGAGCGCCGTGTACCTGTGTATATATGTGTAACTATGTGAGCTCTGTGTACCTGTGTATATATGTGTAACTATGTGAGCTCTGTGTACCTGTGTATATATGTGTAACTATGTGAGTGCTGTGTACCTGTGTATATATGTGTAACTATGTGAGCGCCGTGTACCTGTGTATATATGTGTAACTATGTGAGCTCTGTGTACCTGTGTATATATGTGTAACTATGTGAGCGCTGTGTACCAGTGTATATATGTGTAACTATGTGAGCGCCGTGTACCTGTGTATATATGTGTAACTATGTGAGCGCTGTGTACCTGTGTATATATGTGTAACTATGTGAGTGCTGTGTACCTGTGTATATATGTGTAACTATGTGAGCGCCGTGTACCTGTGTATATATGTGTAACTATGTGAGTGCTGTGTACCTGTGTATATATGTGTAACTATGTGAGCTCTGTGCACCTGTGTATATATGTGTAACTATGTGAGCGCTGTGTACCTGTGTATATATGTGTAACTATGTGAGCTCTGTGCACCTGTGTATATATGTGTAACTATGTGAGCGCTGTGTACCTGTGTATATATGTGTAACTATGTGAGCTCTGTGTACCTGTGTATATATGTGTAACTATGTGAGCTCTGTGTACCTGTGTATATATGTGTAACTATGTGAGCTCTGTGCACCTGTGTATATATGTGTAACTATGTGAGCTCTGTGTACCTGTGTATATATGTGTAACTATGTGAGCGCTGTGTACCTGTGTATATATGTGTAACTATGTGAGCGCTGTGTACCTGTGTATATATGTGTAACTATGTGAGCGCCGTGTACCTGTGTATATATGTGTAACTATGTGAGCGCTGTGTACCTGTGTATATATGTGTAACTATGTGAGCGCCGTGTACCTGTGTATATATGTGTAACTATGTGAGCGCCGTGTACCTGTGTATATATGTGTAACTATGTGAGCGCGGTGTACCTGTGTATATATGTGAAACTATGTGAGCGCTGTGTACCTGTGTATATATGTGTAACTATGTGAGCGCTGTGTACCTGTGTATATATGTGTAACTATGTGAGCGCGGTGTACCTGTGTATATATGTGTAACTATGTGAGCGCTGTGTACCTGTGTATATATGTGTAACTATGTGAGCGCTGTGTACCTGTGTATATATGTGTAACTATGTGAGCTCTGTGTACCTGTGTATATATGTGTAACTATGTGAGCTCTGTGTACCTGTGTATATATGTGTAACTATGTGAGCGCCGTGTACCTGTGTATATATGTGTAACTATGTGAGTGCCGTGTACCTGTGTATATATGTGTAACTATGTGAGCGCTGTGTACCTGTGTATATATGTGTAAATATGTCAGCGCTGTGTACCTGTGTATATATGTGTAACTATGTGAGCGCTGTGTACCTGTGTATATATGTGTAACAATGTGAGCGCCGTGTACCTGTGTATATATGTGTAACTATGTGAGTGCTGTGTACCTGTGTATATATGTGTAACTATGTGAGCGCTGTGTTCCTGTGTATATATGTGTAACTATGTGAGCGCCGTGTACCTGTGTATATATGTGTAACTATGTGAGCTCTGTGTACCTGTGTATATATGTGTAACTATGTGAGCGCTGTGTTCCTGTGTATATATGTGTAACTATGTGAGCGCCGTGTACCTGTGTATATATGTGTAACTATGTGAGCTCTGTGCACCTGTGTATATATGTGTAACTATGTGAGCGCCGTGTACCTGTGTATATATGTGTAACTATGTGAGTGCTGTGTACCTGTGTATATATGTGTAACTATGTGAGCGCCGTGTACCTGTGTATATATGTGTAACTATGTGAGTGCTGTGTACCTGTGTATATATGTGTAACTATGTGAGCGCCGTGTACCTGTGTATATATGTGTAACTATGTGAGTGCTGTGTACCTGTGTATATATGTGTAACTATGTGAGCGCTGTGTTCCTGTGTATATATGTGTAACTATGTGAGTGCTGTGTACCTGTGTATATATGTGTAACTATGTGAGCTCTGTGCACCTGTGTATATATGTGTAACTATGTGAGCGCCGTGTACCTGTGTATATATGTGTAACTATGTGAGCGCTGTGTACCTGTGTATATATGTGTAACTATGTGAGCGCCGTGTACCTGTGTATATATGTGTAACTATGTGAGTGCTGTGTACCTGTGTATATATGTGTAACTATGTGAGCGCTGTGTTCCTGTGTATATATGTGTAACTATGTGAGCGCCGTGTACCTGTGTATATATGTGTAACTATGTGAGCTCTGTGTACCTGTGTATATATGTGTAACTATGTGAGCGCCGTGTACCTGTGTATATATGTGTAACAATGTGAGCGCCGTGTACCTGTGTATATATGTGTAACTATGTGAGTGCTGTGTACCTGTGTATATATGTGTAACTATGTGAGCGCTGTGTTCCTGTGTATATATGTGTAACTATGTGAGCGCCGTGTACCTGTGTATATATGTGTAACTATGTGAGCGCTGTGTACCTGTGTATATTTGTGTAACTATGTGAGCGCTGTGTACCTGTGTATATATGTGTAACTATGTGAGCGCTGTGTACCTGTGTATATATGTGTAACTATGTGAGCGCTGTGTACCTGCGTATATATGTGTAACTATGTGAGCGCTGTGTACCTGTGTATATATGTGTAACTATGTGAGCGCTGTGTACCTGCGTATATATGTGTAACTATGTGAGCGCTGTGTACCTGTGTATATATGTGTAACTATGTGAGCGCTGTGTACCTGCGTATATATGTGTAACTATGTGAGCGCTGTGTACCTGTGTATATATGTGTAACTATGTGAGCGCTGTGTACCTGTGTATATATGTGTAACTATGTGAGCGCTGTGTACCTGTGTATATATGTGTAACTATGTGAGCGCCGTGTACCTGTGTATATATGTGTAACTATGTGAGCGCCGTGTACCTGTGTATATATGTGTAACTATGTGAGCGCCGTGTACCTGTGTATATATGTGTAACTATGTGAGTGCTGTGTACCTGTGTATATATGTGTAACTATGTGAGCGCTGTGTACCTGTGTGTATATGTGTAACAATGTGAGCGCCGTGTACCTGTGTATATATGTGTAACTATGTGAGTGCTGTGTACCTGTGTATATATGTGTAACTATGTGAGCGCTGTGTTCCTGTGTATATATGTGTAACTATGTGAGCGCTGTGTACCTGTGTATATATGTGTAACTATGTGAGCGCTGTGTACCTGTGTATATATGTGTAACTATGTGAGCGCCGTGTACCTGTGTATATATGTGTAACTATGTGAGTGCCGTGTACCTGTGTATATATGTGTAACTATGTGAGTGCTGTGTACCTGTGTATATATGTGTAACTATGTGAGCGCCGTGTACCTGTGTATATATGTGTAACTATGTGAGCGCTGTGTACCTGTGTATATATGTGTAACTATGTGAGCGCTGTGTACCTGTGTATATATGTGTAACTATGTGAGCGCTGTGTACCTGTGTATATATGTGTAACTATGTGAGTGCTGTGTACCTGTGTATATATGTGTAACTATGTGAGCGCCGTGTACCTGTGTAGATATGTGTAACTATGTGAGCGCCGTGTACCTGTGTATATATGTGTAACTATGTGAGTGCTGTGTACCTGTGTATATATGTGTAACTATGTGAGCGCCGTGTACCTGTGTATATATGTGTAACTATGTGAACGCCGTGTACCTGTGTATATATGTGTAACTATGTGAGTGCTGTGTACCTGTGTATATATGTGTAACTATGTGAGCGCTGTGTACCTGTGTATATATGTGTAACTATGTGAGCGCCGTGTACCTGTGTATATATGTGTAACTATGTGAGCGCTGTGTACCTGTGTAGATATGTGTAACTATGTGAGCGCCGTGTACCTGTGTATATATGTGTAACTATGTGAGTGCTGTGTACCTGTGTATATATGTGTAACTATGTGAGCGCTGTGTTCCTGTGTATATATGTGTAACTATGTGAGTGCTGTGTACCTGTGTATATATGTGTAACTATGTGAGCGCCGTGTACCTGTGTATATATGTGTAACTATGTGAGCGCTGTGTACCTGTGTATATATGTGTAACTATGTGAGTGCTGTGTACCTGTGTATATATGTGTAACTATGTGAGCACTGTGTACCTGTGTATATATGTGTAACTATGTGAGTGCTGTGTACCTGTGTATATATGTGTAACTATGTGAGCGCCGTGTACCTGTGTATATATGTGTAACTATGTGAGCTCTGTGTACCTGTGTATATATGTGTAACTATGTGAGCTCTGTGTACCTGTGTATATATGTGTAACTATGTGAGCTCTGTGTACCTGTGTATATATGTGTAACTATGTGAGCGCCGTGTACCTGTGTATATATGTGTAACTATGTGAGCGCCGTGTACCTGTGTATATATGTGTAACTATGTGAGCGCCGTGTACCTGTGTATATATGTGTAACTATGTGAGCGCCGTGTACCTGTGTATATATGTGTAACTATGTGAGCGCCGTGTACCTGTGTATATATGTGTAACTATGTGAGCGCCGTGTACCAGTGTATATATGTGTAACTATGTGAGCGCCGTGTACCTGTGTATATATGTGTAACTATGTGAGCGCTGTGTACCTGTGTATATATGTGTAACTATGTGAGCGCCGTGTACCTGTGTATATATGTGTAACTATGTGAGCGCCGTGTACCTGTGTATATATGTGTAACTATGTGAGCTCTGTGTACCTGTGTATATATGTGTAACTATGTGAGCGCTGTGTACCTGTGTATATATGTGTAACTATGTGAGCGCTGTGTACCTGTGTATATATGTGTAACTATGTGAGCTCTGTGTACCTGTGTATATATGTGTAACTATGTGAGCTCTGTGTACCTGTGTATATATGTGTAACTATGTGAGCTCTGTGTACCTGTGTATATATGTGTAACTATGTGAGCGCCGTGTACCTGTGTATATATGTGTAACTATGTGAGCGCCGTGTACCTGTGTATATATGTGTAACTATGTGAGCTCTGTGTACCTGTGTATATATGTGTAACTATGTGAGCTCTGTGTACCTGTGTATATATGTGTAACTATGTGAGCGCCGTGTACCTGTGTATATATGTGTAACTATGTGAGCGCTGTGTACCTGTGTATATATGTGTAACTATGTGAGCTCTGTGTACCTGTGTATATATGTGTAACTATGTGAGTGCTGTGTACCTGTGTATATATGTGTAACTATGTGAGCGCCGTGTACCTGTGTATATATGTGTAACTATGTGAGCGCTGTGTACCTGTGTATATATGTGTAACTATGTGAGCGCCGTGTACCTGTGTATATATGTGTAACTATGTGAGCGCTGTGTACCTGTGTATATATGTGTAACTATGTGAGCGCTGTGTACCTGTGTATATATGTGTAACTATGTGAGCGCTGTGTACCTGTGTATATATGTGTAACTATGTGAGCGCTGTGTTCCTGTGTATATATGTGTAACTATGTGAGCGCTGTTTACCTGTGTATATATGTGTAACTATGTGAGCGCCGTGTACCTGTGTATATATGTGTAACTATGTGAGCGCCGTGTACCTGTGTATATATGTGTAACTATGTGAGCGCTGTGTACCTGTGTATATATGTGTAACTATGTGAGCGCTGTGTACCTGTGTATATATGTGTAACTATGTGAGCGCTGTGTACCTGTGTATATATGTGTAACTATGTGAGCGCTGTGTTCCTGTGTATATATGTGTAACTATGTGAGCGCTGTGTACCTGTGTATATATGTGTAACTATGTGAGCGCTGTGTACCTGTGTATATATGTGTAACTATGTGAGCGCCGTGTACCTGTGTATATATGTGTAACTATGTGAGCGCCGTGTACCTGTGTATATATGTGTAACTATGTGAGCGCCGTGTACCTGTGTATATATGTGTAACTATGTGAGCGCTGTGTACCTGTGTATATATGTGTAACTATGTGAGCGCTGTGTACCTGTGTATATATGTGTAACAATGTGAGCGCCGTGTACCTGTGTATATATGTGTAACTATGTGAGCGCTGTGTACCTGTGTATATATGTGTAACAATGTGAGCGCCGTGTACCTGTGTATATATGTGTAACTATGTGAGCGCTGTGTACCTGTGTATATATGTGTAACTATGTGAGCGCTGTGTACCTGTGTATATATGTGTAACTATGTGAGCGCTGTGTACCTGTGTATATATGTGTAACTATGTGAGCGCTGTGTACCTGTGTATATATGTGTAACTATGTGAGCGCTGTGTACCTGTGTATATATGTGTAACTATGTGAGCGCTGTGTACCTGTGTATATATGTGTAACTATGTGAGCGCTGTGTACCTGTGTATATATGTGTAACTATGTGAGCGCCGTGTACCTGTGTATATATGTGTAACTATGTGAGCGCTGTGTTCCTGTGTATATATGTGTAACTATGTGAGCGCCGTGTACCTGTGTATATATGTTTAACTATGTGAGTGCCGTGTACCTGTGTATATATGTGTAACTATGTGAGCGCCGTGTACCTGTGTATATATGTGTAACTATGTGAGCGCCGTGTACCTGTGTATATATGTGTAACTATGTGAGCGCTGTGTACCTGTGTATATATGTGTAACTATGTGAGCGCCGTGTACCTGTGTATATATGTGTAACTATGTGAGCGCTGTGTGCCTGTGTATATATGTGTAACTATGTGAGCTCTGTGTGCCTGTGTATATATGTGTAACTATGTGAGCTCTGTGTACCTGTGTATATATGTGTAACTATGTGAGCGCTGTGTACCTGTGTATATATGTGTAACTATGTGAGCGCCGTGTACCTGTGTATATATGTGTAACTATGTGAGCGCTGTGTACCTGTGTATATATGTGTAACTATGTGAGCGCTGTGTACCTGTGTATATATGTGTAACTATGTGAGCGCTGTGTACCTGTGTATATATGTGTAACTATGTGAGCGCTGTGTACCTGTGTATATATGTGTAACTATGTGAGCGCTGTGTACCTGTGTATATATGTGTAACTATGTGAGCGCTGTGTACCTGTGTATATATGTGTAACTATGTGAGCGCTGTATACCTGTGTATATATGTGTAAGTATGTGAGCGCTGTGTACCTGTGTATATATGTGTAACTATGTGAGCGCTGTGTACCTGTGTATATATGTGTAACTATGTGAGCGCTGTGTACCTGTGTATATATGTGTAACTATGTGAGCGCCGTGTACCTGTGTATATATGTGTAACTATGTGAGCGCTGTGTACCTGTGTATATATGTGTAACTATGTGAGCGCCGTGTACCTGTGTATATATGTGTAACTATGTGAGTGCTGTGTACCTGTGTATATATGTGTAACTATGTGAGCGCTGTGTACCTGTGTATATATGTGTAACTATGTGAGTGCTGTGTACCTGTGTATATATGTGTAACTATGTGAGCGCCGTGTACCTGTGTATATATGTGTAACTATGTGAGCGCCATGTACCTGTGTATATATGTGTAACTATGTGAGCGCCGTGTACCTGTGTATATATGTGTAACTATGTGAGCGCCATGTACCTGTGTATATATGTGTAACTATGTGAGCGCCATGTACCTGTGTATATATGTGTAACTATGTGAGCGCTGTGTACCTGTGTATATATGTGTAACTATGTGAGTGCTGTGTACCTGTGTATATATGTGTAACTATGTGAGCGCTGTGTACCTGTGTATATATGTGTAACTATGTGAGCGCCATGTACCTGTGTATATATGTGTAACTATGTGAGTGCTGTGTACCTGTGTATATATGTGTAACTATGTGAGCGCCGTGTACCTGTGTATATATGTGTAACTATGTGAGCGCCGTGTACCTGTGTATATATGTGTAACTATGTGAGCGCCATGTACCTGTGTATATATGTGTAACTATGTGAGTGCTGTGTACCTGTGTATATATGTGTAACTATGTGAGCGCTGTGTACCTGTGTATATATGTGTAACTATGTGAGCGCTGTGTACCTGTGTATATATGTGTAACTATGTGAGCGCCGTGTACCTGTGTATATATGTGTAACTATGTGAGCGCTGTGTACCTGTGTATATATGTGTAACTATGTGAGCGCTGTGTACCTGTGTATATATGTGTAACTATGTGAGCGCTGTGTACCTATGTATATATGTGTAACTATGTGAGCGCTGTGTACCTGTGTATATATGTGTAACTATGTGAGCGCTGTGTACCTGTGTATATATGTGTAACTATGTGAGCGCTGTGTACCTGTGTATATATGTGTAACTATGTGAGCGCTGTGTACCTGTGTATATATGTGTAACTATGTGAGCGCCGTGTACCTGTGTATATATGTGTAACTATGTGAGTGCTGTGTACCTGTGTATATATGTGTAACTATGTGAGTGCTGTGTACCTGTGTATATATGTGTAACTATGTGAGCGCCGTGTACCTGTGTATATATGTGTAACTATGTGAGTGCTGTGTACCTGTGTATATATGTGTAACTATGTGAGCGCTGTGCTGTGTACCTGTGTATATATGTGTTACTAGTGAGCGCGTGGACCTGTGTATATATGCGGTATACTATGTTGAGCGCGTGTACCTGTGTATATATGTGTAACTATGTGAGTGCTGTGTACCTGTGTATATATGTGTAACTATGTGAGCGCGTGTACCTGTGTATATATATGTGTAACTATGTGAGTGCTGTGTACCTGTGTATATATGTGTAACTATGTGAGCGTCGTGTACCTGTGTATATATGTGTAACTATGTGAGCGCCGTGTACCTGTGTATATATGTGTAACTATGTGAGCGCTGTGTACCTGTGTATATATGTGTAACTATGTGAGCGACGTATACCTGTGTATATATGTGTAACTATGTGAGCGCCGTGTACCTGTGTATATATGTGTAACTATGTGAGCGCTGTGTACCTGTGTATATATGTGTAACTATGTGAGCGCGATGTACCATGTGTATATATGTGTAACTATGTGAGCGCTGTGTACCTGTGTATATATGTGTAACTATGTGAGCGCTGTGTACCTGTGTATATATGTGTAACTATGTGAGCGCGATGTACCTGTGTATATATGTGTAACTATGTGAGCGCCGTGTTCCTGTGTATATATGTGTAACTATGTGAGCGCTGTGTACCTGTGTATATATGTGTAACTATGTGAGCGCTGTGTACCTGTGTATATATGTGTAACTATGTGAGCGCTGTGTACCTGTGTATATATGTGTAACTATGTGAGCGCTGTGTACCTGTGTATATATGTGTAACTATGTGAGCGTCTGTGTACCTGTGTATATATGTGTAACTATGTGCCTATGTGAGCGCATGTACCTGTGTATATATGTGTAACTATGTGAGTGCTGTGTACCTGTGTATATATGTGTAACTATGTGAGCGCATGTACCTGTGTATATATGTGTAACTATGTGAGCGCCATGTACCTGTGTATATATGTGTAACTATGTGAGCGCTGTGTACCTGTGTATATATGTGTAACTATGTGAGCGCCATGTACCTGTGTATATATGTGTAACTATGTGAGCGCCGTGACCTGTGTATATATGTGTAACTAGCTGCTGTGTATATATGTGTAACTATGTGAGCGCCATGTACCTGTGTATATATGTGTAACTATGTGAGCGCCATGTACCTGTGTATATATGTGTAACTATGTGAGCGCCAGTGTACCTGTGTATATATGTGTAACTATGTGAGCGCCGTGTACCTGTGTATATATGTGTAACTATGTGAGCGCTGTGCACCTGTGTATATATGTGTAACTATGTGAGCTCTGTGTACCTGTGTATATATGTGTAACTATGTGAGCGCTGTGTACCTGTGTATATATGTGTAACTATGTGAGCGCTGTGTACCTGTGTATATATGTGTAACTATGTGAGCGCTGTGTACCTGTGTATATATGTGTAACTATGTGAGCGCTGTGTATATATGTGTAACTATGTGAGCTCTGTGTACCTGTGTATATATGTGTAACTATGTGAGCGCTGTGTAACTGTGTATATATGTGTAACTATGTGAGCGCTGTGTACCTGTGTATATATGTGTAACTATGTGAGCGCCGTGTACCTGTGTATATATGTGTAACTATGTGAGCGCTGTGTACCTGTGTATATATGTGTAACTATGTGAGCGCTGTGTACCTGTGTATATATGTGTAACTATGTGAGCGCTGTGTACCTGTGTATATATGTGTAACTATGTGAGCGCTGTGTACCTGTGTATATATGTGTAACTATGTGAGCGCTGTGTACCTGTGTATATATGTGTAACTATGTGAGCGCCGTGTACCTGTGTATATATGTGTAACTATGTGAGCGCTGTGTACCTGTGTATATATGTGTAACTATGTGAGCGCTGTGTACCTGTGTATATATGTGTAACTATGTGAGCGCTGTGTACCTGTGTATATATGTGTAACTATGTGAGCGCTGTGTACCTGTGTATATATGTGTAACTATGTGAGCGCTGTGTACCTGTGTATATATGTGTAACTATGTGAGCTCTGTGTACCTGTGTATATATGTGTAACTATGTGAGCGCTGTGTACCTGTGTATATATGTGTAACTATGTGAGCGCTGTGTACCTGTGTATATATGTGTAACTATGTGAGCGCTGTGTACCTGTGTATATATGTGTAACTATGTGAGCTCTGTGTACCTGTGTATATATGTGTAACTATGTGAGCGCCGTGTACCTGTGTATATATGTGTAACTATGTGAGCGCCGTGTACCTGTGTATATATGTGTAACTATGTGAGTTGCTGTGTACCTGTGTATATATGTGTAACTATGTGAGCGCCATGTACCTGTGTATATATGTGTAACTATGTGAGCGCCATGTACCTGTGTATATATGTGTAACTATGTGAGCGCCGTGTACCTGTGTATATATGTGTAACTATGTGAGTGCTGTGTACCTGTGTATATATGTGTAACTATGTGAGCGCTGTGTACCTGTGTATATATGTGTAACTATGTGAGCGCTGTGTACCTGTGTATATATGTGTAACTATGTGAGTGCCGTGTACCTGTGTATATATGTGTAACTATGTGAGCGCTGTGTACCTGTGTATATATGTGTAACTATGTGAGCGCGATGTACCTGTGTATATATGTGTAACTATGTGAGCGCTGTGTACCTGTGTATATATGTGTAACTATGTGAGCGCCGTGTACCTGTGTATATATGTGTAACTATGTGAGCGCTGTGTACCTGTGTATATATGTGTAACTATGTGAGCTGTGTACCTGTGTATATATGTGTAACTATGTGAGCGCTGTGTACCTGTGTATATATGTGTAACTATGTGAGCTCTGTGTACCTGTGTATATATGTGTAACTATGTGAGCGCTGTGTACCTGTGTATATATGTGTAACTATGTGAGCGCTGTGTACTGTGTATATATGTGTAACTATGTGAGCGCTGTGTACCTGTGTATATATGTGTAACTATGTGAGCGCGATGTACCTGTGTATATATGTGTAACTATGTGAGCGCCATGTACCTGTGTATATATGTGTAACTATGTGAGCGCTGTGTACCTGTGTATATATGTGTAACTATGTGAGCGCCGTGTACCTGTGTATATATGTGTAACTATGTGAGTGACGTGTACCTGTGTATATATGTGTAACTATGTGAGCGCTGTGTACCTGTGTATATATGTGTAACTATGTGAGCGCGATGTACCTGTGTATATATGTGTAACTATGTGAGCGCTGTGTACCTGTGTATATATGTGTAACTATGTGAGCTGTGTACCTGTGTATATATGTGTAACTATGTGAGCGCTGTGTACCTGTGTATATATGTGTAACTATGTGAGCGCGATGTACCTGTGTATATATGTGTAACTATGTGAGCGCTGTGTACCTGTGTATATATGTGTAACTATGTGAGCTCTGTGTACCTGTGTATATATGTGTAACTATGTGAGCGCTGTATATATGTGTATATATGTGTAACTATGTGAGTGCTGTATATATGTGTATATATGTGTAACTATGTGAGCGCCGTGTACCTGTGTATATATGTGTAACTATGTGAGCGCTGTGTACCTGTGTATATATGTGTAACTATGTGAGCTCTGTGTACCTGTGTATATATGTGTAACTATGTGAGCTCTGTGTACCAGTGTATATATGTGTAACTATGTGAGCGCTGTGTACCTGTGTATATATGTGTAACTATGTGAGCGCTGTGTACCTGTGTATATATGTGTAACTATGTGAGCGCTGTATACCTGTGTATATATGTGTAACTATGTGAGCGCTGTGTACCTGTGTATATATGTGTAACTATGTGAGCGCTGTGTACCTGTGTATATATGTGTAACTATGTGAGCGCGATGTACCTGTGTATATATGTGTAACTATGTGAGCGCCGTGTACCTGTGTATATATGTGTAACTATGTGAGCGCCGTGTACCTGTGTATATATGTGTAACTATGTGAGTGCTGTGTACCTGTGTATATATGTGTAACTATGTGAGCGCCGTGTACCTGTGTATATATGTGTAACTATGTGAGCGCCGTGTACCTGTGTATATATGTGTAACTATGTGAGCGCTGTGTACCTGTGTATATATGTGTAACTATGTGAGCGCTGTGTACCTGTGTATATATGTGTAACTATGTGAGCGCCGTGTACCTGTGTATATATGTGTAACTATGTGAGCGCCGTGTACCTGTGTATATATGTGTAACTATGTGAGCGCCGTGTACCTGTGTATATATGTGTAACTATGTGAGCGCTGTGTACCTGTGTAGATATGTGTAACTATGTGAGCGCCGTGTACCTGTGTATATATGTGTAACTATGTGAGCGCTGTGTACCTGTGTATATATGTGTAACTATGTGAGCGCCGTGTACCTGTGTATATATGTGTAACTATGTGAGCGCCGTGTACCTGTGTATATATGTGTAACTATGTGAGCGCCGTGTACCTGTGTATATATGTGTAACTATGTGAGCTCTGTGTACCTGTGTATATATGTGTAACTATGTGAGCGCCGTGTACCTGTGTATATATGTGTAACTATGTGAGCGCCGTGTACCTGTGTATATATGTGTAACTATGTGAGCGCTGTGTACCTGTGTATATATGTGTAACTATGTGAGCGCCATGTGCCTGTGTATATATGTGTAACTATGTGAGCTCTGTGTACCTGTGTATATATGTGTAACTATGTGAGCGCCGTGTACCTGTGTATATATGTGTAACTATGTGAGCTCTGTGTACCTGTGTATATATGTGTAATGTCTCTGTGGACACCATTACATTTGTCTCTGAGGTAAATTCCCGCCTTTTAACTCTGTTTCTCGCACACAACCTTCGTGTTGCCCATTCTTTTCCACAGAGTGGTCGGGGGCGGTCGGCCGTCTGGAGTATCTCAGGCTAACAGCAAGAAACCGACATCGCAGCGGCGTCAATGTAACCACATACTATAGCGGGTGCGGAAGACAGGAAGAACCGCCGGGTAAAGCCAGCTGTGATTGGTTCCGCCGGGATACAAAGGCCTGTGATTGGCTGTCGCCGAGACAAGGAGCGCTGTGATTGGCCGCCGCGTCTCCTCGTGATATCCCACCTCCTCAATTTATGTACCGCTCTTTTCTGAGGTAATACCTGAGGTAAATCGTCCATATTCCGGGGGACCAAGAGTAAAAAGGATGTCCTCACTATCGCCAGGAAGAGTAAGGATATAGTGATAGTGTGTACAGGTGAGCAGTCATAATACTGTGATATTACTGTACAGGAGAGCAGTAATAATACTGTGATATTACTGTACAGGAGAGCAGTGATAATACTGTGATATTACAGTACAGGAGAGCAGTAATAATACTGTGATATTACTGTACAGGAGAGCAGTGATAATACTGTGATATTACAGTACAGGAGAGCAGTGATAATACTGTGATATTACTGTACAGGAGAGCAGTGATAATACTGTGATATTACTGTACAGGAGAGCAGTAATAATACTGTGATATTACAGTACAGGTGAGCAGTCATAATACTGTGATATTACAGTACAGGAGAGCAGTGATAATACTGTGATATTACAGTACAGGAGAGCAGTGATAATACTGTGATATTACAGTACAGGAGAGCAGTGATAATACTGTGATATTACTGTACAGGAGAGCAGTAATAATACTGTGATATTACAGTACAGGTGAGCAGTAATAATACTGTGATATTACTGTACAGGAGAGCAGTAATAATACTGTGATATTACAGTACAGGAGAGCAGTGATAATACTGTGATATTACAGTACAGGAGAGCAGTAATAATACTGTGATATTACAGTACAGGAGAGGAGTAATAATCCTGTGATATTACTGTACAGGAGAGCAGTGATAATACCGTGATATTACAGTACAGAAGAGCAGTAATAATACTGTGATATTACAGTATAGGAGAGCAGTGATAATACTGTGATATTACAGTACAGGAGAGCAGTAATAATACCGTGATATTACTGTACAGGTGAGCAGTGATAATACTGTGATATTACAGTATAGGAGAGCAGTGATAATACTGTGATATTACTGTACAGGAGAGCAGTAATAATACTGTGATATTACAGTATAGGAGAGCAGTAATAATACTGTGATATTACAGTACAGGTGAGCAGTAATAATACTGTGATATTACTGTACAGGAGAGCAGTCATAATACCGTGATATTACAGTATAGGAGAGCAGTGATAATACTGTGATATTACTGTACAGGAGAGCAGTCATAATACCGTGATATTACAGTATAGGAGAGCAGTGATAATACTGTGATATTACAGTATAGGAGAGCAGTGATAATACTGTGATATTACTGTACAGGTGAGCAGTGATAATACTGTGATATTACAGTATAGGAGAGCAGTAATAATACTGTGATATTACAGTACAGGTGAGCAGTGATAATACTGTGATATTACAGTACAGGTGAGCAGTGATAATACCGTGATATTACAGTATAGGAGAGCAGTAATAATACTGTGATATTACAGTACAGGTGAGCAGTGATAATACTGTGATATTACTGTACAGGTGAGCAGTGATAATACTGTGATATTACAGTATAGGAGAGCAGTAATAATACTGTGATATTACAGTACAGGTGAGCAGTGATAATACTGTGATATTACTGTACAGGTGAGCAGTGATAATACCGTGATATTACAGTACAGGAGAGCAGTAATAATACCGTGATATTACTGTACAGGAGAGCAGTGATAATACTGTGATATTACAGTATAGGAGAGCAGTAATAATACTGTGATATTACTGTACAGGTGAGCAGTGATAATACTGTGATATTACAGTATAGGAGAGCAGTAATAATACTGTGATATTACAGTATAGGAGAGCAGTGATAATACTGTGATATTACTGTACAGGTGAGCAGTGATAATACCGTGATATTACAGTACAGGAGAGCAGTAATAATACCGTGATATTACTGTACAGGAGAGCAGTGATAATACTGTGATATTACAGTACAGGAGAGCAGTAATAATACTGTGATATTACTGTACAGGTGAGCAGTCATAATACCGTGATATTACAGTACAGGAGAGCAGTAATAATACCGTGATATTACTGTACAGGAGAGCAGTGATAATACTGTGATATTACAGTACAGGAGAGCAGTAATAATACTGTGATATTACTGTACAGGAGAGCAGTAATAATACTGTGATATTACAGTATAGGAGAGCAGTAATAATACTGTGATATTACAGTACAGGAGAGCAGTAATAATACTGTGATATTACAGTACAGGAGAGCAGTGATAATACTGTGATATTACAGTACAGGTGAGCAGTGATAATACTGTGATATTACTGTACAGGAGAGCAGTAATAATACTGTGATATTACAGTATAGGAGAGCAGTAATAATACTGTGATATTACAGTACAGGTGAGCAGTGATAATACTGTGATATTACTGTACAGGTGAGCAGTAATAATACTGTGATATTACAGTACAGGTGAGCAGTAATAATACTGTGATATTACAGTACAGGTGAGCAGTAATAATACTGTGATATTACTGTACAGGTGAGCAGTCATAATACCGTGATATTACAGTACAGGAGAGCAGTAATAATACTGTGATATTACAGTACAGGAGAGCAGTGATAATACTGTGATATTACTGTACAGGTGAGCAGTAATAATACTGTGATATTACAGTACAGGAGAGCAGTAATAATACTGTGATATTACTGTACAGGAGAGCAGTGATAATACTGTGATATTACAGTACAGGAGAGCAGTAATAATACTGTGATATTACAGTACAGGAGAGCAGTAATAATACTGTGATATTACTGTACAGGTGAGCAGTCATAATACCGTGATATTACAGTACAGGAGAGCAGTAATACTGTGATATTACTGTACAGGTGAGCAGTCATAATACCGTGATATTACAGTACAGGAGAGCAGTAATACTGTGATATTACTGTACAGGTGAGCAGTGATAATACTGTGATATTACAGTACAGGAGAGCAGTAATACTGTGATATTACTGTACAGGTGAGCAGTGATAATACTGTGATATTACAGTACAGGAGAGCAGTAATAATACTGTGATATTACTGTACAGGTGAGCAGTGATAATACTGTGATATTACAGTACAGGAGAGCAGTGATAATACTGTGATATTACAGTACAGGAGAGCAGTGATAATACTGTGATATTACAGTACAGGAGAGCAGTGATAATACTGTGATATTACAGTACAGGTGAGCAGTGATAATACTGTGATATTACAGTACAGGAGAGCAGTAATAATACTGTGATATTACAGTACAGGAGAGCAGTGATAATACTGTGATATTACAGTACAGGAGAGCAGTAATAATACTGTGATATTACAGTACAGGAGAGCAGTGATAATACTGTGATATTACAGTACAGGAGAGCAGTGATAATACTGTGATATTACAGTACAGGTGAGCAGTGATAATACTGTGATATTACTGTACAGGAGAGCAGTAATAATACTGTGATATTACAGTACAGGAGAGCAGTAATACTGTGATATTACTGTACAGGAGAGCAGTGATAATACTGTGATATTACTGTACAGGTGAGCAGTAATAATACTGTGATATTACAGTACAGGAGAGCAGTGATAATACTGTGATATTACAGTACAGGAGAGCAGTGATAATACTGTGATATTACTGTACAGGAGAGCAGTGATAATACTGTGATATTACTGTACAGGAGAGCAGTAATAATACTGTGATATTACAGTACAGGAGAGCAGTAATAATACTGTGATATTACAGTACAGGAGAGCAGTAATAATACTGTGATATTACAGTACAGGAGAGCAGTAATAATACTGTGATATTACAGTACAGGTGAGCAGTGATAATACTGTGATATTACAGTACAGGAGAGCAGTGATAATACTGTGATATTACTGTACAGGAGAGCAGTAATAATACTGTGATATTACAGTACAGGAGAGCAGTAATAATACTGTGATATTACAGTACAGGTGAGCAGTGATAATACTGTGATATTACTGTACAGGAGAGCAGTGATAATACTGTGATATTACAGTACAGGAGAGCAGTGATAATACTGTGATATTACTGTACAGGAGAGCAGTGATAATACTGTGATATTACTGTACAGGAGAGCAGTGATAATACTGTGATATTACTGTACAGGAGAGCAGTAATAATACTGTGATATTACAGTACAGGAGAGCAGTAATAATACTGTGATATTACAGTACAGGAGAGCAGTAATAATACTGTGATATTACAGTACAGGAGAGCAGTGATAATACTGTGATATTACTGTACAGGAGAGCAGTAATAATACTGTGATATTACAGTACAGGAGAGCAGTAATAATACTGTGATATTACAGTACAGGAGAGCAGTAATAATACTGTGATATTACAGTACAGGAGAGCAGTAATACTGTGATATTACTGTACAGGAGAGCAGTGATAATACTGTGATATTACTGTACAGGTGAGCAGTAATAATACTGTGATATTACAGTACAGGTGAGCAGTAATAATACTGTGATATTACAGTACAGGTGAGCAGTGATAATACTGTGATATTACTGTACAGGTGAGCAGTAATAATACTGTGATATTACAGTACAGGTGAGCAGTAATAATACTGTGATATTACTGTACAGGTGAGCAGTGATAATACTGTGATATTACTGTACAGGTGAGCAGTGATAATACTGTGATATTACTGTACAGGTGAGCAGTGATAATACTGTGATATTACTGTACAGGTGAGCAGTAATAATACTGTGATATTACTGTACAGGAGAGCAGTGATAATACTGTGATATTACTGTACAGGTGAGCAGTGATAATACTGTGATATTACTGTACAGGTGAGCAGTAATAATACTGTGATATTACAGTACAGGAGAGCAGTAATAATACTGTGATATTACTGTACAGGAGAGCAGTAATAATACTGTGATATTACAGTACAGGAGAGCAGTAATACTGTGATATTACTGTACAGGAGAGCAGTAATAATACTGTGATATTACAGTACAGGTGAGCAGTAATAATACTGTGATATTACTGTACAGGAGAGCAGTAATAATACTGTGATATTACAGTACAGGAGAGCAGTAATAATACTGTGATATTACAGTACAGGAGAGCAGTAATAATACTGTGATATTACAGTACAGGAGAGCAGTAATACTGTGATATTACTGTACAGGAGAGCAGTGATAATACTGTGATATTACTGTACAGGTGAGCAGTGATAATACTGTGATATTACTGTACAGGTGAGCAGTAATAATACTGTGATATTACAGTACAGGAGAGCAGTAATAATACTGTGATATTACTGTACAGGAGAGCAGTAATAATACTGTGATATTACAGTACAGGAGAGCAGTAATAATACTGTGATATTACAGTACAGGAGAGCAGTAATACTGTGATATTACAGTACAGGAGAGCAGTGATAATACTGTGATATTACAGTACAGGAGAGCAGTAATACTGTGATATTACAGTACAGGAGAGCAGTAATAATACTGTGATATTACAGTACAGGAGAGCAGTAATAATACTGTGATATTACTGTACAGGAGAGCAGTAATAATACTGTGATATTACAGTACAGGAGAGCAGTAATACTGTGATATTACAGTACAGGAGAGCAGTAATAATACTGTGATATTACAGTACAGGAGAGCAGTAATACTGTGATATTACTGTACAGGAGAGCAGTGATAATACTGTGATATTACAGTACAGGAGAGCAGTAATAATACTGTGATATTACAGTACAGGAGAGCAGTAATAATACTGTGATATTACAGTACAGGAGAGCAGTAATACTGTGATATTACAGTACAGGAGAGCAGTAATAATACTGTGATATTACAGTACAGGAGAGCAGTAATACTGTGATATTACTGTACAGGAGAGCAGTAATAATACTGTGATATTACAGTACAGGAGAGCAGTGATAATACTGTGATATTACAGTACAGGAGAGCAGTAATACTGTGATATTACTGTACAGGAGAGCAGTGATAATACTGTGATATTACTGTACAGGAGAGCAGTAATAATACTGTGATATTACAGTACAGGAGAGCAGTGATAATACTGTGATATTACTGTACAGGAGAGCAGTAATACTGTGATATTACTGTACAGGAGAGCAGTAATAATACTGTGATATTACTGTACAGGTGAGCAGTGATAATACTGTGATATTACTGTACAGGAGAGCAGTAATAATACTGTGATATTACAGTACAGGAGAGCAGTAATACTGTGATATTACTGTACAGGAGAGCAGTAATAATACTGTGATATTACAGTACAGGAGAGCAGTAATACTGTGATATTACTGTACAGGAGAGCAGTGATAATACTGTGATATTACTGTACAGGAGAGCAGTAATAATACTGTGATATTACAGTACAGGAGAGCAGTAATAATACTGTGATATTACTGTACAGGAGAGCAGTAATAATACTGTGATATTACTGTACAGGTGAGCAGTGATAATACTGTGATATTACTGTACAGGAGAGCAGTAATAATACTGTGATATTACAGTACAGGTGAGCAGTAATAATACTGTGATATTACTGTACAGGTGAGCAGTAATAATACTGTGATATTACTGTACAGGAGAGCAGTGATAATACTGTGATATTACTGTACAGGTGAGCAGTGATAATACTGTGATATTACTGTACAGGTGAGCAGTAATAATACTGTGATATTACTGTACAGGAGAGCAGTAATAATACTGTGATATTACAGTACAGGAGAGCAGTAATACTGTGATATTACTGTACAGGAGAGCAGTAATAATACTGTGATATTACAGTACAGGTGAGCAGTAATAATACTGTGATATTACTGTACAGGAGAGCAGTAATAATACTGTGATATTACAGTACAGGAGAGCAGTAATAATACTGTGATATTACAGTACAGGAGAGCAGTAATAATACTGTGATATTACAGTACAGGAGAGCAGTGATAATACTGTGATATTACTGTACAGGAGAGCAGTGATAATACTGTGATATTACTGTACAGGTGAGCAGTGATAATACTGTGATATTACTGTACAGGTGAGCAGTAATAATACTGTGATATTACAGTACAGGAGAGCAGTAATAATACTGTGATATTACTGTACAGGAGAGCAGTAATAATACTGTGATATTACTGTACAGGAGAGCAGTAATAATACTGTGATATTACAGTACAGGAGAGCAGTAATAATACTGTGATATTACAGTACAGGAGAGCAGTAATACTGTGATATTACAGTACAGGAGAGCAGTGATAATACTGTGATATTACAGTACAGGAGAGCAGTAATACTGTGATATTACAGTACAGGAGAGCAGTAATAATACTGTGATATTACAGTACAGGAGAGCAGTAATAATACTGTGATATTACTGTACAGGAGAGCAGTAATAATACTGTGATATTACAGTACAGGAGAGCAGTAATACTGTGATATTACAGTACAGGAGAGCAGTAATAATACTGTGATATTACAGTACAGGAGAGCAGTAATACTGTGATATTACTGTACAGGAGAGCAGTGATAATACTGTGATATTACAGTACAGGAGAGCAGTAATAATACTGTGATATTACAGTACAGGAGAGCAGTAATACTGTGATATTACAGTACAGGAGAGCAGTAATAATACTGTGATATTACAGTACAGGAGAGCAGTAATACTGTGATATTACTGTACAGGAGAGCAGTAATAATACTGTGATATTACAGTACAGGAGAGCAGTGATAATACTGTGATATTACTGTACAGGAGAGCAGTAATACTGTGATATTACTGTACAGGAGAGCAGTAATAATACTGTGATATTACAGTACAGGAGAGCAGTAATAATACTGTGATATTACAGTACAGGTGAGCAGTAATAATACTGTGATATTACAGTACAGGAGAGCAGTAATACTGTGATATTACTGTACAGGAGAGCAGTAATAATACTGTGATATTACAGTACAGGAGAGCAGTAATAATACTGTGATATTACAGTACAGGTGAGCAGTAATAATACTGTGATATTACTGTACAGGAGAGCAGTAATAATACTGTGATATTACAGTACAGGAGAGCAGTAATAATACTGTGATATTACTGTACAGGAGAGCAGTAATAATACTGTGATATTACAGTACAGGAAAGCAGTAATAATACTGTGATATTACAGTACAAGTGAGCAGTGATAATACTGTGATATTACTGTACAGGTGAGCAGTAATAATACTGTGATATTACTGTACAGGTGAGCAGTAATAATACTGTGATATTACAGTACAGGAGAGCAGTAATAATACTGTGATATTACAGTACAGGAGAGCAGTAATAATACTGTGATATTACAGTACAGGTGAGCAGTAATAATACTGTGATATTACTGTACAGGAGAGCAGTAATAATACTGTGATATTACTGTACAGGAGAGCAGTAATAATACTGTGATATTACAGTACAGGAGAGCAGTAATAATACTGTGATATTACTGTACAGGAGAGCAGTAATAATACTGTGATATTACAGTACAGGAGAGCAGTAATAATACTGTGATATTACAGTACAGGTGAGCAGTGATAATACTGTGATATTACAGTATAGGAGAGCAGTAATAATACTGTGATATTACAGTACAGGAGAGCAGTAATAATACTGTGATATTACAGTACAGGTGAGCAGTGATAATACTGTGATATTACAGTACAGGTGAGCAGTAATAATACTGTGATATTACAGTACAGGTGAGCAGTGATAATACTGTGATATTACTGTACAGGTGAGCAGTGATAATACTGTGATATTACAGTACAGGTGACCAGTGATAATACTGTGATATTACAGTATAGGAGAGCAGTAATAATACTGTGATATTACAGTACAGGTGAGCAGTAATAATACTGTGATATTACAGTATAGGAGAGCAGTAATAATACTGTGATATTACAGTACAGGAGAGCAGTAATAATACTGTGATATTACAGTATAGGAGAGCAGTAATAATACTGTGATATTACAGTACAGGAGAGCAGTAATAATACTGTGATATTACAGTACAGGTGAGCAATAATAATACTGTGATATTACAGTACAGGAGAGCAGTAATAATACTGTGATATTACAGTACAGGAGAGCAGTAATAATACTGTGATATTACAGTATAGGAGAGCAGTAATAATACTGTGATATTACAGTACAGGAGAGCAGTAATAATACTGTGATATTACAGTACAGGAGAGCAGTGATAATACTGTGATATTACTGTACAGGTGAGCAGTAATAATACTGTGATATTACAGTACAGGTGAGCAGTAATAATACTGTGATATTACAGTATAGGAGAGCAGTAATAATACTGTGATATTACTGTACAGGTGAGCAGTAATAATACTGTGATATTACAGTACAGGAGAGCAGTGATAATACTGTGATATTACTGTACAGGTGAGCAGTAATAATACTGTGATATTACAGTACAGGAGAGCAGTAATAATACTGTGATATTACAGTACAGGAGAGCAGTAATAATACTGTGATATTACAGTACAGGTGAGCAGTGATAATACTGTGATATTACTGTAGAGGTGAGCAGTAATAATACTGTGATATTACAGTACAGGAGAGCAGTAATAATACTGTGATATTACAGTACAGGAGAGCAGTGATAATACTGTGATATTACTGTACAGGTGAGCAGTAATAATACTGTGATAGTACAGTACAGGTGAGCAGTAATAATACTGTGATATTACAGTATAGGAGAGCAGTAATAATACTGTGATATTACTGTACAGGTGAGCAGTAATAATACTGTGATATTACAGTACAGGAGAGCAGTGATAATACTGTGATATTACAGTACAGGAGAGCAGTAATAATACTGTGATATTACAGTACAGGAGAGCAGTAATACTGTGATATTACAGTACAGGAGAGCAGTGATAATACTGTGATATTACAGTACAGGAGAGCAGTAATAATACTGTGATATTACAGTACAGGAGAGCAGTAATAATACTGTGATATTACTGTACAGGTGAGCAGTAATAATACTGTGATATTACTGTACAGGTGAGCAGTAATAATACTGTGATATTACAGTACAGGAGAGCAGTAATAATACTGTGATATTACAGTACAGGAGAGCAGTGATAATACTGTGATATTACAGTACAGGAGAGCAGTAATAATACTGTGATATTACAGTACAGGAGAGCAGTAATAATACTGTGATATTACAGTACAGGAGAGCAGTGATAATACTGTGATATTACAGTACAGGAGAGCAGTAATAATACTGTGATATTACAGTACAGGAGAGCAGTAATAATACTGTGATATTACAGTACAGGAGAGCAGTGATAATACTGTGATATTACAGTACAGGAGAGCAGTAATAATACTGTGATATTACAGTATAGGTGAGCAGTGATAATACTGTGATATTACAGTACAGGAGAGCAGTGATAATACTGTGATATTACAGTACAGGAGAGCAGTGATAATACTGTGATATTACAGTACAGGAGAGCAGTAATAATACTGTGATATTACAGTATAGGAGAGCAGTGATAATACTGTGATATTACAGTACAGGTGAGCAGTGATAATACTGTGATATTACAGTACAGGTGAGCAGTAATAATACTGTGATATTACAGTACAGGAGAGCAGTCATAATACTGTGATATTACAGTACAGGAGAGCAGTGATAATACTGTGATATTACAGTACAGGTGAGCAGTAATAATACTGTGATATTACAGTACAGGAGAGCAGTAATAATACTGTGATATTACAGTACAGGAGAGCAGTAATACTGTGATATTACTGTACAGGTGAGCAGTAATAATACTGTGATATTACAGTACAGGTGAGCAGTAATAATACTGTGATATTACAGTACAGGTGAGCAGTAATAATACTGTGATATTACAGTACAGGAGAGCAGTAATACTGTGATATTACAGTACAGGAGAGGAGTAATAATCCTGTGATATTACAGTACAGGTGAGCAGTAATTATACTGTGATATTACAGTACAGGAGAGCAGTGATAATACTGTGATATTACAGTACAGGAGAGCAGTGATAATACTGTGATATTACAGTACATGTGAGCAGTGATAATACTGATATTACAGTACAGGAGAGCAGTGATAATACTGTGATATTACAGTACAGGAGAGCAGTAATAATACTGTGATATTACAGTACAGGTGAGCAGTGATAATACTGTGATATTACAGTACAGGAGAGCAGTAATAATATTGTGATATTACAGTACAGGAGAGCAGTGATAATACTGTGATATTACAGTACATGTGAGCAGTGATAATACTGATATTACAGTACAGGAGAGCAGTGATAATACTGTGATATTACAGTACAGGAGAGCAGTAATAATACTGTGATATTACAGTACAGGAAAGCAGTGATAATACTGTGATATTACAGTACAGGAGAGCAGTAATAATATTGTGATATTACAGTACAGGAGAGCAGTATTTGATATTACAGTACAGGTGAGCAGTGATAATACTGTGATATTACAGTACAGGAGAGCAGTGATAATACTGTGATATTACAGTACAGGAGAGCAGTAATACTGTGATATTACAGTACAGGTGAGCAGTAATAATACTGTGATATTACTGTACAGGTGAGCAGTGATAATACTGTGATATTACAGTATAGGAGAGCAGTAATAATACTGTGATATTACAGTACAGGAGAGCAGTAATAATACTGTGATATTACAGTACAGGAGAGCAGTGATAATACTGTGATATTACAGTACAGGAGAGCAGTAATAATACTGTGATATTACTGTACAGGTGAGCAGTAATAATACTGTGATATTACAGTACAGGAGAGCAGTGATAATACTGTGATATTACAGTATAGGAGAGCAGTAATAATACTGTGATATTACAGTACAGGTGAGCAGTGATAATACTGTGATATTACAGTACAGGAGAGCAGTGATAATACTGTGATATTACAGTACATGTGAGCAGTGATAATACTGATATTACAGTACAGGTGAGCAGTAATAATACTGTGATATTACAGTACAGGAGAGCAGTAATAATATTGTGATATTACAGTACATGTGAGCAGTGATAATACTGATATTACAGTACAGGTGAGCAGTAATAATACTGTGATATTACAGTACATGTGAGCAGTGATAATACTGTGATATTACCGTACATGTGAGCAGTGATAATACTGTGATATTACAGTACAGGTGAGCAGTAATAATACTGTGATATTACAGTACAGGAGAGCAGTGATAATACTGTGATATTACAGTACAGGAGAGCAGTGATAATACTGTGATATTACAGTACAGGTGAGCAGTAATAATACTGTGATATTACAGTACAGGAGAGCAGTGATAATACTGTGATATTACAGTACAGGAGAGCAGTGATAATACTGTGATATTACAGTACAGGTGAGCAGTAATAATACTGTGATATTACAGTACAGGTGAGCAGTGATAATACTGTGATATTACAGTATAGGAGAGCAGTAATAATACTGTGATATTACAGTACAGGAGAGCAGTGATAATACTGTGATATTACAGTACAGGAGAGCAGTGATAATACTGTGATATTACAGTATAGGAGAGCAGTAATAATACTGTGATATTACAGTACAGGAGAGCAGTGATAATACTGTGATATTACAGTATAGGAGAGCAGTGATAATACTGTGATATTACAGTACAGGTGAGCAGTGATAATACTGTGATATTACAGTACAGGAGAGCAGTAATAATACTGTGATATTACTGTACAGGAGAGCAGTGATAATACTGTGATATTACAGTATAGGAGAGCAGTGATAATACTGTGATATTACAGTACAGGTGAGCAGTGATAATACTGTGATATTACTGTACAGGTGAGCAGTGATAATACTGTGATATTACAGTATAGGAGAGCAGTAATAATACTGTGATATTACAGTATAGGAGAGCAGTAATAATACTGTGATATTACAGTACAGGTGAGCAGTGATAATACTGTGATATTACAGTACAGGTGAGCAGTGATAATACTGTGATATTACTGTACAGGTGAGCAGTGATAATACTGTGATATTACAGTACAGGAGAGCAGTGATAATACTGTGATATTACAGTACAGGAGAGCAGTGATAATACTGTGATATTACAGTACAGGAGAGCAGTGATAATACTGTGATATTACAGTACAGGAGAGCAGTAATAATACTGTGATATTACAGTACAGGTGAGCAGTAATAATACTGTGATATTACAGTACAGGAGAGCAGTGATAATACTGTGATATTACAGTACAGGTGAGCAGTAATAATACTGTGATATTACAGTACAGGAGAGCAGTGATAATACTGTGATATTACTGTACAGGAGAGCAGTGATAATACTGTGATATTACAGTACAGGAGAGCAGTAATAATACTGTGATATTACAGTACAGGAGAGCAGTAATAATACTGTGATATTACAGTACAGGAGAGCAGTAAAAATACTGTGATATTACAGTACAGGTGAGCAGTGCTGTGTGGTTTTAAAAGGCGTGGCGTGGGCGTGTGTCGGGGCGTGGCCTGGGCGTTCCCTGCCCGTAGTGTGTGGATGCCGGAACGGCGGCAGTGACAGTGTGAGGTTGGAAGTGATCCGCGCACAGGACACTCAGCCGGCGGCGGCGGCGGCACAGGTCAGCTCCGGGGGTCCCCGTGTGTGTGAGAAGGGGGCGCTGCTTGTGTCTTGTGTGCTGTAACTTCCCGGCAGCTCCGCGGGTCATTCTCTGTGTGCGGCGGTCACAGGACTGAGCCCCAACTCTCCGCCGACGAGGAGGAGGGCGCCGGTGCCCGGGACACTTGTGGGGGTCCGTACAGGAGGGCTGTGCGCCCCACTTGTGTGGAGTGATGTCAGGTGGCCGTGGAGTGACTTTGTCACTTCCCTGGCCCCGGATTCTTGCTGCCCTCTTGTCCTCTGCTTCTTGCTGCACATTCACCGGGAAATTGTTTTCCTATTTCTCAGAATTTTTTTTAGAAATTATTATTATTATTATTATTATTTTTTTTATAAAATTGTCAGAAATAAACTTTTAATTATTTAAATATTTCCAACTCCTAAATTGACACCATAAAAGCCTGAAATCCAGATGCAGCCGCCCCACCGTCCAAGATGGAGGGTCTGTGAGACGGAGATCTGCGTCGCCTTGCACTGGATGGCGCCGTTTTATTGTGTCAGAACATTTGGTAGGAAATGTTCACCTCCAGAAAAGGTCGGTTTTGTAAACAGGGAGATGGGGAGGGGGGAGATTTGGGGACGGACTGGCTGCCTAGCGTGAAATTAAACCGCCCTCCAGTTGTCTCTCGGATGATGGAAATATTCCCCCTCGCAGGCAGAATTTGTGTATTTTTTTTTCTCTCATTTCCCCAGTTTGTCTGATTTTTGGCTGCTGTGTATAATTGTGCAGTGGCCAGTGCGGGTCCTCGTAGTCGCCGCCGTCGTCTACGTGTTCTGTGCCTTTCGTTCGGGCACAATTGGTGGGTGTCAAGTCTGTGCAGAGGACGCTGCCAGGGAAAGTTCTGCTCTGATGGAATAATTTTGTGAATGTCTGAGAAAGATGCCGTCATTTCTACACATCTGATCTAGTTTGGATTTTGCCCCTGGGAGAAGCCCCGGTGGCAGTTTGGGGACCGGTCGCCTCTCATGGCACCCATGGTCTAGCAGTGGTGTCTTGTTTTTCATGTCGTCTTTGAAGCTCTTCAGGAGAAGTCAGAGTGAGTTGGATTGTAAAAGGGGCAATTATGTGGCTGATTGCTAGGACGGGCTGCCTATTTAGTTTCATTATCCATAAGACGCATTATGTTCCCCCCCATCACTGTGAAAGTGGACGGCAGAGTGTTTGTGGTGGGGGCTGTAATAGCGGTGCGATTAGACCCACAGCTGCAAAACTGAGATATCAGTCGCTCCACAATTACACACATATTTACTGGGGGGGATTAGAACTGCCATTTTTGTCCCTTTTTTTCCGCTGTTCGTGTTTATTTTCATTTTATTTTCCATTTATCATTTTTGCCGTACACAGATTTTTTTTTTTTTTTCCCCTCCCCAAAGTCAACGACCATCCAACCCCCCCACTGTATTTTTGGGCTTGAGAGTAAACCTTGGAGGAGCAATGGTTATGAGTTTGTGTAGGTTGCGGGGATGCACTCTTGTCCCCCCCCCCCATGATCTGTAATTTTACCCCCCTCTCCTCCACCCTTCGTCCTCTCCTGGTGCAATGTACGGCGTGTTATGCTTTGCCAAAGTAGATCATCGAAGGGTGGGGGGGCTGAGGTTGGGGGAGGAGAATAAAAGCGAACGGGGAAGAGAAAGGAGGAGATGGGGATAAAATTGGAGCCCAACGCCATTTTTTTTTTTTCTCTTTCAAGCTTTGTCGTTCGTGATTATATGTCGCAATCTTCAGAAAAATAATGGGGGTCGTTTCGTTTGTGGGGGGCTGTCGTGGAGAGCCCGGCTGGAGCCTGCAAAAGGCTCTGGGGTAGGAGTGAAATAGAGTGATAATGATTACGGGTAACCATCCATGACATATTGGCTACAGAGGCGAGCTCGCTCTTCTCGCAGAATCTGGAGGATGGGAGATGTGTGGCCGCCCCCCTCCTGATGGGCACATACCCCACCCCTACTGCGCCTTGTTTTTGCTGACCTTCTACTCAACACTTTTCTCAAAAGAAGAAAAATATCTGAAGGTTTCGGGTGTTGTTGGGCTCCACTATGGGGTGCTCTTATTTACCTCCAGAAGGGGGGGCTTCAGTTGGGCTGTTCATTTGAATACACGGAAAGCTTGCGCAGTAGCGCAGAGAATTGTCATACCCAACGCGTGTTCGGGCACCACCCCCTTACCTCATCGCTTCACCCTTTTTTTTTTTTTTTTTTCCCCTTTTATAATGATATGAAACGTTCTATCGTTAACCTCTTAATTTCTGGACAGCAATAAACCTGCTAGAAAGAAAGTGTTTGCATCTTAAATTGTGTCTGATGGATCCTTGGCCAACTCTTTCTGTGTGTGACATTGTTCTGTTCAGGCTTTTCACCTGTTCATCTTTATTTTTTTCTGTTCTCTTATGACTTTCATAGTAGTACAGTTCCACATTTTTGGTTCTGTTTTGGTAGTACTTTCCGCCTGACCCATTGTACCTTTTCATTGAGCGTCGGTCCCTGGACTGGGAAGGATGCAGTGTTGATTGGTGTCGCTTCACATCAGACGTTTGATGGGTTTGCAGTAGGGTGTGTGCCGAGCAGGTGATCTGGACGTTCTGGTGCCCTTGATGCAGTGGCACAAGCAGCTGACACTCTGTTGTGTCAAGGTCTTCTCTCCAGCTGTGGGTAATGGTGTGAGTGGAGGTAGATTGACACCTTCCTGCCTCATGTCAGATTGGTGCTGGAGTGCGTGTCCATGGTGGAGGCAATCATGCCCTGATTAGCTGAGCGATGAATGATTTCTGAAGAGGAATCCTGTCTATTTGAAATTCTGATTCTCTGTGTCAGTCAGCAGAGCGCCTGTCTGTCAGGCAGCGGGCCGCACTGTGGACGGCGTCTGCACACTCCATTACTTCTATATTACCCGCTATTACCTACGGCATGGTATTGTGCTTCATTATCTGTTCCCTCCCCTATAGAGGAAATGTATCTATACATTGGACTGCTGTGTGTGTATATAAAATATATGTATGTATGTGTGTATATATAATATAGACCTACATATACATTATGTTTACTCAGAGCCACTCCCTGCATGTATGTGCCAGACTCCCCGTACATGGGACCACTCGCTGCATATATATTCTAGCCATCTCATGTCTGGATTGCATAGGGGTGCTTCTCGTGAGCACCTATAGATCCCTTGTAGTTATTATATGCTAAAAGATCGGTTCTCTGAGTAGGTATACTGGATCCCCTGAATATTTTACATGGAATTGCTGTGTGTTGTTACTCAGGACTGTTTCTGTATATAGTCTGTGGATCCAGTGCAGGTGTCACACAGGGCTGCTCCACAATCTGTTTTACATGGGACTGTCCCCCATGTACATGTATACTTAAAATAGATATATATATATATATCTATCTATCTATATCTCATCAAACATGAATGAGGGAGCCAGGATCTATCATTTATATACATGTATAATAAATTAAATATATATATATATATATTTATACATGTATATAAATGATACATCCTGGCTCCCTCATTCATGTTTGATGATTGTGTCTTTCTGTATATTATATTTAATAGATTTATTGTGCATTTACATGGGAATGCCTGCTGTATGCATTACAAACCTGTCATGTTTTGTGAAGGTCTGGTATATGATCCAGTCTGTGGATCCGGGCACAGTCCTGCTCTTTACTCACAGGATGATATTCTAGTCTATTTTACACGATTTCTCGGTACAGAACAGTATTAATGTAGCGACCTCATATTCTGTGGCCTTATATGATCAGTGATGAAGATTAGGATGAAAAAATAATATAAATATTTATAGTGTCTCGTGTGTGTGTGTATATATATATATATATATATATATATATATATATATATATATATATATATATATATATATATATATATATATATATATATATATATATATACACACACATACACACTTTTATTTATTTATTAGAGACTACTACTGGCTGACTACACCTGCTGGCATGTGGACATGGCCACTGACTAATGAGCTGGTGGTCGAGCGCCCCGTGTGACTATTGACCAGACTTTGTGGACACGAGATGTCCCCGTGTTGTGGCATCGGCCGTCTCTGTACGCACCGTGCTCTCCTGTATACCCGCTGTATACCTAGAATTCTGCTAGCTGTATATGTACATCATTGTTCCCACCCCGATCAGGTTGTATTCCTGCACGCCAGTAGTGGGCAGTGTTTGCAGCAGGTGGCATGTACGGAGGTGCCCGCGTGGGCATAGCGTGCGCCTGCTATGGGTTACTGTCTGGCTCTGGCGTCCTGGAGCTATGTTTGGGATGTGGGCTTTTAAGTCGTCTTCCGCCTCCAGTCTGACTCATTACATCTGTTTACATCACCAATATATAAGGAGTTAGTCAGATTCTGAGGGTGTGACTCTCACAGTGACACCTTTTCTAATGTTCAGAATTGAGTGACCCGGACTGATGCGGCTGAGGCTAAAGGCTCCAGTGATGGAGCAGCAGGTTGTATCTGTGTCCGTGTGGGGGACAGTCTGTAGATTTGGGAGACCGTTCCCCCTCAGGGGGTGAATTTGGAGGTCCAGAAAACATGGATAACAAAGACATGAGTGTTAATGGGCAGTAAATGTCCCGGGCCCCAGCCCCCCCTCTTTCGGAGACCCCTGATTCCTTCCCTCTTGCATGTTACTGTGATGTCTGCCGTCCTGCTCACGGCCTCCTCCTCTGCCTCTGCGGCCACTGTCGGCTCCGTCCCGCTGCTATAGACTAGTTTGAGTGTAGGTAATTGCTGTAGATGTGTAATCGATGTGTCAGGCGCTCCCCAGGAGGCCGCACCATCACCTGCCTGGGAATAAATATCTACATGTGCTAATGTGCATTTTCAGTCCAGGTACAATCCCTGGAAATCACACATTCTCTGGTATTGCAGGAGTTAAATGATTGATTCTATTGTAATTCCCCCGCTAATCGCCGTGCTGCCAGTCTAATTACTTTATTTTCTCCAATGGCTATTTTAGTGTTACAGGAACTCTGCCGGAAGGATTTAGACTTTTGGCTCATGAGCTGACGTTCTAGCTGTGTTGTCGGGCTAGAAATGGTTAATATTCAGGGGGTCAGTTTTGTCAGGGTGTGATCTAGTGCCGGGTTTATTGTAAGGGCTGATGTTAATAGGAACTGGCATTTCTGCTGTGGTGGAGCAATGCATGATGGGAAACTCACCTCTGTATTCCCCTCAAGCACCCATTATTCTAGCACTGACCACAACATGCAAACCAAGTGCCCAGCCCTGTGCACACTCTTCTCATGAAGACCACCGTGCTAATCTCCCTCCGACTTCCAGTATTGGCCTGGACATGCCCACCGCCTCCAGCCTCTCTTGTCCCGCTTCTTCATGCCTATGCCATACTGACTCTCCTCACTACCACCCCAATCATTCCCCTACTCCTGTCATATTGCTCTCCTCCCTGTACATTCTCTTTTCTCTCCTAGCCCTAATAATCGCTAAGCACTCTGCCGTCCCAGCCCATGTCATCTGCTGGTGTTGTAAGCCCAAATGATTCTCCAGCATTCCCCCGCCCGCCTTCCAACATGTTAGCTGCTTTTTGTCTTGAGACATCTGAAGCTGTGATGGTTCTTTGCGAAAACCTCTCTGCCAGTGATGTGGAGTCCTGTACAGGTTCCTCGCATGCGGCGGTGTCTGGTACCAGGCGGCTTCTATCGTTCGGCCATTTCTCTTTGTATGTATGTGCCAATCTCGCACTGTTGGCATACTGACACATATATACCTACCTTCTGTGCCTGGAGCAGGTGTGTTCACTGGACATATTCTGCCGACTGTGTGGATCAGTCCTTCATGACAGTGAAGTGCCCACAATAATAACGTTCATGCTATGATACGTACTAACGATTTAAGCCAAAGAAATCCCAACCATGACATCAATCAATTCAGAATTTATGGCTCTACATTATTAGTCCTTGCGTTACTGGGTAGAGCTTTTGCAAAGAAGAACAGTGAAACATTATAGTAAATGCCAATTTTGTTCCTTTACTGCATAAATAGATCTGTAATTGTCACATTCTGTCAGTTCATCTACAGTTCGGTTAGCACTTTGACTGATGCAGAACTACAAGTTCATAAGGTTAAAAAAATGTCACCCTCCAGCCACCTGTAGGGGGAGCTCCCCGCATACAAGGTATACATTGCCATAGTAACACCGTATGCAGAGAGCTCCACCTAGTGGTGGATGATATGCAGCATCATATAATGCAGTTAACAAGGGTCACCTAATCTCCCGATATCCGCGTCTGTTGTGGGACCCCGCTGCTTCAGCTGTTTCTGATGTCAGCTTGCTACCCGTGCTATCTGCAAAGTGGACTGTTTGACTGACTCATTTCAGTAGCTGAGCCAAAACTTAGCAAACGGACACAAAAAATCCAAAAACATAGCAGAAAAAAAGGCAGTAGCATCCTGCCAACCATCAGTTTTCTGACCTGTGGTGGTAAAATACAGCGGTTGCATTTTTTTCTTAGTTTTTTTTTCAGTAGCGAAGCCATTCCTGGCCTGATCCAGGAGCGACCCTGAGCTCAGTAGATCGGGCAGCTTTGCTTAGTACAGTTTGTTGTATTTATTGCCATTTAAAATTGTCTTATTTTTTTACATGGAACCCACCATTTCATTCTGTGACTTTGTAGGTATATGGAGATCTAATACTACCCTTTGACTGCTATTAGTGCTGTGTTCATACCTGCCTTAGAGGCACTTGGTAATATCCATTTTTTCAGAATGTTAATGTGAACAGAGCCCATGTATAAGTACTACATTTATACAGAACAAGAATAATCCATGTTCTGAGGCCAGTCCCTTAATAAATGCAGCGGTCCAGGTTGTCTGTGGGAAATTCTAGCACCTGTCTTATGTTTTTTTTCAGCAGTTAACATACATTTCTCCCTGCACTCCCTATTCTGCTGGTGCAGTCACTCTGTAAATACGTTACATTATATTACTGACCCTGTACTGATCCTGAGTTATTTCCTGTATTATACTCCAGAGCTGCACTCACTATTCTGCTGGTGCAGTCACTGTGTACATACATTACCTATCCTGAGTTACATCCTGTATTATACTCCAGAGCTGCACTCACTATTCTGCTGGTGCAGTCACTGTGTACATACATTACATTACTGATCCTGAGTTACCTCCTGTATTATACCCCAGAGCTGCACTCATTATTCTGCTGGTGCAGTCACTGTGTACATACATTACTGATCCTGCGTTACATCCTGTATTATACTCCAGAGCTGCACTCACTATTGTGCTGGTGCAGTCACTGTGTACAAACATTACATTACTGATCCTGAGTTATATCGTGTATTATACCCCAGAGCTGCACTCACTATTCTGCTGGTGCAGTCACTGTGTACATACATTACATTACTGATCCTGAGTTACATCCTGTATTATACTCCAGAGCTGCACTCACTATTCTGCTGGTGCAGTCACTGTGTACATACATTACATTACTGATCCTGAGTTACATCCTGTATTATCCTCCAGAGCTGCACTCACTATTCTGCTGGTGCAGTCACTGTGTACATACATTACATTACTGATCCTGAGTTATTTCCTGTATTATACTCCAGAGCTGCACTCACTATTCTGCTAGTGCAGTCACTGTGTACATACATTACTGATCCTGAGTTACCTCCTGTATTATACCCCAGAGCTGCACTCATTATTCTGCTGGTGCAGTCACTGTGCACATACATTACTGATCCTGCGTTACATCCTGTATTATACTCCAGAGCTGCACTCATTATTCTGCTGGTGCAATCACTGTGTACATTACATTACTGATCCTGAGTTATATTGTGTATTATACTCCAGAGCTGCACTCACTATTCTGCTGGTGCAGTCACTGTGTACATACATTACATTACTGATCCTGAGTTATATCGTGTATTATACCCCAGAGCTGCACTCACTATTCTGCTGGTGCAGTCACTGTGTACATACATTACATTACTGATCCTGAGTTACATCCTGTATTATACTCCAGAGCTGCACTCACTATTCTGCTGGTGCAGTCACTGTGTACATACATTACATTACTGATCCTGAGTTACATCCTGTATTATCCTCCAGAGCTGCACTCACTATTCTGCTGGTGCAGTCACTGTGTACATGCATTACTGATCCTGAGTTACATCCTGTATTATACTCCAGAGCTGCACTCACTATTCTGCTGGTGCAGTCACTGTGTACATACATTACTGATCCTGAGTTACATCCTGTATTATACTCCAGAGCTGCAGTCACTATTCTGCTGGTGCAGTCACTGTGTACATACATTACATTACTGATCCTGAGTTACATCCTATATTATACTCCAGAGCTGCACTCACTATTCTGCTGGTGCAGTCGCTGTGTACATACATTACTGATCCTGAGTTACATCCTGTATTATACTCCAGAGCTGCACTCACTATTCTGCTAGTGCAGTCACTGTGTATATATAGTGGGGAAATAAGTATTTGATACACTGTCGATTTTGCAAGTTTTCCCACCTACTAAGAATGGAGAGATCTGTAATATTTATCGTAGGTCACTTCACCGGTGAGAGACAGAATCTAAAAATTAAAATCCAGAAAACCTCATTGTATGATTTTTACATATTTCATGCAATAAAATTCAATTTAATTAAGTATTTGATCACCTACGAACCAGCAAGAATTCTGGCTCTCACAGAACTGTTAGTTTTTCTTTAAGGCTATGTGCCCACGATGCATTTTTCAAGCGTTTTTGCTGCCGAATTTGCGCAGCGTAAACGCTTGTAAAACGCTTGGTAATCCGGCCTCCGTGGTCCCCAATGACAATCCGCAATTTCAGTGCCCATGCTGCGGATTTTTCCGCAGCATTTTTGATGTGCGGAAAAATCCACAGCATGTTCACTATTTGTGCGTTTACGCATTCGGAATGGCCTTCTCAATGCATTAAAAAATGCTAGGCAATCCCGCATGTCAAATTCCGCACGCGTTTTTCCTGACAAGGACATGCAGAAATGAAGCGGAAATTTTCTGCTTCATTTCTGCATCGTGGGCACATAGCCTAAGAAGCCCTCCTACCCTGCGCTCATTACCTGTATTAATTGCACCTGTTTGACATTGTTACCTATATAAAAGACACCTGTCCACACACTCAATCACACTCCAACCTCTCCACCATGGCCAAGACCAAAGAGCTGTCTAAGGACACCAGGAACAAAATTGTAGACCTGCACAAGGCTGGGTTGGGCTACAAGACGATAGGCAAGCAACTTGGTGAGAAGGCAACAACTATTGGCACAATTATTAGAAAATGGAAGAAACACAAGATGACGTCAATCTTCCTCGGTCTGGGGCTCCATGCAAGTTCTCGCTGTGTGGATTAAGGATGGTTCTGAGAAAGGTCAGAAATCAGCCCAGAACTACATGGGGGATTCTGGTCAATGACTTGAAGAGAGCTGTGACGACTCTCTCAAATATTACCGTTAGTTACACACTACGCCATCATGGATTAAAATCCTGCAGGGCACACAAGGTCCCCCTGATCACGCCAGCACATGTCCCGTTTGAAGTTCGCCAGTGACCATCTGGACGATCTAGAGCGGGGGGCTTTTTTCTGCCAAGCGTCTTTTGAAAATTTATACCATCCTTCAGGGGCCTTACAACTAAAGCGCCAACTCCGCCCACAAAGTACGTCCTGATGCTGGCACTGGTGTAAGGGAATAAACTTTTATCGCATGCGCTTCAGCATTCAGTAGTGAACACTGTGTGCGAGTGCTCATATATCAAGAAGACATTAAATGGCTGGCAGCCTCAAAATAAGCTGCCGGCCCAGACACTGCAGTCCCCGAGAATCTGCCTGGGGGCCAGTTAAAAGGTCATCGAGGTCTCGGACCTGAGGTTCCCCACCCCTGATCTAGAGGAGGCATGGGAGAAGGTCATGTGGTCAGATGAGACCAAAATAGAACTTTTTGATATCAACTCCTCGCAGTGTTTGGAGGAAGAAGAAGGATGAGTACAACCCCAAGAACACCATCCCAACTGTGAAGCATGGTGGGGGAAACATCATGCTTTGGGGGTGCTTTTCTGCAAAGGTGACAGGACGACTGCACCGCATTGAAGGGAGGTTGGATGGGGTCATGTATCGCAAGATTATGGCCAACTATCTCCTTCCCTCAGTAAGAGCATTGAAGAAGGGTCGTGGCTGGGTCTTCTAGCATGACAATGACCCTTAACACGCAGGCAAGGCAACGGAGTGGGTCCGTGAGAAGCATTTCAAGGTTGTGGAGTGGCCTAGCCAGTCTCCAGACATGAACCCAATAGAAAATCTTTGGAGGGAGCTGAAAATCAATGTTGCCCAGCAATAGCCCCAAAACCTGAATGATCTGGAGAAGATCTGTATGGAGGAGGGGGCCAAAATCCCTGCTGCAGTGTGTGTAAACCTGGTCAAGAACTACAGGAAACGTCTGACCTCTGTAATTCTAACAAAGGTTTCTGGACCAAATATTAAGTTCTGTTTTTCTATTGTATCAAATACTTATTTCATGCAATAAAATGCAAATTAATTATGTAAAAATCATACAATATGATTTTCTGGGTTTTATTTTTAGATTCTGTCTCTCACAGGTGAAGTGTACCTATGATAAAAATTACAGACCTCTCCATTCTTTGTAAGTGGGAAAACTTGCAAAATCAGCAGTGTATCAAATACTTATTTCCCCCATTTTAATAATTACAAAACGGAAAATGGGATGATGCAAACGTTTGGGCACCCTTGGAGATTTGTGTGCTCGGATAACTTTCACCAAGGTTTCAGACCTTTATTAGCCTGTTAGGGTTATGACTTGTTCACTATCATTGTTAGGAAAGGCCGGTGATGCAAATGTACCAGCTTTATAAAAACCCAGTCTCCTCTAACCTTGTGCCAAAAAACAGCAGCCATGGCTTCTTCTTAGCAGCTGCCGAGCACTGGAAATGGTGAGGCTCACAAAGCAGGAAAAGCTGTAAGATAGCAAAGCGTTTTCTAGTTGCTCTTACCTCAGTTCAAAATGTTATTAAGGAATTGCAGTTACCAGGAACAGTTGAGGTCAAGATAAAGCCTGGAAGATCAAGCAAAATTTCAGTGAGAGCTGCTCGTAGGATTGCTAGAAAGGCAAATCAGAACCCTCACTTGACTGCAAAAGACCTTCAGAAAGATTTGGCAGAATCTGGAGTTGTGGTACGTTGTTTTACTGTTCAGTGACACCTGCACATATATGGCCTTCAAGGACGAGTCATCTGAAGAAAACCTTTCCTGCATCTTCACCATAAAATTTAGGGTCAGAAGTATGCAAAAGATCATCATCTAAACAAGCCCGATGCATTCTGGAAACAAGTCCTGTGGACCAATGAGGTAAAACAGAAGTCTTTGGCCACAATGATCACAGGTATGTGTGGAGAAAAAGGGCACAGAATTTCAGTAAAAGAACATCCCGCCAACCATTAAGCATGGGGGAGGATCAATCATGCTTTGGGGTTGTGTTACAGCCAATGGCATGGGGAATATTTCACGGGTAGAGGGAAGAAGGGATTCAACAAAATTTCAACAAATTCTTGATGCAAACATAACACCATCTGTAAAAAAGCTGAAGGTGAAAAGAGGAGGATTCTACAAATGGATAATGATACTAAACAAACGTCACCATCCACAATAGATGACCTCAAAAGGCGCAAGCTGAAGGTTTTATCATTTCCCTCAGTCTCCTGATCTGAACTTCATTGAAAATCTGTGGCTAAACCTCAATATAGCAAAGCGTGCAAGATGCCCCAGGAATCTCACCGAACTGGAGGAACTGTGCAAGGAAGAACGGATGAAAATCCGTCAGACAAGATTTTAAAGACTCGTGTCGCATTTACAAGCTGTGATACCTTCAAAAGGGGCGCGACTAGATACTAACCATGCAGGGTGGCAAAACTTTTACAATGGCCCATTCTCCTTTTTGGTAATTTTTTAAAATGTAAAGATGGGAGAAAAAAATGATGTATGTGTTTGTGTGTCCAAACTTTTGGTCTGTACTGTGTATATGTATGTGTGTGTGTGTGTGTATATATGTATATATATATATTATATAATTTAGTACAGACCAAAAGTTTGGACACACCTTCTCATTTAAAGATTTTTCTGTATTTTCATGACTATGAAAATTGTACATTCACACTGAAGGCATCAAAACTATGAATTATCACATGTGGAATTATATACTTAACAAAAAAGTGTGAAACAACTGAAAATATGTCTTATATTCTAGGTTCTTCAAAGTAGCCACCTTTTGCTTTGATGACTGCTTTGCACTCTTGGCATTCTCTTGATGAGCTTCAAGAGGTAGTCACCGGAAATGGTCTTCACTTCACAGGTGTGCCCTGTCAGGTTTAATAAGTGGGATTTCTTGCCTTATAAATGGGGTTGGGACCATCAGTTGTGTTGTGCAGAAGTCTGGTGGATACACAGCTGATAGTCCTACTGAATAGACTGTTAGAATTTGTATTATGGCAAGAAAAAAGCAGCTAAGTAAAGAAAAACGAGTGGCCATCATTACTTTAAGAAATGAAGGTCAGTCAGTCCGAAAAATTGGGAAAACGTTGAAAGTGTCCCCAAGTGCAGTTGCAAAAACCATCAAGCGCTACAAAGAAACTGTCTCACATGAGGACCGCCCCAGGAAAGGAAGACCAAGAGTCACCTCTGCTTCTGAGGATAAGTTTATCCGAATCACCAGCCTCAGAAATCACAGGTTAACAGCAGCTCAGATTAGAGACCAGGTCAATGCCACACAGAGTTCTAGCAGCAGACACATCACTTCAACAACTGTTAAGAGGAGACTTTGTGCAGCAGGCCTTCATGGTAAAATAGCTGCTAGGAAACCACTGCTAAGGACAGGCAACAAGCAGAAGAGACTTGTTTGGGCTAAAGAACACAAGGAATGGACATTAGACCAGTGGAAATCTGTGCTTTGGTCTGATGAATCCAAATTTGGGATCTTTGGTTCCAACCACCGTGTCTTTGTGCGACGCAGAAAAGGTGAACGGATGGACTCTACATGCCTGGTTCCCACCGTGAAGCATGGAGGAGGAGGTGTGATGGTGTGGGGGGGCTTTGCTGGTGACACTGCTGGGGATTTAATCAAAATTGAAGGCATACTGAACCAGCATGGCTACCACAGCATCTTGCAGCGGCATGCTATTCCATCCGGTTTGCGTTTAGTTGGACCATCATTTATTTTTCAACAGGACAATGACCCCAAACACCTCCAGGCTGTGTAAGGGCTATTTGACCAAGAAGGAGAGTGATGGGGTGCTACTCCAGATGACCTGGCCTCCACAGTCACCAGACCTGAACCCAATCGAGATGGTTTGGGGTGAGCTGGACCGCAGAGTGAAGGCAAAAGGGCCAACAAGTGCTAAGCATCTCTGGGAACTCCTTCAAGATTGTTTGAAGACCATTTCCGGTGACTACCTCTTGAAGCTCATCAAGAGAATGCCAAGAGTGTGCAAAGCAGTCATCAAAGCAAAAGGTGGCTACTTTGAAGAACCTAGAATATAAGACATATTTTCAGTTGTTTCACACTTTTTTGGTAAGTATATAATTCCACATGTGTTAATTCATAGTTTTGATGCCTTCAGTGTGAATGTACAATTTTCAAAGTCATGAAAATACAGAAAAATCTTTAAATGAGAAGGTGTGTCCAAACTTTTGGTCTGTACTGTGTTATATATATATATATATATATATATATATATATATATATATATATATATATATATATATATATATATATATATATATATATATATATATATATATATATATATATATATATATATAATATTAATCATCACAACAGCCACAGTCTCATGTGGCCCCCTGGTGGTGGCGTCATTTCGTCTGTGTGTTTTGGCGGTAACATTCCCGCCTCACTATGTATAGTGCTGTAGACTTGTATCCGCTCGGCTCCTCAGCGGGGCACACTATGGTTGCGGCTTGCGTTACCTGCTGGCCTCGGCCTTTTATAGGTTATGGACATTAGTCGTCTGTTCCGGTCCTTCTCCCGTCAGTGGTTCCTGTGTGCGTCTTTCTGATCTTTATTTCTGAGGCCCGGAGCACTGCAGGAAATTCACCCATGATTCATGTGTAGTAATGTCTGGCTGTTACTGCTAATGTGAGAGCCGCTTTTTGTCAGCACCTATGGCGGCACTTATGTGAAGTATAGATTTCTGTATGTGATCATAAAGCGTTCCTGATTTATATCACTAATGTCTCTGCTGATTGCCTGCTTTATGCAAACCGTGCTGGAAGCCCCTCAATATAGACTGCCCAGGTCAGTCCTGTGGTCCCGCCTCGTTGGCCTATTTTTCCACCCAGCATGATTTCACCCCACCTTGTCACGTCTGTCTATTCTGCTGATGTATTAGGTAAAAAGTAGGAGTGATATTAAGTGGTGGCATGAGCTCTCGGGTGCAGGATCCTCAAAGATGGGGCATCAGTAGTTTTTGATATGTCCCTTTTCTGGGTCTTTGAGGTTGTCTCTGCTTCTTTTTCCCACTTTATAAGAGTTTTTTTTCTCAGTTTGTGCTTCTCATGGCTCTGACCGCTGCAGCGATGTGTCTGACATCATGCACACAGTCTGTTTCAGTGTGCTCCCTGCTTTTTCTAGAAGTCTACTCTTCTTCAGCAGCTCTCGCTTTGCGCTGTGGGGTCGTACATATGTGGCGCTCCGGACGTCTGTGCGCTTGTTATGTGGGTTTGTTGAGGAATATGCTCTTGGGCTGTAAATCTATTTAACAACACTTTTTTTTTCTCTTTCTTTTCACTGTAGATGTAAATGTGGATTCATTACACTCCAAAGACCTAGAACAGTTTTTCTGCACAACCTTTGAGCCGCTGTGAGAGAAGACTGTTCTGCAGTGTATCGGGGAGGCTGAAGAAGTCTGGACCTGTGCTGTTCTCAGAAGATCCTGGATCTTTCTTCTAGTCATTCATTTCAATACTTCCTCCTCTTCTCCTCTCCTCCTTCGTACCATCATGTCCTCCAGCTTTTGCTCTCTTAGCCTAACTCTCCATTTAAGCTTTCTTCTGGGCTGTGTCTTAGGCTTGAGCTTAGGACTTGAGTTCGTGGGACTTCCCAATCAGTGGACTCGCTACCTGCGCTGGGATGCCAGCACCCGCAGTGACCTCAGCTTTCAGCTCAGGACCAACGTTTCCACCGGCCTTTTGCTCTACTTCGATGATGGTGGCATCTGTGACTTCCTCTGCCTCTCTCTGGCAGATGGCAGAGTTCAGTTGCACTTCAGTATTGATTGTGCTGAAACTACGGTTCTAAGTGATAAGAAGGTGAACGACGGTGGCTGGCACTTTCTGATGGTCAGTCGAAATAGGCTGAGGACCACAATGGTTCTAGATGGGGTGGCTATACCTGCAGAGGTCCGACCACAGAGGCAGAGCATGAATATTGTTAGTGACCTCTTTGTAGGTGGCGTTCCCGGGGATATACGCTCCGATGCTCTGACACTTGCTACGGTCAGGGACATGCCTATGTTCTCTGGATATTTACAGGAGCTCAAGTATGGCAACTCTGAGCCCCGGCTGCTCGGGAGTCACGGCGTGCGGTTAGATCTGGAGGGACTCTGCACCCATAATCCTTGTGACAATGGAGGAGCTTGTCTGTTGCTTGATGGAGAGCCCACCTGTGACTGTACAGCGACTGGCTATGTGGGCAAGTTCTGCTCTGAAGGTAAGCAGAAGGTGACTTCATGGAAGAAGGGTTATATTCATCAGCTCATAACTTTCTAATGTCTTTTAGGCTTCCTTCCCGTCGGAGAGGATTTGCTGTGAATTCTTGGATTCTGCACAATGCAAGTGAATAAGGTTTACAGCAAGCTTTATTCCTGCGGTCAGATGATGTCAAATGCTGCTGCAGATTTCATCTTTGCAAGGGGTTAAATCCTCACAGAATGTGCTACAGGATTTCTTAATGAATTGCCCAGCGCTAACCTTATTATAGGGGGTTATCTCATCACAGATACTGGAGGGTCTGCTGGTGGGCTCCAGCACTCCTGGTGAAAAGATCATTCTTTCCTGTGGGAGTATGGTCTGCTAGGTGGAGCGCCCCCCACCCTCCCTTATGTCCATATGTATTTGTAGGGCCGGCTGACAGGGCCTGTCTGGATATACCATCTCATAGGGGCTTCTAAGAGTATTGTTAGGAAAATGTAGTGATTGATTGAAAATTAAAAGCTTCTCTGTAACATGTTGGAGAGGTAAAGGAGTCTGGTGGAGTTTTCTCACTCCTTGATCGGGGGGGCATTTTCCTGTTCATTACCCATTAAATTCTGCATTGGTCTTAATAAGAGAGTGTTGCAGGTGCTGCTGTCCTTTCTGGAGGATGATGCATCGGAGACTTGTGATTGGGATTTGCTGTTCCCGCCGCCATGTTGTGTTCGGAGATAACAGCGAGAGTGCTGTGAATGACAGGAGGGCCGTGAGCGTCCAGGGATCGTCTGCCACTGACTGATAAAGTCTGTATTCTTATTTACTGGGATTTTACACACTTACTATAGAGGAGATAATCGCTCACAATCTTCCTTGGGAGGTTATGACATTTACCTCTAGATGCTTAACAGGAAAATGTCAGATTGAGCAGATCCCAGGTTAAAAAAACAAAACTGCCACAATATTCTCCTTTTATGTAAGTTGTGTCCTCGCCAGTCCTGCCATCGAGTAGATATGACCTGTTACATCTACAATAGGACTACAACCTCTATTATTGCCCTGTGACTTCAAATGTTAATCTTTTTTACTCCTTGGCATCAAATCTGTACAGCCCCCCAAAAAAATGCATCAGTCTGTGGCATATGGGCATAGCTAATGTGGCTGCGCCAGATACAGTCAGGGCAGAGACTAACGCTGCATAAAGCGAAGCCACCATAGACTTCCGGGAACGCTCTGAACGTGCCGCCATGGCTTCCTCTGCCTGGTAGAGTTGGCGCCTCCTACTGGACGGTACTCTGCTCTTTCCTATGCCGCTCCAGGCTGGCTGACATAACACTTACATTGCTCCAAAAGTCTATGCACACCGTGAAGAAATCGGACTTATTTTCTAAATTCATTAGACGCCATTCATTAGACCAAGAAGTGTCTGAGGCACAAAACTCCTAAGTAATATAGGGCGCGGTACTCTGCCGCAGAATAGTAAATCTGCCCCCATGTCTCTGCACTTCTTATCCCCGTCAGTACAGTAAGTGCCTGCAATATTGTCACCATAACTGCCTGATCTGAACCTCATGACTGCTTTCTTCAATACGATGTTACGCAAAACTACAGTGGGGCAATTTTAACTATTGAGAGGGCCCCTGGAGTTTAGGGTAACAGACCACATTTAGGTGCAAATTTTTGCATCTAGTTTTAGACTTGAAACTTTTGAAAGATTTCCCCTGTAGATGAGCAGAGAAGGCTGGCGCTGCGCCAGAGACTTTGGTGACGCAGGTCGCGCGGTCAGAGACCGCTCTGCGGCTGGCCGGAGGCCGCTCTGTAGACCGCTCTGCGGCTGGCCGGAGGCCGCTCTGGGGCTGGCCAGTCTTTGTGACGTGCTTGTTGGTCACGGTAACCTTCACCGGAGTTGCACTGGCACGTGGCAGTGACGTGGAGCAAGCTTTGGGGCTCCACCTGTGTAGATTTGATGCCACAGTCTGAAAGTAACAAAACGAAGAGTGGCTGAAAGTCAGACAATGTCTAAAGATGCTCCACAGCCCCCAGAGTCCATAGGCTTTCCACATCTTCAGATAGTTTTGCAGTGTCTAAATTTTACAGAAGATTAGCAAGACATGGTGTGATAAATTTTACAGGGGCCTTCCTCATGTTTTCCTGGGGGTCTTTTTCTTCAGGCCACTCCTGTCCATGTAATGTGTAGCCACATACAGCAATAATGTTTTGGCTCCTGCACCACAGACATGCGGCTCCTCTCGGTGGATTTGCCACTCTGTGTGGAGGTTCCCAGTAGCTGTGGCTTCATGTAATGATCCCCATGAACACCTATACAGCCCCTCTTATTAATTGATTGCCATCCTCTTCGCTTGATTACCGGCTCATGGATATCATGGAGCAATGCTGTATTTTTGGGGATGATTTCAATATCCAATCACCTAATAGTAAATGACCCTTCTCTTCTCCTGGGGGTTTACACTGCTTGCATTTCTCAGTATCTGCATCGATAACTAGTTTCTCCTCTGTCTAATATACAGTGTGTATATAATATGTATATGTTAGTAAATGAGGAGCTGCGATGTCGCCAGTCCGTGGGTCACTGGATGCTGAATATTCTGCCTCCTAAGCCCACGTTGCCCATTACTGAACCATGTCAGATAATGTATTTGCTTTGTAAAAGTCTTTCTTCCCCCACAGTTTACCATGCATTGTGCTCCTACTAATGCCATTCACACATGATCTTTCTTTTTTTAGGAAAGTTTTGAAGGGAATTCATGTTTTGTCTGTAAATTAATATCTTCCCTTTTAAGGAAATGTTCACACGTTGCGTTTTTGCTGCAATTTTATTTATGCAAATTAAAAGCTGCTTTTTACAGTACCAGAAAAGCTATCAGATTTCAGGAATCACATTGATTGATTGATTTTTTTTTTTTTCCCTTACTGAATTGGAAAACTTCTGTGTTTTATAAAACTGCTGCACGTCCCTTCTTGCAACGTGAGCAAGTGCAAAAACACAGAAAAACAATGCAGGTATCGGGTATTGCTGCGTTTTTGGTGCGGAAAACTCAGGAAGTTGCATCATGTTTTTTTTGGGGAGCAGTAAACTTTATCAGCATGCACAAGAAACAAACGTACCTTGGAAAAAAAACGCTGCAAAACTTGATTTTTTTGTAAGCAGCTCCTTCACTGCCAGGAGAGCAGGAAAAAAAAAACCCCTGCAAAAACGCAACGTGTGAACATGGCTTAATACAAGTATCTGGAAAGCCGAGTCATTTATGTACCTAAAATCCCCCCCCCCCCCCCCCCGGCCATCTTGATCGTTATATATTCCTATATTTGCTTGCCGCGCTTGGCTGAGCCCCCCCATCATAGCGCAGACCCTGTCCGGTCCCGTCTGGGCGGCAGATTGCCTGAAATGATCACCGGACAGGAGAAATGTCTCTTGGTTAATGTTCCATTACAGAATCATTTGTCACAGTGAAATCTCCCTGCGTCCAGAGGGGGATCGGCCCTCGGTGTAGGGTGCGGGATTAGGAGTGGGGGGGGTGAGGACTGTGATGTGGAGTCGGTCTGTATTATTGTTTTGGAAGGCTGCAGATAATGAGGATTAGGAAGTCATCTGTGTCTGCTGTAATGAGGTCAACCCCCCCATCATACACACCATGTGACGAGGGGCCGCACCATCACCCGGTTTGATTAAATGATTTCTGCCTCCTGCCCTGTAGTCTGTGACTACTCCTCATCTGCTATGACGAGACCCCCGGAGCTGCCCAGGTTTCTCAGACTTGACAGCTAGTAAAGTGTTAAGTGAGGCGGTTTCTTCTTACATGTGAACATGCAGAACTCGCATCAGATACAGTGGATAAAAGATCAGACCGAGCGCGAAATCCACTGGGCTCAGCAGTTAATTTGCTCTGCTCCTGATACCACGGGAGGTAAATATTTAATACCCCGGTGACTCGCTGGCCTTTTCTTCAGGTTTCCAGTGCGTTATATGATACACTCTCGCGCCATCAGGGTCCTCGCTGCGCTGTGCAAACAGCTTATGGATGCTGTCAGTAAGCGTGGAATGTGTATTTAGATGACCCCCAGACGGCAATAAGAGGCTGAAAAAAGGAGCCCAAGATACCGTTGTCTATTAAAGAACGGAAGCCAGTGCTCCCACACTTGATACGGCGGGCAACACGGACCCTCTATAAGTCTCGTCATGAGTCCAGAGCTGCCTTATGATGCCTCTGTCTGGATAAACTATCTAGAAGAGAACACATTGGAACTTGCCACAATATATTTTCCACATAAAATCGCGGCTATAGATGGCCGCAGAGTATATAACAGATTATGCAGCACAAATCGGTAACCGGTGTGTACAAGAGGCCTCACATATATCCAGAGTAAATCCTATCCGCTGATGTGGAGGGGGCGGCTGGGAAAAATGTCATCTGTGTCCGGCTAGAAACCCCTGGATTAAGCATGGCAGACGGGAATTGGGTCACACTTCTTGAATTACAGAAGTGGCCTCATCTCCTGAGGCCACACTATGAGGATAGCTGCCTATTGCTGGGGCTCCATTACCTTCCATGGAGCTGTATGTATGCTATACGGGGGTGGAGTAGATACACTATATTGTATATCGGCACGCACCTGCTGGTATAATGAGCACAACTAATATTAGAGAGCTGTAAAATCCCAGAATAAAGGCGACTTCCCTGAAGCTGTCTCGACTTCCCGGCATTAGTAGTTCTTCACCAATTTTACAAACTTCTGGCTGAGTTCTTCCTCTGGGCTGAGACCAGGTGAAGCCGGACAAGCTTCATAGGTGGCTGCGGCCCGCAGTAAGTCGTCACCTGCCCCCTCCTCATTCCCTCTGTGTGTGCTCAGGTTTCCCGATGTTTGGACGGGGAGCACAGGATGGGTAAGAGGACGCCAGGCTGCGTGTGACGAGGGATCAGATGTCTCAGGAAGCACAGGGATAAAGGTATGAAAGGCAGCGGGATTAAATATTTACTCTACCTGCCATATCAATACTGTCACCTGTGCAGAACAGCCGTTATGGTAAAAAGCAGCTAGTCACATGGGGCTCAGGACGCAGTCAGCGGATAGTGGTCGTAGCGCAGACGCCGTGATGCTGTGACCGGCTCCTAATCTTACTAGTGATCACTGTCATCTATGGGACAACACTGAGCCTCCTCCCTCTATCTAAGGCCTGGTTCACACATCCTGATATTTCCGATACTGGTAAAACCAGTACCGGAGATATCCGTATCCGTGTATACCTGTGTGGCAACCGTGTGCCGCATCATTATCACATTTACCGGCGCCAGGGAACCGGCGGTACAGTTAGTGCTGTTTCCAAGTGCTGGGTGCTGAAGGAATCTCTCATCATTGTCCCCTGCTTGCGCTGCGATCACCACCAGCAGGGGACAATATTGAGAGTAGTATACTGCTCCCGATGTCTCCAAAACGTAAAAATAAAATAAAAAAATCATTATACTCACCTGGCTTCAGGCAACTGCACACGCTGAGGAGCAGAGGAGAATGACTCTCTGCAGCGAGCGGGCCCCTGTCCTCCGCTGAGCTCAGTGAGTGGTGTCCTGTTGCTCAGTGAGCTCAGCGCAGGTCAGGGGCATGCCCGCTCGCTGCAGCGAGTCATTCTCAGCGTGTGCAGTGTCAAGTCAGGTGAGTATATAATTTTTTTATTTTATTCTTATTTTTACAGGTTTTGGAGACTTTGGGAGCAGAATACTACTCTCAACATTGTCCCCTGCTGGCGCTGATTGCAGCTTCAGCAGTGGACAGTGAGTAATTTCTTCATCACCCAGCTCTTGGGAATAGCGCTCACTGTACCGCTGATTCCCAGGTGCCCGGTACGTGTGATACTGATGACACACGGATATCTTCCGTGTGTCATCAGTTTGCACGTGTGTTGGACGTTATGCAGCGTGCTAAACACGGACGTATCAGCGTGTTTTGCCCATGAACACATGGAAACAGACATGTGCGCAGACCCATTCATTTGAGTGTGTCTACGTGTGTAAGTATCTCCAGTACGTGTGAAAACGATCACCACACACACCGGAGACACTGCCATGTGAAAGAGCCCTTGCACCGTGTACTGCCGGCACCGTGTACCTGCTCCTTCTAATACTACATGTATTGCTGGCTGTACTATGACTGCTTGCTGACGAGATTTGTGTCCCGATGAAAAATAAAGCTGATCTTAAAGCTGTAAATCTTCACAATGCCGACGACCCCGGGGGGCTGGGGATTCATACCCTGCAATGCTGACTGTGATAACTGTGAATATTTTCTAACAGATATTCTTGCAGGTATGGGACGATCTGCTCCCCTGCGGACCGCTGCTGTAGCGAGACCTCCGATCCATGCACAGTGACCGCCACTTGCATGAGCGCATGTTTGTGTGTGGGGGGGTACTATATGGTTTGCATGTGATGTCCCGCTCCATGCAACGTTGATTTTGTGTGGTCACAGCTTGACTTTCTTTCTCTCTTTCCTTCCCCTTGTCTCAATGCTACATTAGATGTCAATGACATTCCAGGTGAGTGTCTGCGATCCGGACGCCGTCCCCCGATGCCCCCTCACATCCCCTATTACAATGTATGCAGCTGTGTGCAGGTGTAGTCAGGACTGTCACACCCAATATCCTGGACACTTGAGTGTAGGAAGCTAGTGAGTCTCCGGCGCTGATCAGGGCGAGTCTTTTACTTCTCTCCTCCGCTTCCTTCAGGCCAGCTTTCCTGCATGACATAGAAAGCTGAGATGGGGTGTGATAAGGACGCCATACTTGTGTTTTAAGTATGTGACTCCGCAATCCCCTTTGCGGGGTATTGTACAACTAGTGTGTAACTTTCTTCTCTCTCTCGACCTTTCTTCTTCCCTCAAGGACTGGCCAATCTCATGGTTGACGACCAAGGTATGCTCTTCTGCCAGCCACTGGCCTGTTTTCTCCATTTTTATTCATCTTGACCTTGGTGTTGAATCTGCAGTTCATCATTTCTTCACAGAGCAGCGTCATCCATGGGTTGTGTGTTACTGACGGGGTCATTAGATGCCCCTGTATCCCGCGCTGTATACCCGTACACCAATGCAATGGGCGAGAGTTAGCATGATTTCGGACATGGCACAGACTCCTTGGGGGGATGAGCTGGGGGTGGATTTAATGTTGATATTGGCCTCTGGGTAAGGGGAATTTTACTATTGGCTTTACTACAATGTCTGACCTCTGCCTTATGGTAGAGGAGCCGCTCATGCACGGAGAAACATGGCATGATGAAGTCACTGCGCCTCCTATGTGTCAGTGACGTCACTATTGCCCGGGACATTGGGCTCCTGTCGTGTTCGGGGGTCTGTGCTGTGGGCCTTTCCATTGCTGTGTGCTGTGTTCATGTGTGCTGTGTCTTTCATCATACATCATTTTTGATTTTGTGCTGCCTAAAATGATGTGTCTGATGTGCCTTCTCTCTGATGCACCCTGCTGCTCTCGTGGATCCCACCCTCCGGCTGTAGGGAGAAGTAAAGGTAGATGCCTTCATTACTGTGTTGTCTGACCTGCATTGTGTGTCTCCTGTAATAATAATGCTCATTCATCATGGGGCTAATCAGCCGCTGTGTTATATCTCTGATGGGTGATGTCTCCAGGATTGTACTACACATTTCATGCATGTGATCATCTGTAGTGAAGTGTAAGCTCGGGATCGTGGTGTATCTGTGCTCGTCTTATAGAGGGCGACCCTGAGATGAAGGCGTATGTGTAGATCTCTGCTCAGTGCAGGCGATCACAACCTTTGCTTTCTTCAGGATCGGCCGTGGAAGCAGGAATGAAGTATAAAGGGGTATTACTGCTTCAACCAGTAATGGCACAGCAGTCGAGCGCCATAAATGTATGATGGGCGCCAATTCCACTTCCAGGACTCGGACATCAGGAGAATGGGGGACTGCTGCACTTCATAAAGGAGGACACTGCATGCAGCTCCCCATTGTGGTCAGCCACCACATGCAGACAGCCTGAGTGTGCCCAGATGGTTGAGGGGAGCGCAGGGTGGCATCGCTGGCAGTAACCCATTGTTTGGCACACTTCTGACGTGGAGGTACTGAGCATGTAGGATATGATTATATGTAGATCGTCAGCTGGAAAGCAACGACCCGACTCAGAGATTCTGTGAACTTGTCATGTTTCTGGTAAATTTGGAGTTGGTATTGCTAATTGAGGGTCTAATGTCACCATATATGATGGGCTTTCTATTTTATCATGTTACTCCAGTGTACCACTATAAAGCGCAAGCCGCCGTGTAGTATCTGCCCCCCCCCCCCACATGCACATGACGACGCTGTGCCTGCTGAGGAATATGTCACAGCTTAAGCCTTCTGGGGATGTACTTGTACACATGGGGGTAATGGACATGTAATGGAAGCAATGAACCTTCCAGGGAGATGGCAGAATGTACTGCTGTATAGAGCGGACTGTCAGTGGTGTCAGTGGGTCTGATATTTGGGGGGCTGTGGCAGAATGTGCTGCTGTATAGAGCGGACTGTCAGTGGTGTCAGTGGGTCTGATATTTGGGGGGTTGTGGCAGAATGTGCTGCTGTATAGAGCGGACTGTCAGTGGTGTCAGAGGGTCTAATATTTGGGGGCAGTGGCAGAATGTGCTGCTGTATAGAGCGGACTGTCAGTGGTGTCAGAGGGTCTGATATTTGGGGGCAGTGGCAGAATGTGCTGCTGTATAGAGCGGACTGTCAGTGGTGTCAGAGGGTCTGATATTTGGGGGCAGTGGCAGAATGTGCTGCTGTATAGGGCGGACTGTCAGTGGTGTCAGAGGGTCTGATATTCGGGGGCTGTGGCAGAATGTGCTGCTGTATAGAGCGCACTGTCAGTGGTGTCAGAGGGTCTGATATTTGGGGGGTTGTGGAGAATGTGCTGCTGTATAGAGCGCACTGTCAGTGGTGTCAGAGGGTCTGATATTTGGGGGATTGTGGCAGAATGTGCTGCTGTATAGAGCGGACTGTCAGTGGGTCTGATATTTGGGGGGTTGTGGCAGAATGTGCTGCTGTATAGAGCGGACTGTCAGTGGTGTCAGAGGGTCTGATATTCGGGGGCTGTGGCAGAATGTGCTGCTGTATAGAGCGGACTGTCAGTGGTGTCAGAGGGTCTGATATTTGGGGGGTTGTGGCAGAATGTGCCGCTGTATAGGGCGGACTGTCAGTGGTGTCAGAGGGTCTGATATTTGGGGGCTGTGGCAGAATGTGCTGCTGTATAGAGTGGACTGTCAGTGGTGTCAGAGGGTCTGATATTTGGGGGCTGTGGCAGAATGTGCTGCTGTATAGAGTGGACTGTCAGTGGTGTCAGAGGGTCTGATATTTGGGGGCTGTGGCAGAATGTGCTGCTGTATAGAGCGGACTGTCAGTGGGTCTGATATTTGGGGGGTTGAGGCAGAATGTGCTGCTGTATAGAGCGGACGGTCAGTGGCGTCATGGAGTCTGATATTTGGGGGGTTGTGGCAGAATGTGCTGCTGTATAGAGCGGACGGTCAGTGGCGTCATGGAGTCTGATATTTGGGGGGTTGTGGCAGAATGTGCTGCTGTATAGAGCGGACTGTCAGTGGTGTCAGAGGGTCTGATATTTGGGGGCTGTGGCAGAATCTGCTGTATAGAGCGGACTGTCAGTGGTGTCAGAGGGTCTGATATTCGGGGGCTGTGGCAGAATGTGCTGCTGTATAGAGCGGACTGTCAGTGGTGTCAGAGGGTCTGATATTTGGGGGCAGTGGCAGAATGTGCTGCTGTATAGAGCGGACTGTCAGTGGTGTCAGAGGGTCTGATATTTGGGGGCAGTGGCAGAATGTGCTGCTGTATAGAGCGGACTGTCAGTGGTGTCAGAGGGTCTGATATTCGGGGGCTGTGGCAGAATGTGCTGCTGTATAGAGCGCACTGTCAGTGGTGTCAGAGGGTCTGATATTTGGGGGGTTGTGGAGAATGTGCTGCTGTATAGAGCGCACTGTCAGTGGTGTCAGAGGGTCTGATATTTGGGGGATTGTGGCAGAATGTGCTGCTGTATAGAGCGGACTGTCAGTGGGTCTGATGTTTGGGGGGGTTATGGCAGAATGTGCTGCTGTATAGAGCGGACTGTCAGTGGTGTCAGAGGGTCTGATATTTGGGGGGTTGTGGCAGAATGTGCTGCTGTATAGAGCGGACTGTCAGTGGTGTCAGAGGGTCTGATATTTGGGGGCTGTGGCAGAATGTGCTGCTGTATAGAGCGGACTGTCAGTGGTGTCAATGGGTCTGATATTTGGGGGCTGTGGCAGAATGTGCTGCTGTATAGAGTGAACTGTCAGTGGTGTCAGAGGGTCTGATATTTGGGGGGGTTGTGGCAGAATGTGCCGCTGTATAGGGCGGACTGTCAGTGGTGTCAGAGGGTCTGATATTTGGGGGGCAGTGGCAGAATGTGCTGCTGTATAGAGTGGACTGTCAGTGGTGTCAGGGTCTGATATTTGGGGGGCAGTGACAGAATGTGCTGCTGTATAGAGCGGACTCTCAGTGGTGTCGGAGGGTCTGATATTTGGGGGGTTGTGGAGAATGTGCTGCTGTATAGAGCGGACTGTCAGTGGTGTCAGAGGGTCTGATATTTGGGGGGTTGTGGAGAATGTGCTGCTGTATAGGGCGGACTGTCAGTGGTGTCAGAGGGTCTGATATTTGGGGGGTTATGGCAGAATGTACTGCTGTATAGAGCGCACTGTCAGTGGTGTCAGTGGGTCTGATATTTGGGGGATTGTGGCAGAATGTGCTGCTGTATAGAGTGGACTGTCAGTGGGTCTGATATTTGGGGGGGTTATGGCAGAATGTGCTGCTGTATAGAGCGCACTGTCAGTGGTGTCAGAGGGTCTGATATTTGGGGGCAGTGGCAGAATGTGCTGCTGTATAGAGCGGACTGTCAGTGGCGTCATGGAGTCTGATATTTGGGGGGTTGTGGAGAATGTATAGAGCGGACTGTCAGTGGTGTCAGAGGGTCTGATATTTGGGGGCAGTGGCAGAATGTACTGCTGTATAGAGCGGACTGTCAGTGGTGTCAGAGGGTCTGATATTTGGGGGATTGTGGCAGAATGTGCTGCTGTATAGAGCGGACTGTCAGTGGTGTCAGAGGGTCTGATATTTGGGGGCAGTGGCAGAATGTGCTGCTGTATAGAGTGGACTGTCAGTGGGTCTGATATTTGGGGGATTGTGGCAGAATTTGCTGCTGTATAGAGCGGACTGTCAGTGGTGTCAGTGGGTCTGATATTTGGGGGATTGTGGCAGAATTTGCTGCTGTATAGAGCGGACTGTCAGTGGGTCTGATATTTGGGGGCAGTGGCAGAATGTGCTGCTGTATAGAGCGGACTGTCAGTGGTGTCAGTGGGTCTGATATTTGGGGGATTGTGGCAGAATGTGCTGCTGTATAGAGCGGACTGTCAGTGGGAATGATATTTGGGGGGTTGTGGAGAATGAGCTGCTGTATAGAGCGCACTGTCAGTGGAGTCAGAGGGTCTGATATTTGGGGGGTTGTGGCAGAATGTGCTGCTGTATAGAGTGGACTGTCAGTGGTGTCAGAGGGTCTGATATTCGGGGGCTGTGGCAGAATGTGCTGCTGTATAGAGCGGACTGTCAGTGGTGTCGGAGGGTCTGATATTTGGGGGGCAGTGGCAGAATGTGCTGCTGTATAGAGCGGACTGTCAGTGGTGTCAGTGGGTCTGATATTCGGGGGCTGTGGCAGAATGTGCTGCTGTATAGAGCGGACTGTCAGTGGTGTCGGAGGGTCTGATATTTGGGGGGCAGTGGCAGAATGTGCTGCTGTATAGAGCGGACTGTCAGTGGTGTCAGAGGGTCTTATATTTGGGGGCAGTGGCAGAATGTGCTGCTGTATAGAGCGGTCTGTCAGTGGGTCTGATATTTGGGGGGTTGTGGAGAATGAGCTGCTGTATAGAGCGGACTGTCAGTGGTGTCAGTGGGTCTGATATTTGGGGGTTGTGGCAGAATGTGCTGCTGTATAGAGCGGACTGTCAGTGGGTCTGATATTTGGGGGGTTGTGGAGAATGAGCTGCTGTATAGAGTGGACTGTCAGTGGTGTCAGAGGGTCTGATATTCGGGGGCTGTGGCAGAATGTGCTGCTGTATAGAGCGGACTGTCAGTGGTGTCAGAGGGTCTGATATTTGGGGGCAGTGGCAGAATGTGCTGCTGTATAGAGCGGACTGTCAGTGGTGTCAGAGGGTCTGATATTCGGGGGCTGTGGCAGAATGTGCTGCTGTATAGAGCGGACTGTCAGTGGTGTCAGAGGGTCTGATATTTGGGGGCAGTGGCAGAATGTGCTGCTGTATAGAGCGGACTGTCAGTGGTGTCAGTGGGTCTGATATTTGGGGGCAGTGGCAGAATGTGCTGCTGTATAGAGCGGACTGTCAGTAGTGTCAGAGGGTCTGATATTTGGGGGCAGTGGCAGAATGTGCTGCTGTATAGAGCGGACTGTCAGTGGTGTCAGTGGGTCTGATATTTGGGGGATTGTGGCAGAATGTGCTGCTGTATAGAGCGGACTGTCAGTGGGAATGATATTTGGGGGATTGTGGCAGAATGTGCTGCTGTATAGAGTGGACTGTCAGTGGTGTCAGAGGGTCTGATATTCGGGGGCTGTGGCAGAATGTGCTGCTGTATAGAGCGGACTGTCAGTGGTGTCAGAGGGTCTGATATTCGGGGGCTGTGGCAGAATGTGCTGCTGTATAGAGCGGACTGTCAGTGGTGTCAGAGGGTCTGATATTTGGGGGCAGTGGCAGAATGTGCTGCTGTATAGAGCGGACTGTCAGTGGTGTCAGTGGGTCTGATATTTGGGGGCAGTGGCAGAATGTGCTGCTGTATAGAGCGGACTGTCAGTAGTGTCAGAGGGTCTGATATTTGGGGGCAGTGGCAGAATGTGCTGCTGTATAGAGCGGACTGTCAGTGGTGTCAGTGGGTCTGATATTTGGGGGGTTGTGGCAGAATGTGCTGCTGTATAGAGCGGACTGTCAGTGGTGTCAGAGGGTCTGATATTTGGGGGCAGTGGCAGAATGTGCTGCTGTATAGAGTGGACTGTCAGTGGTGTCCGAGGGTCTGATATTTGGGGGGCTGTGGCAGAATGTGCTGCTGTATAGAGCGGACTGTCAGTGGTGTCAGAGGGTCTGATATTTGGAGGGCAGTGGCAGAATGTGCTGCTGTATAGAGCGGACTGTCAGTAGTGTCAGAGGGTCTGATATTTGGGGGCAGTGGCAGAATGTGCTGCTGTATAGAGCGGACTGTCAGTGGCGTCAGAGGGTCTGATATTTGGGGGGTTGTGGCAGAATGTGCTGCTGTATAGAGTGGACTGTCAGTGGTGTCAGAGGGTTGATATTTGGGGGGTTGTGGCAGAATGTGCTGCTGTATAGAGCGGACTGTCAATGGTGTCCGAGGGTCTGATAATTGGGGGTTGTGGCAGAATGTGCTGCTGTATAGAGCGGACTGTCAGTGGTGTGGGAGGGTCTGATATTTGGGGGGCAGTGGCAGAATGTGCTGCTGTATAGAGTGGACTGTCAGTGGTGTCAGTGGGTCTGATATTTGGGTGGTTGTGGCAGAATGTGCTGCTGTATAGGGCGGACTGTTAGTGGTTTCAGAGGGTCTGATATTTGGGGGATTGTGGCAGAATGTGCTGCTGTATAGAGCGGACTGTCTGTGGTGTCAGTGGGTCTGATATTTGTGTGGTAATGGCAGAATGTGCTGCTGTATAGAGCGGACTGTCAGTGGTGTCCGAGGGTCTGATATTTGGGGGGCAGTGGCAGAATGTGCTGCTGTATAGAGCGGACTGTCAATGGTGTCCGAGGGTCTGATATTTGGGTGGTAATGGCAGAATGTGCTGCTGTATAGAGCGGACTGTCAGTGGTGTCCGAGGGTCTGATATTTGGGGGGCAGTGGCAGAATGTGCTGCTGTATAGAGCGGACTGTCAGTTGTGTCAGTGGGTCTGATATTTGGGTGGTTGTGGCAGAATGTGCTGCTGTATAGGGCGGACTGTCAGTGGTTTCAGAGGGTCTGATATTTGGGGGATTGTGGCAGAATGTGCTGCTGTATAGAGCGGACTGTCTGTGGTGTCAGTGGGTCTGATATTTGTGTGGTAATGGCAGAATGTGCTGCTGTATAGAGTGGACTGTCAGTGGTGTCAGAGGGTCTGATATTTGGGGGCTGTGGCAGAATGTGCCGCTGTATAGAGCGGACTGTCAGTGGTTTCAGAGGGTCTGATATTTGGGGGCAGTGGCAGAATGTGCTGCTGTATAGAGCGGACTGTCAGTGGTGTCAGAGGGTCTGATATTTTGGGGATTGTGGCAGAATGTGCTGCTGTATAGAGCGGACTGTCAGTGGTGTCAGAGGGTCTGATATTTGGGGGGTAGTGGCAGAATGTGCTGCTGTATAGAGTGGACTGTCAGTGGCGTCAGAGGGTCTGATATTTGGGGGCAGTGGCAGAATGTGCTGCTGTATAGAGCGCACTGTCAGGGGGTCTGATATTTGGGGGCAGTGGCAGAATGTGCTGCTGTATAGAGCGCACTGTCAGTGGAGTCAGGGTCTGATATTCGGGGGCTGTGGCAGAATGTGCTGCTGTATAGAACGGACTGTCAGTGTTGTCAGAGGGTCTGATATTCGGGGGTTGTGGTAGAATGTGCTGCTGTATAGAACGGACTGTCAGTGTTGTCAGAGGGTCTGATATTCGGGGGCTGTGGCAGAATGTGCTGCTGTATAGAGCGGACTGTCAGTGGGTCTGATATTTGGGGGGTTGAGGCAGAATGTGCTGCTGTATAGAGCGGACTGTCAGTGGTGTCAGTGGGTCTGATATTTGGGGGGTTGAGGCAGAATGTGCTGCTGTATAGAGCGGACTGTCAGTGGTGTCAGTGGGTCTGATATTTGGGGGTTGTGGCAGAATGTGCTGCTGTATAGAGCGGACTGTCAGTGGGTCTGATATTTGGGGGGTTGTGGCAGAATGTGCTGCTGTATAGAGTGGACTGTCAGTGGTGTCAGAGGGTCTGATATTCGGGGGCTGTGGCAGAATGTGCTGCTGTATAGAGCGGACTGTCAGTGGTGTCAGAGGGTCTGATATTTGGGGGCAGTGGCAGAATGTGCTGCTGTATAGAGCGGACTGTCAGTGGTGTCAGTGGGTCTGATATTTGGGGGCAGTAGCAGAATGTGCTGCTGTATAGAGCGGACTGTCAGTAGTGTCAGAGGGTCTGATATTTGGGGGCAGTGGCAGAATGTGCTGCTGTATAGAGCGGACTGTCAGTGGTGTCAGTGGGTCTGATATTTGGGGGATTGTGGCAGAATGTGCTGCTGTATAGAGCGGACTGTCAGTGGTGTCAGAGGGTCTGATATTTGGGGGCAGTGGCAGAATGTGCTGCTGTATAGAGTGGACTGTCAGTGGTGTCAGAGGGTCTGATATTTGGGGGCAGTGGCAGAATGTGCTGCTGTATAGAGTGGACTGTCAGTGGTGTCCGAGGGTCTGATATTTGGGGGGCTGTGGCAGAATGTGCTGCTGTATAGAGCGGACTGTCAGTGGTGTCAGAGGGTCTGATATTTGGGGGGCAGTGGCAGAATGTGCTGCTGTATAGAGCGGACTGTCAGTAGTGTCAGAGGGTCTGATATTTGGGGGCAGTGGCAGAATGTGCTGCTGTATAGAGCGGACTGTCAGTAGTGTCAGAGGGTCTGATATTTGGGGGCAGCGGCAGAATGTGCTGCTGTATAGAGCGGACTGTCAGTGGCGTCAGAGGGTCTGATATTTGGGGGGTTGTGGCAGAATGTGCTGCTGTATAGAGTGGACTGTCAGTGGTGTCAGAGGGTTGATATTTGGGGGGTTGTGGCAGAATGTGCTGCTGTATAGAGCGGACTGTCAGTGGTGTCCGAGGGTCTGATATTTGGGGGGCATTGGCAGAATGTGCTGCTGTATAGAGCGGACTGTCAATGGTGTCCGAGGGTCTGATATTTGGGTGGTAATGGCAGAATGTGCTGCTGTATAGAGCGGACTGTCAGTTGTGTCAGTGGGTCTGATATTTGGGGGGGTTGTGGCAGAATGTGCTGCTGTATAGAGCGGACTGTCAATGGTGTCCGAGGGTCTGATATTTGGGGGTTGTGGCAGAATGTGCTGCTGTATAGAGCGGACTGTCAGTGGTGTCAGTGGGTCTGATATTTGGGTGGTTGTGGCAGAATGTGCTGCTGTATAGGGCGGACTGTCAGTGGTTTCAGAGGGTCTGATATTTGGGGGATTGTGGCAGAATGTGCTGCTGTATAGAGCGGACTGTCTGTGGTGTCAGTGGGTCTGATATTTGTGTGGTAATGGCAGAATGTGCTGCTGTATAGAGCGGACTGTCAGTGGTGTCCGAGGGTCTGATATTTGGGGGGCAGTGGCAGAATGTGCTGCTGTATAGAGCGGACTGTCAATGGTGTCCGAGGGTCTGATATTTGGGTGGTAATGGCAGAATGTGCTGCTGTATAGAGCGGACTGTCAGTGGTGTCCGAGGGTCTGATATTTGGGGGGCAGTGGCAGAATGTGCTGCTGTATAGAGCGGACTGTCAGTTGTGTCAGTGGGTCTGATATTTGGGTGGTTGTGGCAGAATGTGCTGCTGTATAGGGCGGACTGTCAGTGGTTTCAGAGGGTCTGATATTTGGGGGCAGTGGCAGAATGTGCTGCTGTATAGAGCGCACTGTCAGGGGGTCTGATATTTGGGGGCAGTGGCAGAATGTGCCGCTGTATAGAGCGGACTGTCAGAGGGTCTGATATTTGGGGGCAGTGGCAGAATGTGCTGCTGTATAGAGCGGACTGTCAGTGGTGTCAGAGGGTCTGATATTTTGGGGATTGTGGCAGAATGTGCTGCTGTATAGAGCGGACTGTCAGTGGTGTCAGAGGGTCTGATATTTGGGGGGTAGTGGCAGAATGTGCTGCTGTATAGAGTGGACTGTCAGTGGCGTCAGAGGGTCTGATATTTGGGGACAGTGGCAGAATGTGCTGCTGTATAGAGCGCACTGTCAGGGGGTCTGATATTTGGGGGCAGTGGCAGAATGTGCTGCTGTATAGAGCGCACTGTCAGTGGAGTCAGGGTCTGATATTCGGGGGCTGTGGCAGAATGTGCTGCTGTATAGAACGGACTGTCAGTGTTGTCAGAGGGTCTGATATTCGGGGGCTGTGGCAGAATGTGCTGCTGTATAGAGCGGACTGTCAGTGGAGTCAGAGGGTCTGATATTCGGGGGCTGTGGCAGAATGTGCTGCTGTATAGAGTGCACTGTCAGTGGTGTCAGAGGGTCTGATATTCGGGGGCTGTGGCAGAATGTGCTGCTGTATAGAGCGGACTGTCGGTGGTGTCAGAGGGTCTGATATTCGGGGGCTGTGGCAGAATGTGCTGCTGTATAGAGCGCACTGTCAGTGGTGTCAGAGGGTCTGATATTTGGGGGGTTGTGGAGAATGTGCTGCTGTATAGAGCGCACTGTCAGTGGTGTCAGAGGGTCTGATATTTGGGGGATTGTGGCAGAATGTGCTGCTGTATAGAGCGGACTGTCAGTGGGTCTGATGTTTGGGGGGGTTATGGCAGAATGTGCTGCTGTATAGAGCGGACTGTCAGTGGTGTCAGAGGGTCTGATATTTGGGGGGTTGTGGCAGAATGTGCTGCTGTATAGAGCGGACTGTCAGTGGTGTCAGAGGGTCTGATATTTGGGGGCTGTGGCAGAATGTGCTGCTGTATAGAGCGGACTGTCAGTGGTGTCAATGGGTCTGATATTTGGGGGCTGTGGCAGAATGTGCTGCTGTATAGAGTGAACTGTCAGTGGTGTCAGAGGGTCTGATATTTGGGGGGGTTGTGGCAGAATGTGCCGCTGTATAGGGCGGACTGTCAGTGGTGTCAGAGGGTCTGATATTTGGGGGGCAGTGGCAGAATGTGCTGCTGTATAGAGTGGACTGTCAGTGGTGTCAGGGTCTGATATTTGGGGGGCAGTGACAGAATGTGCTGCTGTATAGAGCGGACTCTCAGTGGTGTCGGAGGGTCTGATATTTGGGGGGTTGTGGAGAATGTGCTGCTGTATAGAGCGGACTGTCAGTGGTGTCAGAGGGTCTGATATTTGGGGGGTTATGGCAGAATGTACTGCTGTATAGAGCGCACTGTCAGTGGTGTCAGTGGGTCTGATATTTGGGGGATTGTGGCAGAATGTGCTGCTGTATAGAGTGGACTGTCAGTGGGTCTGATATTTGGGGGGGTTATGGCAGAATGTGCTGCTGTATAGAGCGCACTGTCAGTGGTGTCAGAGGGTCTGATATTTGGGGGCAGTGGCAGAATGTGCTGCTGTATAGAGCGGACTGTCAGTGGCGTCATGGAGTCTGATATTTGGGGGGTTGTGGAGAATGTATAGAGCGGACTGTCAGTGGTGTCAGAGGGTCTGATATTTGGGGGCAGTGGCAGAATGTACTGCTGTATAGAGCGGACTGTCAGTGGTGTCAGAGGGTCTGATATTTGGGGGATTGTGGCAGAATGTGCTGCTGTATAGAGCGGACTGTCAGTGGTGTCAGAGGGTCTGATATTTGGGGGCAGTGGCAGAATGTGCTGCTGTATAGAGCGGACTGTCAGTGGTGTCAGTGGGTCTGATATTTGGGGGATTGTGGCAGAATTTGCTGCTGTATAGAGCGGACTGTCAGTGGGTCTGATATTTGGGGGATTGTGGCAGAATTTGCTGCTGTATAGAGCGGACTGTCAGTGGGTCTGATATTTGGGGGCAGTGGCAGAATGTGCTGCTGTATAGAGCGGACTGTCAGTGGTGTCAGTGGGTCTGATATTTGGGGGATTGTGGCAGAATGTGCTGCTGTATAGAGCGGACTGTCAGTGGGAATGATATTCGGGGGCTGTGGCAGAATGTGCTGCTGTATAGAGCGGACTGTCAGTGGTGTCGGAGGGTCTGATATTTGGGGGCAGTGGCAGAATGTGCTGCTGTATAGAGCGGACTGTCAGTGGTGTCAGAGGGTCTGATATTCGGGGGTTGTGGAGAATGTGCTGCTGTATAGAGCGGACTGTCAGTGGTGTCAGAGGGTCTTATATTTGGGGGCAGTGGCAGAATGTGCTGCTGTATAGAGCGGACTGTCAGTGGGAATGATATTTGGGGGCAGTGGCAGAATGTGCTGCTGTATAGAGTGGACTGTCAGTGGTGTCAGAGGGTCTTATATTTGGGGGCAGTGGCAGAATGTGCTGCTGTATAGAGCGGTCTGTCAGTGGTGTCAGAGGGTCTTATATTTGGGGGCAGTGGCAGAATGTGCTGCTGTATAGAGCGGTCTGTCAGTGGTGTCAGTGGGTCTGATATTTGGGGGGTTGTGGAGAATGAGCTGCTGTATAGAGCGCACTGTCAGTGGAGTCAGAGGGTCTGATATTTGGGGGTTGAGGCAGAATGTGCTGCTGTATAGAGCGGACTGTCAGTGGAGTCAGAGGGTCTGATATTTGGGGGGCAGTGGCAGAATGTGCTGCTGTATAGAGCGGACTGTCAGTGGTGTCAGTGGGTCTGATATTTGGGGGTTGAGGCAGAATGTGCTGCTGTATAGAGCGGACTGTCAGTGGTGTCAGAGGGTCTGATATTTGGGGGCAGTGGCAGAAAGTGCTGCTGTATAGAGCGGACTGTCAGTGGGTCTGATATTTGGGGGGTTGTGGCAGAATGTGCTGCTGTATAGAGTGGACTGTCAGTGGTGTCAGAGGGTCTGATATTCGGGGGCTGTGGCAGAATGTGCTGCTGTATAGAGCGGACTGTCTGGTGTCAGAGGGTCTGATATTTGGGGGCAGTGGCAGAATGTGCTGCTGTATAGAGTGGACTGTCAGTGGTGTCAGTGGGTCTGATATTCGGGGGCTGTGGCAGAATGTGCTGCTGTATAGAGCGGACTGTCAGTGGGTCTGATATTTGGGGGGTTGTGGCAGAATGTGCTGCTGTATAGAGTGGACTGTCAGTGGTGTCAGAGGGTCTGATATTCGGGGGCTGTGGCAGAATGTGCTGCTGTATAGAGCGGACTGTCAGTGGTGTCAGTGGGTCTGATATTTGGGGGTTGTGGCAGAATGTGCTGCTGTATAGAGCGGACTGTCAGTGGGTCTGATATTTGGGGGGTTGTGGCAGCTTGTGCTGCTGTATAGAGTGGACTGTCAGTGGTGTCGGAGGGTCTGATATTTGGGGGGCAGTGGCAGAATGTGCTGCTGTATAGAGCGGACTGTCAGTGGTGTCAGAGGGTCTTATATTTGGGGGCAGTGGCAGAATGTGCTGCTGTATAGAGCGGTCTGTCAGTGGGTCTGATATTTGGGGGGTTGTGGAGAATGAGCTGCTGTATAGAGCGGACTGTCAGTGGTGTCAGTGGGTCTGATATTCGGGGGCTGTGGCAGAATGTGCTGCTGTATAGAGCGGACTGTCAGTGGGTCTGATATTTGGGGGGTTGTGGCAGAATGTGCTGCTGTATAGAGTGGACTGTCAGTGGTGTCAGAGGGTCTGATATTCGGGGGCTGTAGCAGAATGTGCTGCTGTATAGAGCGGACTGTCAGTGGTGTCAGAGGGTCTGATATTTGGGGGCAGTGGCAGAATGTGCTGCTGTATAGAGCGGACTGTCAGTGGTGTCAGAGGGTCTGATATTCGGGGGCTGTGGCAGAATGTGCTGCTGTATAGAGCGGACTGTCAGTGGTGTCAGAGGGTCTGATATTTGGGGGCAGTGGCAGAATGTGCTGCTGTATAGAGCGGACTGTCAGTGGTGTCAGTGGGTCTGATATTTGGGGGCAGTGGCAGAATGTGCTGCTGTATAGAGCGGACTGTCAGTAGTGTCAGAGGGTCTGATATTTGGGGGCAGTGGCAGAATGTGCTGCTGTATAGAGCGGACTGTCAGTGGTGTCAGTGGGTCTGATATTTGGGGGATTGTGGCAGAACGTGCTGCTGTATAGAGCGGACTGTCAGTGGTGTCCGAGGGTCTGATATTTGGGGGGCTGTGGCAGAATGTGCTGCTGTATAGAGCGGACTGTCAGTGGTGTCAGAGGGTCTGATATTTGGGGGCAGTGGCAGAATGTGCTGCTGTATAGAGTGGACTGTCAGTGGTGTCAGAGGGTCTGATATTTGGGGGCAGTGGCAGAATGTGCTGCTGTATAGAGTGGACTGTCAGTGGTGTCCGAGGGTCTGATATTTGGGGGGCTGTGGCAGAATGTGCTGCTGTATAGAGCGGACTGTCAGTGGTGTCAGAGGGTCTGATATTTGGGGGGCAGTGGCAGAATGTGCTGCTGTATAGAGCGGACTGTCAGTAGTGTCAGAGGGTCTGATATTTGGGGGCAGTGGCAGAATGTGCTGCTGTATAGAGCGGACTGTCAGTGGCGTCAGAGGGTCTGATATTTGGGGGGTTGTGGCAGAATGTGCTGCTGTATAGAGTGGACTGTCAGTGGTGTCAGAGGGTTGATATTTGGGGGGTTGTGGCAGAATGTGCTGCTGTATAGAGCGGACTGTCAGTGGTGTCCGAGGGTCTGATATTTGAGGGGCATTGGCAGAATGTGCTGCTGTATAGAGCGGACTGTCAATGGTGTCCGAGGGTCTGATATTTGGGTGGTAATGGCAGAATGTGCTGCTGTATAGAGCGGACTGTCAGTTGTGTCAGTGGGTCTGATATTTGGGGGGGTTGTGGCAGAATGTGCTGCTGTATAGAGCGGACTGTCAATGGTGTCCGAGGGTCTGATATTTGGGGGTTGTGGCAGAATGTGCTGCTGTATAGAGCGGACTGTCAGTGGTGTGGGAGGGTCTGATGTTTGGGGGGCAGTGGCAGAATGTGCTGCTGTATAGAGTGGACTGTCAGTGGTGTCAGTGGGTCTGATATTTGGGTGGTTGTGGCAGAATGTGCTGCTGTATAGGGCGGACTGTCAGCGGTTTCAGAGGGTCTGATATTTGGGGGATTGTGGCAGAATGTGCTGCTGTATAGAGCGGACTGTCTGTGGTGTCAGTGGGTCTGATATTTGTGTGGTAATGGCAGAATGTGCTGCTGTATAGAGCGGACTGTCAGTGGTGTCCGAGGGTCTGATATTTGGGGGGCAGTGGCAGAATGTGCTGCTGTATAGAGCGGACTGTCAGTTGTGTCAGTGGGTCTGATATTTGGGTGGTTGTGGCAGAATGTGCTGCTGTATAGGGCGGACTGTCAGTGGTTTCAGAGGGTCTGATATTTGGGGGATTGTGGCAGAATGTGCTGCTGTATAGAGCGGACTGTCAGTGGTGTCAGTGGGTCTGATATTTGTGTGGTAATGGCAGAATGTGCTGCTGTATAGAGTGGACTGTCAGTGGTGTCAGAGGGTCTGATATTTGGGGGCTGTGGCAGAATGTGCCGCTGTATAGAGCGGACTGTCAGAGGGTCTGATATTTGGGGGCAGTGGCAGAATGTGCTGCTGTATAGAGCGGACTGTCAGTGGTGTCAGAGGGTCTGATATTTTGGGGATTGTGGCAGAATGTGCTGCTGTATAGAGCGGACTGTCAGTGGTGTCAGAGGGTCTGATATTTGGGGGGTAGTGGCAGAATGTGCTGCTGTATAGAGTGGACTGTCAGTGGCGTCAGAGGGTCTGATATTTGGGGGCAGTGGCAGAATGTGCTGCTGTATAGAGCGCACTGTCAGGGGGTCTGATATTTGGGGGCAGTGGCAGAATGTGCTGCTGTATAGAGCGCACTGTCAGTGGAGTCAGGGTCTGATATTCGGGGGCTGTGGCAGAATGTGCTGCTGTATAGAACGGACTGTCAGTGTTGTCAGAGGGTCTGATATTCGGGGGTTGTGGCAGAATGTGCTGCTGTATAGAACGGACTGTCAGTGTTGTCAGAGGGTCTGATATTCGGGGGCTGTGGCAGAATGTGCTGCTGTATAGAGCGGACTGTCAGTGGTGTCAGTGGGTCTGATATTTGGGGGGTTGAGGCAGAATGTGCTGCTGTATAGAGCGGACTGTCAGTTGTGTCAGTGGGTCTGATATTTGGGGGGGTTGTGGCAGAATGTGCTGCTGTATAGAGCGGACTGTCAATGGTGTCCGAGGGTCTGATATTTGGGGGTTGTGGCAGAATGTGCTGCTGTATAGAGCGGACTGTCAGTGGTGTGGGAGGGTCTGATGTTTGGGGGGCAGTGGCAGAATGTGCTGCTGTATAGAGTGGACTGTCAGTGGTGTCAGTGGGTCTGATATTTGGGTGGTTGTGGCAGAATGTGCTGCTGTATAGGGCGGACTGTCAGCGGTTTCAGAGGGTCTGATATTTGGGGGATTGTGGCAGAATGTGCTGCTGTATAGAGCGGACTGTCTGTGGTGTCAGTGGGTCTGATATTTGTGTGGTAATGGCAGAATGTGCTGCTGTATAGAGCGGACTGTCAGTGGTGTCCGAGGGTCTGATATTTGGGGGGCAGTGGCAGAATGTGCTGCTGTATAGAGCGGACTGTCAGTTGTGTCAGTGGGTCTGATATTTGGGTGGTTGTGGCAGAATGTGCTGCTGTATAGGGCGGACTGTCAGTGGTTTCAGAGGGTCTGATATTTGGGGGATTGTGGCAGAATGTGCTGCTGTATAGAGCGGACTGTCAGTGGTGTCAGTGGGTCTGATATTTGTGTGGTAATGGCAGAATGTGCTGCTGTATAGAGTGGACTGTCAGTGGTGTCAGAGGGTCTGATATTTGGGGGCTGTGGCAGAATGTGCCGCTGTATAGAGCGGACTGTCAGAGGGTCTGATATTTGGGGGCAGTGGCAGAATGTGCTGCTGTATAGAGCGGACTGTCAGTGGTGTCAGAGGGTCTGATATTTTGGGGATTGTGGCAGAATGTGCTGCTGTATAGAGCGGACTGTCAGTGGTGTCAGAGGGTCTGATATTTGGGGGGTAGTGGCAGAATGTGCTGCTGTATAGAGTGGACTGTCAGTGGCGTCAGAGGGTCTGATATTTGGGGGCAGTGGCAGAATGTGCTGCTGTATAGAGCGCACTGTCAGGGGGTCTGATATTTGGGGGCAGTGGCAGAATGTGCTGCTGTATAGAGCGCACTGTCAGTGGAGTCAGGGTCTGATATTCGGGGGCTGTGGCAGAATGTGCTGCTGTATAGAACGGACTGTCAGTGTTGTCAGAGGGTCTGATATTCGGGGGTTGTGGCAGAATGTGCTGCTGTATAGAACGGACTGTCAGTGTTGTCAGAGGGTCTGATATTCGGGGGCTGTGGCAGAATGTGCTGCTGTATAGAGCGGACTGTCAGTGGTGTCAGTGGGTCTGATATTTGGGGGGTTGAGGCAGAATGTGCTGCTGTATAGAGCGGACTGTCAGTGGTGTCAGTGGGTCTGATATTTGGGGGGTTGAGGCAGAATGTGCTGCTGTATAGAGCGGACTGTCAGTGGTGCCAGTGGGTCTGATATTTGGGGGTTGTGGCAGAATGTGCTGCTGTATAGAGCGGACTGTCAGTGGGTCTGATATTTGGGGGGTTGTGGCAGAATGTGCTGCTGTATAGAGTGGACTGTCAGTGGTGTCAGAGGGTCTGATATTCGGGGGCTGTGGCAGAATGTGCTGCTGTATAGAGCGGACTGTCAGTGGTGTCAGAGGGTCTGATATTCGGGGGCTGTGGCAGAATGTGCTGCTGTATAGAGCGGACTGTCAGTGGTGTCAGAGGGTCTGATATTTGGGGGCAGTGGCAGAATGTGCTGCTGTATAGAGCGGACTGTCAGTGGTGTCAGTGGGTCTGATATTTGGGGGCAGTGGCAGAATGTGCTGCTGTATAGAGCGGACTGTCAGTAGTGTCAGAGGGTCTGATATTTGGGGGCAGTGGCAGAATGTGCTGCTGTATAGAGCGGACTGTCAGTGGTGTCCGAGGGTCTGATATTTGGGGGGCTGTGGCAGAATGTGCTGCTGTATAGAGCGGACTGTCAGTGGTGTCAGAGGGTCTGATATTTGGGGGCAGTGGCAGAATGTGCTGCTGTATAGAGTGGACTGTCAGTGGTGTCAGAGGGTCTGATATTTGGGGGCAGTGGCAGAATGTGCTGCTGTATAGAGTGGACTGTCAGTGGTGTCCGAGGGTCTGATATTTGGGGGGCTGTGGCAGAATGTGCTGCTGTATAGAGCGGACTGTCAGTGGTGTCAGAGGGTCTGATATTTGGGGGGCAGTGGCAGAATGTGCTGCTGTATAGAGCGGACTGTCAGTAGTGTCAGAGGGTCTGATATTTGGGGGCAGTGGCAGAATGTGCTGCTGTATAGAGCGGACTGTCAGTGGCGTCAGAGGGTCTGATATTTGGGGGGTTGTGGCAGAATGTGCTGCTGTATAGAGTGGACTGTCAGTGGTGTCAGAGGGTTGATATTTGGGGGGTTGTGGCAGAATGTGCTGCTGTATAGAGCAGACTGTCAGTGGTGTCAGAGGGTTGATATTTGGGGGCTTGTGGCAGAATGTGCTGCTGTATAGAGCGGACTGTCAGTGGTGTCCGAGGGTCTGATATTTGGGGGGCATTGGCAGAATGTGCTGCTGTATAGAGCGGACTGTCAATGGTGTCCGAGGGTCTGATATTTGGGTGGTAATGGCAGAATGTGCTGCTGTATAGAGCGGACTGTCAGTTGTGTCAGTGGGTCTGATATTTGGGGGGGTTGTGGCAGAATGTGCTGCTGTATAGAGCGGACTGTCAATGGTGTCCGAGGGTCTGATATTTGGGGGTTGTGGCAGAATGTGCTGCTGTATAGAGCGGACTGTCAGTGGTGTCAGAGGGTCTGATATTCGGGGGCTGTGGCAGAATGTGCTGCTGTATAGAGCGGACTGTCAGTGGTGTCAGTGGGTCTGATATTTGGGTGGTTGTGGCAGAATGTGCCGCTGTATAGGGCGGACTGTCAGTGGTTTCAGAGGGTCTGATATTTGGGGGATTGTGGCAGAATGTGCTGCTGTATAGAGCGGACTGTCTGTGGTGTCAGTGGGTCTGATATTTGTGTGGTAATGGCAGAATGTGCTGCTGTATAGAGCGGACTGTCAGTGGTGTCCGAGGGTCTGATATTTGGGGGGGTTGTGGCAGAATGTGCTGCTGTATAGAGCGGACTGTCAATGGTTTCCGAGGGTCTGATATTTGGGTGGTAATGGCAGAATGTGCTGCTGTATAGAGTGGACTGTCAGTGGTGTCAGAGGGTCTGATATTTGGGGGGCAGTGGCAGAATGTGCTGCTGTATAGAGCGGACTGTCAGAGGGTCTGATATTTGGGGGCAGTGGCAGAATGTGCTGCTGTATAGAGCGGACTGTCAGTGGTGTCAGAGGGTCTGATATTTTGGGGATTGTGGCAGAATGTGCTGCTGTATAGAGCGGACTGTCAGTGGCGTCAGAGGGTCTGATATTTGGGGGCTGTGGCAGAATGTGCTGCTGTATAGAGCGGACTGTCAGTGTTGTCAGAGGGTCTGATATTCGGGGGTTGTGGCAGAATGTGCTGCTGTATAGAACGGACTGTCAGTGTTGTCAGAGGGTCTGATATTCGGGGGCTGTGGCAGAATGTGCTGCTGTATAGAGCGGACTGTCAGTGGAGTCAGAGGGTCTGATATTCGGGGGCTGTGGCAGAATGTGCTGCTGTATAAAACGGACTGTCAGTGGTGTCAGAGGGTCTGATATTTGGGGGCAGTGGCAGAATGTGCTGCTGTATAGAGTGGACTGTCAGTGGTGTCAGAGGGTCTGATATTCGGGGGCTGTGGCAGAATGTGCTGTTGTATAGAGCGGACTGTCAGTGGTGTCAGAGGGTCTGATATTTGTGGGCAGTGGCAGAATGTGCTGCTGTATAGAGCGGACTGTCAGTGGCGTCAGAGGGTCTGATATTCGGGGGCTGTGGCAGAATGTGCTGCTGTATAGAGCGGACTGTCAGTGGTGTCAGAGGGTCTGATATTTGGGGGCAGTGGCAGAATGTGCTGCTGTATAGAGTGGACTGTCAGTGGTGTCAGAGGGTTTGATATTTGGGGGCAGTGGCAAAATGTGCTGCTGTATAGAGTGGGCTGTCAGTGGTGTCAGAGGGTCTGATATTTGGGGGCAGTGGTAGAATGTGCTGCTGTATAGAGCGGACTGTCAGTGGAGTCAGAGGGTCTGATATTTGGGGCGCTGTGGCAGAATGTTCTGCTGTATAGAGCGGACTGTCAGCGGTGTCAGAGGGTCTGATATTTGGGGGGTTGTTGCAGAATGTGCTGCTGTATAGAGCGGACTGTCAGCGGTGTCAGAGGGTCTGATATTTGGGGGGTTGTTGCAGAATGTGCTGCTGTATAGAGCGGACTGTCAGTTGTGTCATAGGGTCTGATATTTTGGGGGGTTGTGGCAGAATGTGCTGCTGTATAGAGCGGACTGTCAGTGGTGTCAGTGGGTCTGATATTTGGGGGCTGTGGCAGAATGTGCTGCTGTATAGAGCGGACTGTCAGTGGTGTCAGAGGGTCTGATATTTGGGGGGTTGTGGCAGAATGTGCTGCTGTATAGAACGGACTGTCAGTGGAGTCAGAGGGTCTGATATCCGGGGGCTGTGGCAGAATGTGCTGCTGTATAGAGCGGACTGTCAGTGGAGTCAGAGAGTCTGATATTCGGGGGCTGTGGCAGAATGTGCTGCTGTATAGAGCGCACTGTCAGTGGTGTCAGTGGGTCTGATATTCTGGGGCTGTGGCAGAATGTGCTGCTGTATAGAGTGGACTGTCAGTGGTGTCAGAGGGTCTGATATTCGGGGGCTATGGCAGAATGTGCTGCTGTATAGAACGGACTGTCAGTGGAGTCAGAGGGTCTGATATTCCGGGGCTGTGGCAGAATGTGCTGCTGTATAGAGCGGACTGTCAGTGGAGTCAGAGGGTCTGATATTCGGGGGCTATGGCAGAATGTGGTGCTGTATAGAACGGACTGTCAGTGGCGTCAGAGGGTCTGATATTTGGGGGCAGTGGCATTATGTGCTGCTATATAGAGCGGACTGTCAGGGTCTGATATTTAGGGGTTGTGGCAGAATGTGCTGCTGTATAGAGCGGACTGTCAGTGGTGTCAGAGGGTCTGATATTTGGGGGGCAGTGGCAGAATGTGCCGCTGTATAGAGCGGACTGTCAGTGGTGTCCGAGGGTCTGATATTTGGGGGCTGTGGCAGAATGTGCTGCTGTATAGAGCGGACTGTCAGTGGTGTCAGAGGGTCTGATATTTGGGGGATTGTGGCAGAATGTGCTGCTGTATAGAGTGGACTGTCAGTGGTGTCCGAGGGTCTGATATTTGGGGGTTGTGGCAGAATGTGCTGCTGTATAGAGCTTACTGTCAGTTGTGTCAGAGGGTCTGATATTTGGGGGATTGTGGCAGAATGTGCTGCTGTATAGAGTGGACTGTCAGTGGTGTCAGAGGGTCTGATATTTGGGGGGTTGTGGCAGAATGTGCTGCTGTATAGAGCGGACTGTCAGTTGTGTCAGAGGGTCTGATATTTGGGGGGGTTGTGGCAGAATGTGCTGCTGTATAGAGCGCACTGTCAGTGGTGTCAGAGGGTCTGATATTCGGGGGCTGTGGCAGAATGTGCTGCTGTATAGAACGGACTGTCATTGGTGTCAGAGGGTCTGATATTCGGGGGCTGTGGCAGAATGTGCTGCTGTATAGAACGGACTGTCATTGGTGTCAGAGGGTCTGATATTCGGGGGCTGTGGCAGAATGTGCTGCTGTATAGAGCGGACTGTCAGTTGTGTCAGAGGGTCTGATATTCGGGGGCTGTGGCAGAATGTGCCGCTGTATAGGGCGGACTGTCAGTGGTGTCAGAGGGTCTGATATTTGGGGGTTGTGGCAGAATGTGCTGCTGTATAGAGCTTACTGTCAGTTGTGTCAGAGGGTCTGATATTTGGGGGATTGTGGCAGAATGTGCTGCTGTATAGAGTGGACTGTCAGTGGTGTCAGAGGGTCTGATATTTGGGGGTTGTGGCAGAATGTGCTGCTTTATAGAACGGACTGTCAGTGGAGTCAGAGGGTATGATATTCGGGGGCTGTGGCAGAATGTGCTGCTGTATAGAGCGGACTGTCAGTGGTGTCAGAGGGTCTGATATTTGGGGGGGTTGTGGCAGAATGTGCTGCTGTATAGAGCGCACTGTCAGTGGTGTCAGAGGGTCTGATATTCGGGGGCTGTGGCAGAATGTGCTGCTGTATAGAACGGACTGTCATTGGTGTCAGAGGGTCTGATATTCGGGGGCTGTGGCAGAATGTGCTGCTGTATAGAGCGGACTGTCAGTTGTGTCAGAGGGTCTGATATTCGGGGGCTGTGGCAGAATGTGCCGCTGTATAGAGCGCACTGTCAGTGGTGTCAGAGGGTCTGATATTCGGGGGCTATGGCAGAATGTGCTGCTGTATAGAACGGACTGTCAGTGGAGTCAGAGGGTCTGATATTCCGGGGCTGTGGCAGAATGTGCTGCTGTATAGAGCGGACTGTCAGTGGAGTCAGAGGGTCTGATATTCGGGGGCTGTGGCAGAATGTGCTGCTGTATAGAGCGGACTGTCAGTGGTGTCAGAGGGTCTGATATTCGGGGGCTATGGCAGAATGTGCTGCTGTATAGAACGGACTGTCAGTGGCGTCAGAGGGTCTGATATTTGGGGGCAGTGGCAGAATGTGCTGCTGTATAGAGCGGACTGTCAGTGGTGTCAGAGGGTCTGATATTCGGGGGCTGTGGCAGAATGTGCTGCTGTATAGAGCGGACTGTCAGTGGAGTCAGAGGGTCTGATATTTGGGGGCTGTGGCAGAATGTGCTGCTGTATAGAACGGACTGTCAGTGGAGTCAGAGGGTCTGATATTCGGGGGCTGTGGCAGAATATGCTGCTGTATAGAGCGGACTGTCAGTGGTGTCAGAGGGTCTGATATTTGGGGGGGTTGTGGCAGAATGTGCTGCTGTATAGAGCGCACTGTCAGTGGTGTCAGAGGGTCTGATATTCGGGGGCTGTGGCAGAATGTGCTGCTGTATAGAGTGGACTGTCAGTGGTGTCAGAGGGTCTGATATTTGGGGGGGTTGTGGCAGAATGTGCTGCTGTATAGAGCGCACTGTCAGTGGTGTCAGAGGGTCTGATATTGGGGGCTGTGGCAGAATGTGCTGCTGTATAGATCGCACTGTCAGTGGTGTCAGTGGGTCTGATATTTGGGTGGTTGTGGCAGAATGTGCTGCTGTATAGAGCGGACTGTCAGTGGTGTCAGAGGGTCTGATATTTGGGGGGGTTGTGGCAGAATGTGCTGCTGTATAGAGCGCACTGTCAGTGGTGTCAGAGGGTCTGATATTGGGGGCTGTGGCAGAATGTGCTGCTGTATAGATCGCACTGTCAGTGGTGTCAGTGGGTCTGATATTTGGGTGGTTGTGGCAGAATGTGCCGCTGTATAGGGCGGACTGTCAGTGGTGTCAGAGGGTCTGATATTTGGGGTTCTGGCAGAATGTGCTGCTGTATAGAGCGCACTGTCAGTGGCGTCAGAGGGTCTTATATTTTGGGGGTTGTGGGTTATTCTCGGCATTATGCCTGGCTGTGATGTGAGAGCATCTTGCATTGTTTGAGTATGCTGTCAGCCTCTGGGGTAACTTGCGATATTATATGTGTAACATACTGTATATTATATGGGCTGGAGATCGTGGCTGATGCTTTTCTGTTGATTCTGTAACTTTTCATTAGAAATGATTTCATTAATTGCATCTCGTGTTATAAATGATCCCGATCGTCCATTAATACAGAATGAAATATTGAAATATTCATTTCTTGCAAATGAGGTCATGGCAGAGCGGACTGGATTTGTTGTCCCCTGTAAATTGGTTAGAAATGTCTGCTTTGCGCCGAGGTCCAGACAATGAATGGTGGCGTCTTTGTAATGTGGGCACGGTCAGGGCGCTGGGTTACCACCGCAGCTCGTCTCTCGCATTGGATCGTCCATGCTGATATATAATAATGATCCTTCAGATCCAATTCGTTGACCCGAGGCCTCAGATTAGGGAGATCTGCTGTTTGTTATCGTGATCGTGGTGGGTCCTCTGTCGGAGGTGCGCGGTCTGCTCCCTGATCGTGGATGAAGGTGACACTCAGGACGTGAGCGGATCTGATGGGTGCGGAGCAGGTGTGCTCCCTGTGAATCTGCTCCGTCTTCCTCGCACACTCGCACCCTCAGGCAGCTGAACACTTATGTTCTTCCATCAGCTCCGTACGGTGAGGGAACTGATTTACATAAGGATGTGACTGTGGCAATTTGCTTGCAAATTAGGCTCCTCTGTATACACACAGATTGTGTCGGGGGGCTAGAGACCCCCGTTCTACCGCACTGTAACCCCAGCCGTGCCAGAGCCGCCTCATTGCTAACATCTCCTGAATTCTTCTGAATATTCTTGTAAGAGCAGAAAGCCGACAGTCGCCCAGCCAGGGATCGTCTCATAAGTAACAAAAAGAGAGCATGTATGGGGGCAGTACGGAAGCCGAGGGTGGTCTGCAAGATGGAAACCACTATACGGCAGCAGAAAATATGGCTGCTTTCTTCCAAAACAACGGCACACCGGTCCATGTATTGTCTGGATATGCAGCTTATCTTCATTGATGGAAGTGTAAAGCTGCAGTACCACACACAACCTGGGGCCAGGTGTGGCGCTGTTTTTGGAAGGAAGTTGCCTTTTGTTTTCACTGTGGAATAGTCTCAAACCAATATATGGAGATCATCAAGAGTCCTCTAATATACATAAAGGGAGCAATGAGAAATGCTCTGGATCCAGGCAGACAACAGTCAGATCATAGGAAATCCTGGGATATGACTGCACTGCGTCATTCCCATCGATGAAAAGGACTCTGGCATGGGGGCAACTACACCGACGTGGGCAGAAGCCCGACCGACCATTGACGTCCACTGCACCGACCTGTCTCTAGTTTGTCAGCGGACACTTTTGTTTATGCCCACGGTGTCTCCCTCTATGAAGACCCCTGTCGGTCACTGTCCCCCTATATGTCACACTAACCACACAGTGTCACAAACTAATTCAGAGACTTTATTAGATCTGACACAAAGGCTAATTGCTGAAATGAGACGTCTCCGCGTCATGACGTCTCCCTGCCAGACATCACTCCTGCGCTCCTCATCAGAGCACCTCATTACCATCGTAGTGGTGTTATATAGATGGAATTATGGTGGTTTTTCTTGGTCGAAAATAGTAAAGTCAGCTGAAAGTTTAGAACTTTCTCATATAGTTTATTACCGCCAGTGCAGTGTTCCTCCTTGGTCGCTCCAGTCTCTTATTTGGCTACAATGTTTCCTGTGTCCACACATGACTGGAGCTGTACATGAAGGGGGCTGGCTGATGGCTCTTGTAACCAACCCCTGATACATGGGCAGATGAGGGGCTGGCTGATGGCTCTTGTAACTAACCCCTGATACATGGGCAGATAAGGGGACTGACTGATGGCTCATGTAAGCAGCTAGGCCAGCCCCCCGATACCTAGGCAGATGAGGGGGCTGGCTGATGACTCATGTAACCAGCTAAGACAGCCTCCCGTTAAATAGGTAGATAAGGGGGCTGGCTAAGCATATGATCCGTGTGAAAGAGGCTAACAAAGAAATCATTGTCCTCTGTTGGCACATGACCAGAAGCAATGTGTTGGGAACCGGGCACTGCAAGTCATAAAACTATATATTAGGAAGTTAAATAATTGAAATATTTTTATCTGATACATTGAAATTATAGCACCAAGGAGAAAAAGTCCCGAGTTATGGCATTCACATGATGGAGTCCTGTTAATGATACACAAATTATAGAAAAATGTAAACAAAATTTTCATCACCCCTGGATGTGTCCAGCCTTCAGGTGACCCTCGCGCAGAAATCCCAGCACTTCCAGTATCGTCTGGTATCACTGAGGTTATTAATGGTCGTCTGAGGAAGGTTCTGCCTCTGAATGTAGAATTCATCAGGATATGCTGCCGGCAGCTCCTATATAGTCAGACAAATGACATGCTGGATGGAGACTAGTCTGGAGAGGCTGCAGCCAAGGGAGCAGGATTAGGCCCCGCAGGAGCTCGCAGGCGGCCTGGCGCAAAGTGGAAAAAAACAACGGGACACTTTCATGCTCCCTTCTGAAGCCTCTTCATGGCGTTGCCCACGTGGTCTCCAGACCGACCTCTGGCTACCATTTGCGTCTAAAACAAAAGCGGACTCTTCTCTGAAGAGGATAGACCAGGATAGCATTTGATAGTGGTGGTGTGACGTTAGTTCAGCAGCTGTAGCCGGACGTCCGGCTTGTAGCCAATGTGTTGTGCAGACGCCTCCTGATGGTTTGTGAAGACTGTGTGTGATGTCTCAGGCTTGGTGTGTGATGTCTCCTACTCCCTCAATCTGATGAGACCACGTGAAGAGGTCTTCATAAGGGAGTGTCTCCCTGGTCATACTCCTGGACTTATGGTGTGGGGTGGAATGATGTACCATAGCAGGACTCATCGAGTAGTTACTCCAGGTGCACTCGGTGTTACATTGATTTGTTGGTGGAACCAGTGATACGACCTAAGTGCTTCCAGCGGCAGAACCTTCCTCAGATGACCATTAATGACGGCAGCTGAGGCTGGAGGTGCCGGGATTTCTGCACGAGGCTCAGACTCCGGACTGAATATTCCCAGAGGTTTTTGATCAGGTTGTCCTCATGCAGAACAGTGACGTCTCATCCTGGGATCTCCATCATTCCATGGCTCTCCTTGTAACCCCTAAAATTTCAATGCTGAGGAGGGCATGATTATATCTCCCTAAAGACAACAGGTTAGACTTCGTTCACTGGTTACTGCATCCTGATGAAGGTTTATGGACAATTGTGGAGAGAGCGGACCCTGTTTTCTGTACAGTGGGTGAATGACCAGGATGTGAGCATTTGGCGTGGAAGCGCGGTGTGTTCCAGCTCCGGTGTACTGGCATGTCAACATTGTCCCTGTAACTGGGGACCTCTGGGCTGCGTGCACAGGTCCTGTTGCCGTGACTTGAGTTATTGGTAATGTGATATTCGCTCCTGACCATGAAACACGTGTAAAGAGTGACTCAGTTTCTGTCTTTTAACCTTGTCACCCGCTGTGTTGGCGGTGCACACGATAAACCGGCTCCGTTATCATAAAAGGCTGTGATCAGACCGCAGTACAATAACTGTTCCAAAAACTGCTCGGGTAGGGGGGCCGAATCCAGGCTCTCTGGAGCCGCTAATCCCACTGAATGGAAATTGCAAAATGCCTCCTCCCTCCCTCCCTGTGATTAATCTGATAAATGAGACATTTGGATAATAATTTGTATTAGATTGGGCCATGTATTATTCTAGTATTTGATCTAAGCGATCAGTCTCTTACAGTCTCGAGTTAACGCTTTCCTGTCCCATCGTCTTAAGATTTTAACCCCTTTTGGGGATGGACTTTATTAAGAGACAAACGGATTTGTGTATTAATGTTATCAGGATGGAGAGACGTGGCGCCAAGTGGAAAGTTCATCCTTAAGGTGGTGTACCTGTAAGGCTGGCATGAAAGGTGAGTAAGCTCTAGCCAAGCAAACTTCCACAGATCTTCTGTATGTTTTTTTTTTACATTTTATCTTCTGCTTTTACAATGAGTTTTTGCCATTTTTTTCTAGATAATAGCAGGACCTGTGCTGTATTTTTTTTTTTTTTTTTGCAAATGTTAAGGCAAAAAACCCCAGTGACAATTGAACTGCTTCAATGGTGCTGAAAGGACTGTGGGGTTCGCTGGCAGATCCTCCTCTGTCTGAGGCTGTGACCTGGAGAACGACCTGCCCTCTGCTCAGCTGTAAGGTGGCTGCACATCCACTCCTGTTTTACTAAGTGGCTTCCTGGTGATCCTCCAGCTGAGTGTAAGCTCTGCTGCCCAGGCCTCCAGGTGTGCTGTGTGAGGAGCACATAGCGATACAGGAGGGTCCAGGCTTTCCAGCAGGAAAGGAGTTAAGCGCTCCCCGGTGGGATCGGCAGGTGCATTCACATGAAAGCTAATACAGTGAGGGGATCCGTGTAAAAACAATCAGTAGAAAACACACATCCCAGATGGCTGCTTGGCCTGTGACCTCCTTTTAATAAGCTACTCAGGGCTAATTATTGCTCCCTTTCAGGCAGGGTAATTTACTCTTGGCTTTTTTTTTTTTTAAAGACGTCGCTCGGTGCCATTTTTCTTCCTAGTCCCTCCTGATACCATGCGTTAGACTCGGCTGTCACAGAAGGTCATTTAATTTGACACCAATAATGATGCTAAACAGCGGGATGTGTGAGTGGGGGCGACGGCGGGGACACAGGAAACAGACTCTATTATATGGTGGCACGGGACGGGTGCCTTCACATTGTGCCTGAATACTGGCGGCAGACACCGGGGCTACACACCAGGCCAGCAGCTTCAGGACTGAATGGTCGTCTCCGAGGTTTGTATACCGATAGCAGCCATGACAGTCCGGAGTCAGAACTGCTAATAATAAGGAAAAAACGCTCCTTAATGCACAGAAGTGTCACAACATGTTCTGAATCCACCGATGTGCGACCCTCTTGTGCTCTGCACCCAAACTTGCCTTTTGCCGCTCCAGCTCTACATCTGATGATTGATTTTCTTTTCTTAAAGGGGAAATTTCAACATTTATCAAGCTAAAAGCACCAAAATATAAACATAATGTGGCCCAAAGGGGCGAAGAGTGAATGTGACGCCAACACTTTAGAACAAAGAAAGCCGTCTAATAGGTGGGGTGAACCTAACGTGAGTCTGAAGGATGCCCACCGAAAAACACCACCAGCCACAGAAAGTGCCCTGGAGCCTCCTCTAAGGCCTCAGTCACACGTCAGTGATTTATTTTTTTCAGAAAATAAATATATCAAGGGGGAATGACAGTATTAACCATCGGCGTCTTTGTTTTATTTTTTTTTTTTCTGCATAGGAGAAGCTTTAGAAAACTTACTGTATCTGTCAGATCACATACAGAGAACACCTAAGCATAGGCGATTGTCCCTGACCAATGACTCTTTAAGTGAGGAAAGTGATCCAATATGGCATGTCTGAGTGGTGAAAGTCTGTGTACCTTTAGGCTTAGTAGGTGAGTTGAAGGTGAAGTAAGTCTGGTGGTTTCAAGGGATGGGCTGACAATTAGGTGTGAGTGGGCGACCTGTTTATTTAAAGAATAAGGATCTATCAAAGTCTGTTCTTCACAACATGTTGGTGAAAGAGTTTCATGGCATGAGTAAAGACTATTTCGGAGGACCTCACAAGGAGTTGTCGATGATCCTAATGTGCAAATAGGTTATAAAACCATCTTTAAAGAGTTGGGACTTCACCAACCACAGTCAGATTGTGCACAAGTGGAGGAAATTCAAGACCATTACCCAGGCTCGGACTGGCCCGTAGCTGAACAAGGGATTCCCCCGGTGGGCCTATTTGTAGACCTGGGCCTCCAACCCCATTATATGGGCAGTATTTGGCATAATTTATTTGATTCACTAGGTAAAGAAAAATGCAGCATATCATCATTCACTTACCAACTAGTTTATTATTATATAGAGGCATAGGTAAATTTGTGAACGAGTGTAATATTTGCATGCGAATAATGGGTCTCCCAAAGTCAATGTTACTGATGGGTCCTTGGCACCCCAGTCCGACACTGTCATTACCCACCCCAGGAGTGGTCGACCAACAAAGATCACTCTAAGAGCAAGGTATGTAATAGCCCAGAGATTCCAAAGGTAACCGCTGGGCAACTAAAGGCCTGTCTCACGTCTCATCAATGTTTCTAGACAGTTGAGACCAAACTAAAGATTTTTAGTTTAAATGAAAGATGTTATTTCTGGAGAAAGAAATATACTGCATAAACCCTCCTACATCTGTGACACAGGGACTGTATCATGGTGGGGGGGGAATCAGTACAGCTGTCATCAGTGATGGGACAATGAATTATACCAGCAAATCCTAAAGGAAAAGGTCGAGAACGTCTGTCCACGAGCCTAATTTCAAGAGAACGAGGTTCCTGCAGAAAGAAAACGTCCCAAAGCCTGAAGTCGTGCTACAGAAGAAATGGTGACTGGAGAATAAAGAAGAAGTTCTGCAGCGGATGAGTCCCTGTCCGGCTCGTGGATAAACCCCCAACATCACAGAGGGGAAGCTGGTTTATAGAGCGGAACGGGCTAAAATTCTTCCATCCGATGGGCAGGAATAATCAGCAATCACCAGTTACTACTGCACATAGCGTCATACCTGACAGATAGCAAAGGGTTCACATACTTTTACCACTCACATACTTGATATTGGCTAATTTTCCTCATTTACAAAGTCTTAATATTTTTGGATCCTGTAGGACTTTTTTTCTCTTTATTTAATTTTAGGACCTATGTGAAAATATGATTGTTTCTTTAGAACAGTTTATGCAGAAATCTGAAAGGTTCCCAAACTTTCAAGTAACCCTTTACCTGGAAATATTATTATCTCAGAACCCCCCAATAGTTGTAGATTGTAATAAGCCAGAATAGGAATGTGGGCGCCGGCCCTCGAGCTGTCCAAGACGCGGCTGCACCATCATCGCTCACAGACTTCAGGATAAAGACTGGAAAATCTGTCCTATTGCTTTTGCAGGACCCCCTTTTCTTCTCAATTTTGCACCCCTCAAAGAAAACACCCACAGTATATAACATATACTCCACGGTTTACATGCACTGATTTTTCTATTTGTAGCAATTTTCTTATCTAAATATGTCCACAATGTAAAATCTTTTATATGATCCGTGCATTGTCAGTAATAGTAGGATATAAAGCTCATATATACACTGCTCAAAAAAATAAAGGGAACACTTAAACAACACAATGTAACACCAAGTCCATAACACTTCTGTGAAATCTACCTGTCCAGTTATGAAGCAACACTGATGGTGAATCACTTTCTCCTGCTGTTGTGCAAATGGAACAGACAACTGGTAGAAATGATCGGCAATTAGCAAGACACCCCCTATAAAGGAGCGGTTCTGCAGGTGGGGACTACAGACCATTTCTCTGTTCTCATCCTTTTTGGCTGTTGTTTTGGTCACTTTTTCATTTTACCATTGCTCTCACCTCTAGAGGTACAGTGGCATGAGGCGGTGTCTACAGTGCAACCCACAGAAGTTGCTCAGGTAGTGCAACTCATCCAGGATGATACATCAATAAGAGCTGTGGAAAGAAGGGTAGCTGTGTGTGTCAGCACAGTGTCCAGAGCATGGAGCAGATACCAGGAGATGTGGAGGGAGCCATAGCAGGGTAACAACCGAGCAGCAGGACCGCTACCTCCGCCTCTGTGCAAGGAGGAACAGGAGGAGCACTGCCAGAGCCCTGCAAAATGAGCTCCAGCAGGCCACAAATGTGCATGTGTCTGCACAAACGGTTAGATACCGACTCCATGAGGGTGGTATGAGGGCCCGACGTCCACAGATGGGGGTTCTGCTCACAGCCCAACACCGTGCAGGACGCTTGGCATTTGCCACAGAACACCAGGATTGGCAAAGTCGCCACTGGCGCCCTGTGCTCTTCACAGATGAAAGCAGGTTCACACTGAGCACATGTGACAGAGTCTGGAGACGCCGTGGAGAGCGATCTGCTGCCTGCAACATCCTTCAGAATGACCGGTTTGGCAGTGGGTCAGTAAGGGTGTGGGGTGGCATTTCTTTGGAGGGCCACACAGCCCTCCATGTGCTCGCCAGAGGTAGCCTGACTGCCATTAGGTACCGAGATGAGATCCTCAGACTCCTTGTGAGACCATATGCTGGCGCGGTTGGCCCTGGGTTCCTCCTAATGCAGGACAATGCCAGACCGGCTGGAGTGTGTCAGCAGTTCCTGCAAGATGAAGGCATTGAAGCTATGGACTGGCCGCCTGTTCCCCAGACCTGAATCTGATTGAGCACATCTGGGACATCATGTCTTGCTCCATCCACCAACGTCCCGTTGCACCACAGACTGTCCAGGAGTTGGCGGATGCTTTAGTCCAGGTCTGGGAGGAGATCCCACAGGAGACCATCCGCAACCTCAGCAGGAGCATGCCCAGGCGTTGTAGGGAGGTCATACAGGCACGTGGAGGCCACACACAATACTCAGCCTCATCAGGAGCATGCCCAGGCGTTGTAGGGAGGTCATACAGGCACGTGGAGGCCACACACAATACTCAGCCTCATCAGGAGCATGCCCAGGTGTTGTAGGGAGGTCATACAGGCACGTGGAGGCCACACACAATACTCAGCCTCATCAGGAGCATCCCCAGGCGTTGTAGGGAGGTCATACAGGCACGTGGAGGCCACACACAATACTCAGCCTCAGCAGGAGCATGCTCAGGCGTTGTAGGGAGGTCATACAGGCACGTGGAGGCCACACACAATACTCAGCCTCATCAGGAGCACGCCCAGGCGTTGTAGGGAGGTCATACAGGCACGTGGAGGCCACACACAATACTCAGCCTCATCAGGAGCATGCCCAGGCGTTGTAGGGAGGTCATACAGGCACGTGGAGGCCACACACAATACTCAGCCTCATCAGGAGCATGCCCAGGCATTGTAGAGAGGTCATACAGGCACGTGGAGGCCACACACAATACTGAGCCTCATCAGGAGCATGCCCAGGCGTTGTAGGGAGGTCATACAGGCACGTGGAGGCCACACACAATACTCAGCCTCATCAGGAGCATGCCCAGGCGTTGTAGGGAGGTCATACAGGCACGTGGAGGCCACACACAATACTCAGCCTCATCAGGAGCATGCCCAGGCGTTGTAGGGAGGTCATACAGGCACGTGGAGGCCACACACAATACTCAGCCTCAGCAGGAGCATGCTCAGGCGTTGTAGGGAGGTCATACAGGCACGTGGAGGCCACACACAATACTCAGCCTCATCAGGAGCACGCCCAGGCGTTGTAGGGAGGTCATACAGGCACGTGGAGGCCACACACAATACTCAGCCTCATCAGGAGCATGCCCAGGCGTTGTAGGGAGGTCATACAGGCACGTGGAGGCCACACACAATACTCAGCCTCATCAGGAGCATGCCCAGGCGTTGTAGAGAGGTCATACAGGCACGTGGAGGCCACACACAATACTGAGCCTCATCAGGAGCATGCCCAGGCGTTGTAGGGAGGTCATACAGGCACGTGGAGGCCACACACAATACTCAGCCTCATCAGGAGCATGCCCAGGCGTTGTAGGGAGGTCATACAGGCACGTGGAGGCCACACACAATACTCAGCCTCATCAGGAGCATGCCCAGGCGTAGGGAGGTCATACAGGCACGTGGAGGCCACACACAATACTCAGCCTCATCAGGAGCATGCCCAGGCATTGTAGGGAGGTTATACAGGCAGGTGGAGGCCACACACAATACTCAGCCTCATCAGGAGCATGCCCAGGCTTTGTAGGGAGGTCATACAGGCACGTGGAGGCCACACACAATACTCAGCCTCATCAGGAGCATGCCCAGGCGTTGTAGGGAAGTCATACAGGCACGAGGAGGCCACACACAATACTCAGCCTCATCAGGAGCATGCCCAGGCGTTGTAGGGAGGTCATACAGGCACGTGGAGGCCACACACAATACTCAGCCTCATCAGGAGCATGCCCAGGCGTTGTAGAGAGGTCATACAGGCATGTGGAGGCCACACACAATACTCGGCCTCATCAGGAGCATGCCCAGGCGTTGTAGGGAGGTCATACAGGCACGTGGAGGCCACACACAATACTCAGCCTCATCAGGAGCACGCCCAGGCATTGTAGGGAGGTCATACAGGCACGTGGAGGCCACACACAATACTCAGCCTCATCAGGAGCATGCCCAGGCGTTGTAGGGAGGTCATACAGGCACGTGGAGGCCACACACAATACTCAGCCTCATCAGGAGCATGCCCAGGCGTTGTAGGGAGGTCATACAGGCACGTGGAGGCCACACACAATACTCAGCCTCATCAGGAGCATGCCCAGGCGTTGTAGGGAGGTCATACAGGCACGTGGAGGCCACACACAATACTCAGCCTCATCAGGAGCATGCCCAGGTGTTGTAGGGAGGTCATACAGGCACGTGGAGGCCACACACAATACTCAGCCTCATCAGGAGCATGCCCAGGCGTTGTAGGGAGGTCATACAGGCACATGGAGGCCACACACAATACTCAGCCTCATCAGGAGCATGCCCAGGCGTTGTAGGGAGGTCATACAGGCACGTGGAGGCCACACACAATACTCAGCCTCATCAGGAGCATGCCCAGGCGTTGTAGGGAGGTCATACAGGCACGTGGAGGCCACACACAATACTCAGCCTCATCAGGAGCATGCCCAGGCGTTGTAGGGAGGTCATACAGGCACGTGGAGGCCACACACAATACTCAGCCTCAGCAGGAGCATGCTCAGGCGTTGTAGGGAGGTCATACAGGCACGTGGAGGCCACACACAATACTCAGCCTCATCAGGAGCACGCCCAGGCGTTGTAGGGAGGTCATACAGGCACGTGGAGGCCACACACAATACTCAGCCTCATCAGGAGCATGCCCAGGCGTTGTAGGGAGGTCATACAGGCACGTGGAGGCCACACACAATACTCAGCCTCATCAGGAGCATGCCCAGGCGTTGTAGAGAGGTCATACAGGCACGTGGAGGCCACACACAATACTGAGCCTCATCAGGAGCATGCCCAGGCGTTGTAGGGAGGTCATACAGGCACGTGGAGGCCACACACAATACTCAGCCTCATCAGGAGCATGCCCAGGCGTTGTAGGGAGGTCATACAGGCACGTGGAGGCCACACACAATACTCAGCCTCATCAGGAGCATGCCCAGGCGTTGTAGGGAGGTCATACAGGCACGTGGAGGCCACACACAATACTCAGCCTCAGCAGGAGCATGCTCAGGCGTTGTAGGGAGGTCATACAGGCACGTGGAGGCCACACACAATACTCAGCCTCATCAGGAGCACGCCCAGGCGTTGTAGGGAGGTCATACAGGCACGTGGAGGCCACACACAATACTCAGCCTCATCAGGAGCATGCCCAGGTGTTGTAGGGAGGTCATACAGGCACGTGGAGGCCACACACAATACTCAGCCTCATCAGGAGCATGCCCAGGCGTTGTAGAGAGGTCATACAGGCACGTGGAGGCCACACACAATACTGAGCCTCATCAGGAGCATGCCCAGGCGTTGTAGGGAGGTCATACAGGCACGTGGAGGCCACACACAATACTCAGCCTCATCAGGAGCATGCCCAGGCGTTGTAGGGAGGTCATACACAATACTCAGCCTCATCAGGAGCATGCCCAGGCGTTGTAGGGAGGTCATACAGGCACGTGGAGGCCACACACAATACTCAGCCTCATCAGGAGCATGCCCAGGCATTGTAGGGAGGTTATACAGGCAGGTGGAGGCCACACACAATACTCAGCCTCATCAGGAGCATGCCCAGGCTTTGTAGGGAGGTCATACAGGCACGTGGAGGCCACACACAATACTCAGCCTCATCAGGAGCATGCCCAGGCGTTGTAGGGAAGTCATACAGGCACGTGGAGGCCACACACAATACTCAGCCTCATCAGGAGCATACCCAGGCGTTGTAGGGAGGTCATACAGGCACGAGGAGGCCACACACAATACTCAGCCTCATCAGGAGCATGCCCAGGCGTTGTAGGGAGGTCATACAGGCACGTGGAGGCCACACACAATACTCAGCCTCATCAGGAGCATGCCCAGGCGTTGTAGAGAGGTCATACAGGCACGTGGAGGCCACACACAATACTCGGCCTCATCAGGAGCATGCCCAGGCGTTGTAGGGAGGTCATACAGGCACGTGGAGGCCACACACAATACTCAGCCTCATCAGGAGCATGCCCAGGCGTTGTAGGGAGGTCATACAGGCACGTGGAGGCCACACACAATACTCAGCCTCATCAGGAGCACGCCCAGGCGTTGTAGGGAGGTCATACAGGCACGTGGAGGCCACACACAATACTCAGCCTCATCAGGAGCATGCCCAGGCGTTGTAGGGAGGTCATACAGGCACGTGGAGGCCACACACAATACTCAGCCTCATCAGGAGCATGCCCAGGCGTTGTAGGGAGGTCATACAGGCACGTGGAGGCCACACACAATACTCAGCCTCATCAGGAGCATGCCCAGGCGTTGTAGGGAGGTCATACAGGCACGTGGAGGCCACACACAATACTCAGCCTCATCAGGAGCATGCCCAGGCGTTGTAGGGAGGTCATACAGGCACGTGGAGGCCACACACAACACTCAGCCTCATCAGGAGCATGCCCAGGCGTTGTAGGGAGGTCATACAGGCACGTGGAGGCCACACACAATACTCAGCCTCATCAGGAGCATGCCCAGGCGTTGTAGGGAGGTCATACAGGCACGTGGAGGCCACACACAATACTCAGCCTCATCAGGAGCATGCCCAGGCGTTGTAGGGAGGTCATACAGGCACGTGGAGGCCACACACAATACTCAGCCTCATCAGGAGCATGCCCAGGCGTTGTAGGGAGGTCATACAGGCACGTGGAGGCCACACACACAATACTCAGCCTCATCAGGAGCATGCCCAGGCGTTGTAGGGAGGTCATACAGGCACGTGGAGGCCACACACAATACTCAGCCTCATCAGGAGCATGCCCAGTCGTTGTAGGGAGGTCATACAGGCACGTGGAGGCCACACACAATACTCAGCCTCATCAGGAGCATGCCCAGGCGTTGTAGGGAGGTCATACAGGCACGTGGAGACCACACACAATACTCAGCCTCATCAGGAGCATGCCCAGGTGTTGTAGGGAGGTCATACAGGCACGTGGAGGCCACACACAATACTCAGCCTCATCAAGAGCATGCCCAGGCGTTGTAGAGAGGTCATACAGGCACGTGGAGGCCACACACAATACTCAGCCTCATCAGGAGCATGCCCAGGCGTTGTAGGGAGGTCATACAGGCACGTGGAGGCCACACACAATACTCAGCCTCATCAGGAGCATGCCCAGGCGTTGTAGAGAGGTCATACAGGCACGTGGAGGCCACACACAATACTCAGCCTCATCAGGAGCATGCCCAGGCGTTGTAGAGAGGTCATACAGGCACGTGGAGGCCACACACAATACTCAGCCTCATCAGGAGCATGCCCAGGTGTTGTAGGGAGGTCATACAGGCACGTGGAGGCCACACACAATACTCAGCCTCATCAGGAGCATGCCCAGGCGTTGTAGGGAGGTCATACAGGCACGTGGAGGCCACACACAATACTCAGCCTCATCAGGAGCATGCCCAGGCGTTGTAGGGAGGTCATACAGGCACGTGGAGGCCACACACAATACTCAGCCTCATCAGGAGCATGCCCAGGTGTTGTAGGGAGGTCATACAGGCACGTGGAGGCCACACACAATACTCAGCCTCATCAGGAGCATGCCCAGGCGTTGTAGGGAGGTCATACAGGCACGTGGAGGCCACACACAATACTCAGCCTCATCAGGAGCATGCCCAGGCGTTGTAGGGAGGTCATACAGGCACGTGGAGGCCACACACAATACTCAGCCTCATCAGGAGCATGCCCAGGCGTTGTAGGGAGGTCATACAGGCACGTGGAGACCACACACAATACTCAGCCTCATCAGGAGCATGCCCAGGCGTTGTAGGGAGGTCATACAGGCACGTCGAGGCCACACACAATACTCAGCCTCATCAGGAGCATGCCCAGGCGTTGTAGAGAGGTCATACAGGCACGTGGAGGCCACACACAATACTCAGCCTCATCAGGAGCATGCCCAGGCGTTGTAGGGAGGTCATACAGGCACGTGGAGGCCACACACAATACTCAGCCTCATCAGGAGCATGCCCAGGCGTTGTAGAGAGGTCATACAGGCACGTGGAGGCCACACACAATACTCAGCCTCATCAGGAGCATGCCCAGGCGTTGTAGGGAGGTCATACAGGAACGTGGAGGCCACACACAATACTCAGCCTCATCAGGAGCATGCCCAGGCGTTGTAGAGAGGTCATACAGGCACGTGGAGGCCACACACAATACTCAGCCTCATCAGGAGCATGCCCAGGCGTTGTAGAGAGGTCATACAGGCACGTGGAGGCCACACACAATACTCAGCCTCATCAGGAGCATGCCCAGGCGTTGTAGGGAGGTCATACAGGCACGTGGAGGCCACACACAATACTCAGCCTCATCAGGAGCATGCCCAGGCGTTGTAGGGAGGTCATACAGGCACGTGGAGGCCACACACAATACTCAGCCTCATCAGGAGCATGCCCAGGCGTTGTAGGGAGGTCATACAGGCACGTGGAGGCCACACACAATACTCAGTCTCATCAGGAGCATGCCCAGGCGTTGTAGGGAGGTCATACAGGCACGTGGAGGCCACACACAATACTCAGCCTCATCAGGAGCATGCCCAGGCGTTGTAGAGAGGTCATACAGGCACGTGGAGGCCACACACAATACTGAGCCTCATCAAGAGCATGCCCAGGCGTTGTAGGGAGGTCATACAGGCACGTGGAGGCCACACACAATACTCAGCCTCATCAGGAGCATGCCCAGGCGTTGTAGGGAGGTCATACAGGCACATGGAGGCCACACACAATACTCAGCCTCATCAGGAGCATGCCCAGGCGTTGTAGGGAGGTCATACAGGCACGTGGAGGCCGCACACAATACTCAGCCTCATCAGGAGCATGCCCAGGCGTTGTAGGGAGGTCATACAGGCACGTGGAGGCCACACACAATACTCAGCCTCATCAGGAGCATGCCCAGGCATTGTAGGGAGGTCATACAGGCACGTGGAGGCCACACACAATACTCAGCCTCATCAGGAGCATGCCCAGGTGTTGTAGGGAGGTCATACAGGCACGTGGAGGCCACACACAATACTCAGCCTCATCAGGAGCATGCCCAGGCGTTGTAGGGAGGTCATACAGGCACGTGGAGGCCACACACAATACTCAGCCTCATCAGGAGCATGCCCAGGCGTTGTAGGGAGGTCATACAGGCACGTGGAGGCCGCACACAATACTCAGCCTCGTCAGGAGCATGCCCAGGCGTTGTAGGGAGGTCATACAGGCACGTGGAGGTCACACGCAATACTCAGCCTCGTCAGTAGCATGCCCAGGCGTTGTAGGGAGGTCATACAGGCACGTGGAGGCCACACCCAATACTCAGCCTCATCAGGAGCATGCCCAGGCGTTGTAGGGAGGTCATACAGGCACGTGGAGGCCACACACAATACTCAGCCTCATCAGGAGCATGCCCAGGCGTTGTAGGGAGGTCATACAGGCACGTGGAGGCCACACACAATACTCAGCCTCATCAGGAGCATGCCCAGGCGTTGTAGGGAGGTCATACAGGCACGTGGAGGCCACACACAATACTCAGCCTCATTGTGACTTGTTTTAAGGACATTACATCAGAGTTGGATCAGCCTGTAGTGTGTTTTTCCACTTTAATTTTGGGGGTGACTCCAGATCCAGGCCTCCATTGGTTAATAAATGTGATTTCCATTGATGATTTTTGGGTGATTTTGTTGTCAGCACATTCAGCTTCTACAGAACAAAGTATTCAATGAGAAGATTTCATTCATTCAGATCTAGGAGGGGGGATTTCAGGGGTCCCTGTATTTTTTTTAGTAGTGTATAATATATATATATAGCGGCAGGGAGATGTATAGCTCCTCTGGACTTTTCCAGATTCCTTAACTTCAACCTACAAAATGGAGGCTCCAGTGATTTATATATTCCGTGTATCAGAGTGAACAGAACATAATAGTGGGGGGCACTGTGACAATATTACCACAGTCTTATCTGACCACCACCAACAATAACTTGTGGCAAGTCTTTATGGCATAACTTCTGTGTAACTGGTAACAGTGCAGCTTCTAGCAGTAGATCTCTTCAGACAACTGCACAATTATTACCATATACCGGCGGGTTATCAGCAGTGATAGATGAGGAGCTGGTGCTGGAGTATAAGGGGTGTGGTCTTGTCATTATGTCAGTGATGTCATCACCGGGGGGCGGGGCTGACAACCTGACACGCAATATACAGGCTGGTTGTCAGCAGTGATAGATGAGGAGCTGGTGCTGGAGTATAAGGGGTGTGGTCTTGTCATTATGTCAGTGATGTCATCACTAGGGGCGGGGCTGACAACCTCTCACACATATATAGACTGGTTTTCAGCAGTGATAGATAACTGCACATCCCCCACCTCCTGCGCCTCCATTCTGGATTTTTCCTCTTCATCCTTCACTCCGGACACGTTTCTGCGTTGTACCCATTGGGTGTGGCTGATGTGCAGCTCCTCTCCTGCAGAGCTTGCACTCTATCCTGCGGCTCCAGGGCTGCTGTGTGCAGCATGCTCAGTGATTGCCTCCTGTTTCTGGCCTCTGTCATGTGGGAGATAAATACCCCTTGACCGTTATCTCTCTGATTTATGTCCGAGGCTTTTCTTTCTCTTGGAGGTTTTTTTTTCCTCTTTCTCATTTGTATTTTGCTCTCTGTCTGTCGCTCCCTCCCTTCTTCTCCTCCATTTATCTTTCATTTCTCTGCTCTTATCTCAGCTTTCCAGTCTCCAGTTATTTAATGGATTATTAACCCATTGCTGGGTGCGGATGACTGCAGTGTGTGTCCAGGCGAGTGACGTGCTGGGGATTAGTGACGGGTCAGCGGCCTGGGAAGGACATTGCTGGGGAGGTGTCATGGCATTGTGTGGAGGAGCGCAGGGACTGGCGCTCACCTCTAATAAATTCACCCTTCTGCTATATGTCCTATATGGAGGTGGTCACCGAGTTCTGTAACATAGAGACATCTGCTAATAATGCTAGAGGTAATGGGGAGTAGACGGGGGATCTCGGATGGAAGAAGCGGTGGTCTGTTCATGCTTTGGTCCTGTCTGTGCTTGATGGACATCGAGATCCTAAGAGGTCACTGCAGTGTTCCTCACCACGATTATGCCCGATCTCCTGTCCCTAAAAAAAAAAAAAAAATGTCATCTGAGTGTCCAGGCTCTGATCACTTGCTGTCCTGCCTGTAAGAGACAAACCCGAGGATTTCCCGGCACCACCGGAAACTTTAGGGTTCCTGTGTCACAAGTTGTAGGTTGTATTAAGTATCGTACAAATTCTGTATCACCTGGGACCGACCAAATGTATCCGCAGGACAAGTGTGACTGTAAGACTGGTGTCAATATTACTGATCTGTTCTACAGCCAAATTGGTTGAGACTAAAACAGTTGAACCAAGCTAATTTTGTGGTGCTGAAAATGAATCCTGAGGCTTACGTTTGCTGATTGGCTCTAATTTCAGGACGCAGAGGAGGTTGTAATTACTTAGGGTACCTTTCATGCAGTCTAATAGAATTACTGCGCCTTTATTATTTTCTCCTCATTATTGCATTGTTAGCAGCTCGTCTATTACATCCTCTATATATCTTAGGGCGACCAATCAAAAAAAATGCCAAATCGGCTCCAATGACGTCATCCCGATTACAGTTGCATCACCAGCTTTTATAAATGTTCTCTGAGTAAGGTATACAGTTTTAGTACTTCGAATAGTTTCTTAGCATATTGACGATAAGGAAAGCCTACAACCTGTATTTTGGCTGCAGAACAGGAGATCAGGAGAAGAGTTGGCCTCCACACATTTGCTGCAATAGATGTGAATCATATCTTACCCAGTGGTTGCATCGAACGAGGCAAATCTATGCCTTTTACAGTCCCAGTGATCTGGAGAGAGCCAGCCGATCACACTACCGATTGCTATTTCTGCATGGTGCCCCCCCCCATAAGGAAAGAAGTTTCAAGGAAGAAGTGGACCTTACAGTATCAAAACCTTCCATCTTCAATACACCCAGTACCACATACAGAAGAACTGCCGGATCCAAAAGCACCAGAAATATTGTCAGTCGAGTCAAGTGAGGAAGAAAGAGGGCACTTGAGGCATCATGAAGCATCTTCCTCCCAGGACCCAGACTTCCTATCAGCAACCTCACCTGAACCAAACCTTATAACGCAAAGTGAACTGAACCATCTTGTTAGAGATTTTTATCTGCCCAAGAATAAGGCTGAGCTCTTAGGTTCCCGGCTACAGAAGTGGGATCTCCTAGAGGCCGGTGTTCGGATTTCTTTGTTCCGCAACCATGATAAAGATCTTGTCCAATACTTCTTCATGGAGGGCGATCTTGTGGCAACAACATCAACAGTTTAATGGAAGCTCTGAAGAGAAGTCCTGATCCAGAGGAATGGAGGCTCTTCATCGATTCGTCCAAAACGAGCCTAAAAGCCGTCTTGCTGCATAATGGCAATGCTCTACTTTCAATCCCAGCTGTGTCTGCCGTCCGCATGGAAGAAACCTATGACAGCATGAAACAGCTGTTGAGGTGTCTCAACTATGACCTATATTTGTGGCCCCTCTGCAGTGATGTAAAGGTGGTTGTCCTCTTACTTGGTCTCCAGAGTGGATACCCAAAGTCCTGCTGCTTTCTGTTCGAGTGGGATAGTCGTGCAAAAAAATGTCACTGCAATAAGAGAATGAAGTCTCCGACATTCACTTTAGCCAGGAAAGAGCAGACATGTCCGGCATCCCGCTCTTGTGGGCCCACATAAGATTTTGTTACCACCATTGCATACCTAGTTGGGCGTAATGAAGAACTTTGTGAATGCAATGGATAAAAAATGCAAAAGCATCAAGTATTTCATTGATAAATCTCCAAGGTTGAGTGAAGCAAAGATAAAGGAAGGAGTCTTTATTGGACCTCAGATTTGGAAGCTTTTTTAAGATGAGGAGTTTCTCCGTTTTGTTAAAGGCTGCATGGGTCGCATTCACATTAGTGAGAACACAAACGCAGATAACTATGAAGAGTTGGTGGAAAATCTCCTTAAAACCTATAAGGATATTGGCTGTAACATGTCCTTAAAGATCCATTTCTTGCATTCACCTAGACTTTTTTTCCACCAAATTGCGGAGCAGCGAGTGGAAGATTTCACCAAGATATTGCAACTATGGAGAAAAGATATATCAGGGAAAATGGCATCCATCAATGCTGCAGATTACTGTAGACGATTGTAAGAGATGATCCGATGCCGGAGGACAAGAGCCCAGCAAAAAGAGTCGTCACTGAATGCGGAGCGAATGTTGTAGAGCAATTTCTGTAACTGTTTATAATCCGCAGTAATGTTTAGATGTTTTACTTATTGGAATTGTTGCTAAGTTTCCTCTAAATAAATATCAGAAACTTGTCACAAAATATACTGCATCTTTTATATTTGCAAAAATTAATAATGTTTCAAAGTACTAAAACTTTTATGCATTAATTCTATGTAGCAGTAAAAGGAAAACTCTGATATAGAAACAAGAGACAACTAAAGATCGTCATTGTCAGATTTTGAATTCAGGAGGTAAAAATCATTAAGAAACGGCTCCTTCATAACTGATCTGAACAATGTCTGAAAATATATAGAACAGTGTAATGGGAAACCGTATGAGAACCCCAAGCAAACTCAGGCCCGTCGGCCCAATCTGGCCCACAGTGTAATTCTAATAGGCGCAAAAGCAAATGCCCAATGTGCACTAGAGCTGGCCCGCTCTGGTAGACAGCACATACCAATGCTACAAATCCATACCACACGTCCTCCTACTTTATCACAATCTGCCCCCATGTCCACACCACCCGTCCCCTCCCCCGTACATGCCTCTAACGCCTCATGTTGCACCCTTGATGGCACAGCACCGTGAGCACTTTTGTCCCCAAAACGTGTCGCTACCCCAGAGCATCACTAGGACTGCGGCGGCAGCTGGAGCTTTACTGGAGGTGCCCAAACCCGCAGCGTGGGGCAAGAAGGACAAAGCCAAAAAGGGTGTGATCAGGAAACAGGTGGAGCAGGACAGCAAGGAGGGCAATGATGGCTTTTCACCACTGGACCTCGGGGCGCAGGAAGATTGCTGGGTCAGCTTCATCAGACAGCAGAGTGTTGGCACCCAGGACGCGGCCAAACTTCTGCTGGACTCCTTGTAAGTAGGGATGGGCGGACCGCTGGAAGTTTGGCTTCTGGCAACAGATCCGAAGGTACCATAACAGTAGCCAAACTTCCACCAGAACCCGAACCCTATTGATAATAATGAAGACCTGAACTTCTAAGAGAGAGAAAAATCTCTCTATTATTGTATCAGGATTACAGTGTTCGCATTTACAGAACTTTTCTATTGGAATCCATTCTTTACATTTATTGTATATTTATTTACTTATTAATTGTATATCACCATATAGATCTATTAATTATAAAATGCACTTTGTTCCTGGCATGACCCATTTTAGTTTTGTTTCCATATGAAAAGGTTCATCGTTACATTTTGCCAATAATGGAAAACCTTCCTGAATTGTAGCCACTTTTTAATAAATATCCCGGGTTGGTCGCGACTGTCCCAAGCTTTTAATGTTGTCCTCCTTCTGTGTATTTCACATCCCTGGCGTAATAGACTGAACGCAGGATGGTGCTCACTGTGACAGCAAAGATGATGACATAAAGTAGCCGCTGTGATCCATCGTCACTATCACCGGTGAGACCTGGTTTTCTCCATATGAATGTTATGTCCTCTCTGTATTATCGGGGCCGTACGTGGGATTTCTCTGTTCACTACTGTGATTACAAAAATAATGTTCTCGCTTTCCTAAAAAATGGAGCAAAAGCTTGAGATGAGATGAGAGATTGCGTCTTGGAACGTCACCTGCGTCTTGGAACGTCACCTGCGTCTTGGAACGTCACCTGCGTCTTCTTGCCCTTTTCCTTCCGGAGACATTCCAGCTCTCTTCTAACGTATGGAGCGATTTTTGGTCTCGCAGGTATGGAGGGGCCATGGACAGGGGCTGCAGCTCCCTTGGGCAGGGTGGTGGTGTGGCCGAGGTGGCAGTGCCCACAGGAGCTCGTGTACTTGTAGTCTTCAGTTACTAGGGCAATCGCAAGGTCCTCGCTGACATCGGCAGTGATTGATGTCTCCGGAGAAGATGTCCAGTATGATATGGGCCCGCACGTTACAGGCAATTACAATTCAGACAGACTTCGACGTTAACCCCTGATGTGCTGCAAAGCCTTTTGCTTTATTTTTGCAGGCTTTTTTTTTTTTTTGTTCTATACATTTTATTACATGCAGTTTATATGGGAAATGCCGACCTAAAGTGAATAGGAGAAGAAATGATTTGATTTATGATCAGCATTTGGAAACATTCATAAGCAAAGTGACCCCTAAACCTGAGGCGTTCAGACACAATGTTATCTCCTCATGCAGCCCTCTCTTCTCAGTTCATGGGGGCCAGGGAGACCTCTGCACGCACAGATAAGGAGCGGGCCCCACCCTCATCATTATGCATGCTTCACATTTGCATATAGTGAATTTATTTATTATGCTAATTATGATATTTGCATATGACAATGGGGTGGACACCCAGGAATTAATATGAAGTGACATGTTTGTGCTCAGATGCTCCTCTGCCATATACGTACCCTTTGCTGTCAGAGGCCATTGTGGCACATGGGTAGCCACAGTAGTGAAGGGGTTAAGTGGCCGTCTCCGTGCTCCTGGCCTTGGGCAGTACTACACTGTGTATCATAGAAGTGTCGCAGTGTGTTAGGTGAGTGGTGGTGACAGCAGCGGTCTGTGGGCCGCGGGCAGCTCACACAGACTCCGTACCAGGGCTGCCACCGAAAAGGTGGGGGGCTGTGCGGTGTCATATTGAAAACCACATCCTGGGGTCTGAGGGGGCAGAAGTAATGGGGGGCGAGCAGCTACCAACACAGGGCAGAAGGCATCACTGACTGCAGACCCTCCGGTCACTGGCACGCTACGGCCAGGCCATGCCCACAATGGAGCACGTACACTGGCACCACAAGACTTTGTAAGACCCATATAGTCTTCACTGGCACCATAACACTGGCTGGACCATGTGGCGTATACCGCCGGCAGAGCGTGGTGTGTACCGTCAGCAGAGCGCGGTGTATACCACCGGCAGAGCGTGGTGTGTACCGTCAGCAGAGCGCGGTGTATACCGTCAGCAGAGCGCGGTGTATGCCGCCAGCAGAGCGCGGTGCATACCGTGAGCAGAGCGCAGTGAATACCGCCAGCAGAGCGCAGTGTCTGAGCCATGCGGTGTATAGTGTCAGCAGAGCACAGCGTCTGAGCCACGTGGTGCATACCGCCAGCAGAGCATGGTGTATATCGCCAACAGTGTGGTGTATACCGCCAGCAGAGCGTGGTGTATAGTCAGCAGAGCTCAATGTATACCGTCAGCAGAGCGTGGTGTATATCGCCAACAGTGTGGTGTATACAGTCAGCAGAGCGTGGTGTATACCGTCAGCAGAGTGTGGTGTATACAGTCAGCAGAGCGCAATGTATACCGTCAGCAGAGCGTGGTGTATGTCGCCAACAGTGTGGTGTATACCGCCAGCAGAGCGTGGTGTATCCTGCCAGGAGAGTGCGGTGCATACCGTGACCAGAGCGCGGTGAATACCGCCAGCAGAGCGCAGTGTCTGAGCCGTGCGGTGTATAGCGTCAGCAGAGCACAGCGTCTGAGCCACGTGGTGTATACCATTGGCAGAGCGCATTATCTGAGCCACGCGGTGTATATCACCGACCAGAGCACTGTGTTGGGGCTGTTCGGTGTATACCATTAGCAGAGCGCATCTGAGCAACACAATGTATACCGTCAGCAGAGCACTGTGTTGGGGCTGTTCGGTGTATACCATTAGCAGAGCGCAGTGTCTGAGCCACGTGATGTATATTGTCGGCAGTGAGCAGCGTCTGAGACACATGGTGTATACCGTCGGCAGAGCGCAGCGTCTGAGCCACGTGATGTATATTGTTGGCAGAGCGGAGCGTCTGAGCCACGTAGTGTATATTGTTGGCAGAGCGCAGCTTCTGAGCCACGTGATGTATATTGTCGGCAGAGCGCAGCGTCTGAGCCACGTGATGTATATTGTCGGCAGAGCGCAGCGTTTGAGCCACACGGTGTATACCGACGGCAGAGCGCAGTGTCTGAGCCACATGGTGTATACCGTCGGCAGAGCGCAGCGTCTGAGCCACGTGATGTATATTGTCGGCAGAGCGCAGCGTCTGAGCCACATGGTGTATACCGACGGCAAAGCGCAGTGTCTGAGCCACACGGTGTATACCGTCGGCAGAGCGCAGCGTCTGAGCCACACGGTGTATACCGTCGGCAGAGCACAGCGTCTGAGCCACACGGTGTATACCGACGGCAGAGCGCAGTGTCTGAGCCACACGGTGTATACCGTCGGCAGAGTGCAGCGTCTGAGCCACACGGTGTATACCGTCGGCAGAGTGCAGCGTCTGAGCCACACGGTGTATACCGTCGGCAGAGCGCAGCGTCTGAGCCACACGGTGTATACCGTCGGCAGAGTGCAGCGTCTGAGCCACACGTTGTATACCGTCGGCAGAGCGCAGCGTCTGAGCCACACGGTGTATACCGTCAGCAGAGGGCAGCGTCTGAGCCACACGGTGTATACCGTCGGCAGAGCGCAGCGTCTGAGCCACACGGTGTATACCGTCGGCAGAGCGCAGCGTCTGAGCCACACGTTGTATACCGTCGGCAGAGCGCAGCGTCTGAGCCACACGTTGTATACCGACGGCAGAGCGCAGCGTCTGAGCCACACGGTGTATACCGACGGCAGAGCGCAGCGTCTGAGCCACACGGTGTATACCGTCGGCAGAGCGCAGCGTCTGAGCCACACGGTGTATACCGTCGGCAGAGCATTGTGTTGGGACTGTGCAGTGTGTGCCATACGGTATTATTATTAAAGGGCGCCCCTATTTCCATGAGTGCGTGCTGCGGTGCCTGTCGGCAGGTTGGGGTCACTTTGTGGCTTGATGCTCTTTTGTGGCTGTCCTCTCTGCGCCTCCATTTCTTCCTCCTCCGGGTGTCTGTGTTTGGCTACCTCTTTGGGTACAGTGTCGGGGCCCCCTGTGGCACTTCATGACTCCCAGGGGACTTGCACGCAGCTTTGTAGTGCCCCTTCTTATGAGCGCACTCTGACACTGGCTGTCCTTTCGTTCCTGGGTGACCTTATCTCTGACCTGGGCTTCGGCTGATGGGATTCAGATGTGTCATTTGGTGTAATTAACTTTTCAATTACAGCCCCCAACAATGGACAAACAACCCCCCCAAAACATCAGATCAACTTCTCGATCTTTGCACGTGGTAAAAAAAAATGTGTTTCATATTGGGCACCTATAACTAATTGGGGAAGGTACATATTGACATCAGATATTCCGCAGGTGGCTGATAATGTGTTACTAGTGACTATCCAGTGCGTCTGTGATGTCATCGCCCTGATGGTATAGTTCTCTGGCTGATGACATCACGAGGGACCTTTCAGCTATGAGCTTTCACTATAGCAGTCATAGCCCAGATCGAGGGTGAACTATGCGGCTGATGTAGATGGTGAGAGTAGGTACCGTGTTGGGGGAGTCTTCCGAGGTGAGCGCAGGTTATGTGGCTAATGAGCTTTGTGGCTTAGCTGTGAGTGTATGCCCAGCCTGTCATGATGTGGAGGCGTTACACAGAGTACAGACCTCGTCCATACATTCTGAATTACAGTGGACAAAATAAGTATTTGATACACTGCCACCTACAAAGAATGGAGAGGTCTGTAATTTTTATCGTAGGTCACGTCACCTGTGAGAGACACAATCTAAAAAAAAAAATGCAGAAAATCCCATTGTATGATTTTTACATAATTAATTTGCATTTTATTGCATGAAATAAGTATTTGATCACCTACCAACCAGCAAGAATTCTGGCTCTCACAGACCTGTTAGTTTTTCTTTAAGAAGCCTCCGACTCTGCACTCATTACCTGTATTAATTGCTTCTGTTTGAACTTGTTACCTGTAGAAAAGATACCTGTCTACACAATCACACTCCAACCTCTCCACCATGGCCAAAACCAAAGAGCTAAGGACACCAGGGACAAAACTGTAGACCTGCACAAGGCTGGGATGGGCTACAGGACAATAGGCAAGCAGCTTGGTGAGACCGGGAACAACTGTTGGCGCAATTATTAGAAAATGGAAGAAACACCTTGATCTGGGGCTCCATGCAAGATCTCGCCTCGTGGGGTAAGGATGGTTCTGAGAAAGGTCAGGAATCAGCTCAGGAACTACACGGGAGGACCTGGTCAATGACCTAAAGAGAGCTGGGACCACAGTCTCAAACATTACCTTTAGTAACACACTACGCTATCAAGAATTAAAATCCTACAGGGCACACAAAGTCCCCCTGCTCACGCCAGCACATGTCCAAGCCCGTTTGAAATTCACCAGTGATCATCTGAATGATCCAGAGGAGGCATGGGAGAAGGTCATGTGGTCAGATGAGACCAAAATAGAACTTTTTGGTATCAACTCCGCTCGCCGTGTTTGGAGGAAGAAGGATGAGAACAACCCAAAGAACACTGTCCCAACCGTGAAGCATGGTGGGGGAAACATCATACTTCTGTGTGTTTTTCTGCAAAGGTGACACATCGACTGCATCGTATAGAAGGGAGGATGGATGGGGTCCTGTATCGCGAGATTTTGGCCAACAGCCTACTTGCCTCAGTAAGAGCATTGAAGATGGGTCGTGGCTGGGTCTTCCAGCATAACAATGACTCGAAACACACAGCCAGGGCCACTAAGGAGTGGCTCCGTAAGAAGCATTTCAAGGTCCTGGAGTGGCCTAGCCAGTCTCCAGACATGAACCCAATAGAAAATCTTTGGAGGGAGCTGAAACTCCATGTTGCTCAGCGACATGCCCAAAACCTGAATGATCTGGAGAAGATCTGTATGGAGGAGGGGGCCAAAATCCCTGCTGCAGTGTGTGCAAACCGGGTCAAGAACTACAGGAAACGTCTGACCTCTGTAATTGTAACAAAGGTTTCTGCACCAAATATTAACTTCTGTTTTTCTATTGTATCAAATACTTATTTCATGCAATAAAATGCAAATTAATTATGTAAAAATCATACAATGAGGTTTTTTTTGGATTTTATTTTTTAGATTCTGTCTCTCACAGGTGAAGTGACCTACGATAAAAATTACAGACCTCTCCATTCTTTGTAGGTGGGAAAATTGCAAAATTTTCAGTGTATGAAATACTTATTTTCCCCACTGTACCTGTATTACACTGCAGTTCTTACCACAATAATAATTTTATTTCTATAGCGCCAACCTACTGTACAGCACTGTACCAATCAGAGGGGCCACGTGCGAGCTATAGAAGACATTACAAAGCAGTTCATTATTCAACAATTCACATGAGTGAAAACGCTGCTCTCGAGTTTACAATCTATGAGGAAATAAGGGGGGGACAAAAGGTAAAGAGGTAGGGAAGTAGATAGAGATGAGGAGGAGATGTAGGGCGGTGCAGCACTGTGGAGAGGACAGGTAGGGAAGTAGATAGAGATGAGGAGGAGATGTAGGGCGGTGCAGCACTGTGGAGTGGACAGGTAGGGAAGTAGATAGAGATGAGGAGGAGATGTAGGGCGGTGCAGCACTGTGGAGAGGACAGGTAGGGAAGTAGATAGAGATGAGGAGGAGATGTAGGGCGGTGCAGCACTGTGGAGAGGACAGGTAGGGAAGTAGATAGAGATGAGGAGGAGATGTAGGGCGGTGCAGCACTGTGGAGAGGACAGGTAGGGAAGTAGATAGAGATGAGGAGGAGATGTAGGGCGGTGCAGCACTGTGGAGAGGACAGGTAGGGAAGTAGATAGAGATGAGGAGGAGATGTAGGGCGGTGCAGCACTGTGGAGAGGACAGATAGGGAAGTAGATAGAGATGAGGAGGAGATGTAGGGCGGTGCAGCACTGTGGAGAGGACAGGTAGGGAAGTAGATAGAGATGAGGAGGAGATGTAGGGCGGTGCAGCACTGTGGAGAGGACAGGTAGGGAAGTAGATAGAGATGAGGAGGAGATGTAGGGCGGTGCAGCACTGTGGAGAGGACAGGTAGGGAAGTAGATAGAGATGAGGAGGAGATGTAGGGTGGTGCACCACTAAGTCCCCTGGGCTGAACCCTGACAGTAACGCAGGGGGCCTATGACTGAATAACAATGGAAGTTAATCCAGCCATTTCTTTGGTTAAAATAATTCAAAAACATGGTAAACATTGGTACATCCAAATAATATGCGATCTTTTGCTACGTTTTTCAGACTACAAATAAGTCCTTAATTATGATTAAGGAAAGATCACATATTACTTGGATATGCCTGGATTGTCAATTTTTACCATGAGTTTGAATTATTTTAACCATGGAAATGGCTAGATTAGCTTCCATAGTTATTTTGTGTTCGGCCACATCGGGGTGGAGTAGAGTTTCCGTTTCAAATCTATGCATAAACCTCAGTCTGGGTGACCTGGACTACACCTATAACTGGACCACCTATGACTGAGTCCTGAGGAACTCTGACAATAAGAGGAGGGGACCTACGACTGAACCCTGAGGAACCCCAACAGTAAGAGGAGGGGACCTAGAACTGAACTCTGAGGAACATTGACAGTAAGAGGAGAGGGCCTCGGACTGAACACTGAAAAACCCCGACAGTAAGAGGAAGGGGCCTAGGACTGAACCCTGAGGAACCCCGACAGTAAGAGGAACGGGCCTAGGACTGAACCCTGAGGAACCCCGACAGTAAGAGGAAGGGGCCTGGGACTGAACCCTTAGGAACCCCGCCAGTAAGAGGAAGGGGCCTGGGACTGAACCCTGAGGAACCCCGACAGTAAGAGGAAGGAGCCTAGGACTGAACCCTGACAGTAAGAGGAAGGGGCCTAGGACTGAACCCTGAGGAACCCCGCCAGTAAGAGGAGGGGACCTAGGACTGATCCCTGAGGAACCCTGACAGTAAGAGGAGAGGACCTATGACTGAGCCCTGAGCAACCCGGACAGTAAGAGTAGGGTACCTAGGACTGAACCCTGAGGAACCCCGACAGTAAGAGTGGACCTAGAATTGAACCCTGAGGAACCCTGACAGTAAGAGGAGAGGTCCTGGACTGAAACTTGAAGAACCCCCTGACAGAGAAGAGGGCCTAGGACTGAACCCTGAGGACCCCAACAGTAAGGGGAAGAAGAGCCAGCACCTGATACAGTGAAGGAGCGGTCAGAGAAGTAGGAGGAGAACCAGAAAAGAGTTGTGAGGAGGAGCTCGTGATCGAATGCTGCAGAGATGCGTGCAGCACGGTGGCTCACTGGTTAATGCTATACTATAGGATGACACGGTGGCTCAGTGGTTAGGACTGTACTATATATAGGGTGTCACAGTGGCTCAGTGGTTAGCGCTGTACTATATATATATATATATATATATATATATATATATATATATATATATATATAGGGTGGCACGGTGACTCAGTGGCTAGCGCTGTTGCTTTGCAGAGCTGGGGTCCTGCATTCAAATCCCACCAAGCACAACATCTGCAAGGAGTTTGTATGTTCTCCCTGGGTTTCCTCCAGGTTTTCCGGTTTCCTCACACACTCCAAACACTGATAGGGAGTGCAGATTGTGAGCCCCGATGGGGAGAGTGATGATAATGTCTAAATATGATCATCCAGGAGAATCAGAAGTGGCCATTAGGTTTAGCTGTTAGTAGATCGTTAGAGACTTTAGTGAGGGCAGTTTCTGTAGGGTGTAAGGAGCGAAGACCAGATTATAAAGGGTCAAGAAGAGCGTTATCTGAGAGATGGCGGATTAGACAGGAGTATACCAAGAGTTGCAGGAGTTTAGAGATGAGAGGAGATTGCAGACATGTTTGAATTTGGCAGTTCTGGTTCAGGGGTACAGGGATATTTTTTAGTTAAGAGGTTATGATGGCGTTTTGAGTGAATAGGGAAAGATGAAAGAGGTTAGATAGGTGGAGAGAGGGAGGAGGAGAGGGAATAGGGTCACTAGTGCAGGTAGTAGGGCGTGGAGCCTGGTAACCTCTTCTGTGACTGGTTCAAAGATGGAAAGTGAACTTTTAGAAGTGAGGGAGGGCAGAGGGGCCTTGATATTGGGGGATTGGGAGAGAATTTCCTGTTGGATTTGTAAAAATGTTTCTTTTAAATAAGTGTCCAGATGGTTAACGCTGATGTTGATGATGGGCACCGGCACTTTAGGACTGAGCAAGGAGTGAAAAGTGTCAGTCATGATGAGGGTGGTGAAGTCGCTGTGTGTAGAGGTGAAGAGCAGAGTTATATGCTTTGAGCATAAACTTATAATAGATAACATAGTCTGGCACAAGAGATTTTCTCCACAGACGGCACACATGGAGCAGCTCTGGAGAAGACGTGTTTGCAGTGTGTGCCAGGCACCTTGTATTGTCTTTATTATACTGTATCAAGGTTATGACATGAGAGAGATGAGATTCGGGGCCATGAGAGTTGTCAAGAGGTGATGAGGCTTTGATGAGAGTTGTCGGGAGATGATTCGGCTTTGATGAGAGTTGTCGGGAGATGATGAGTCTTTGGTGAGAGTTGTCGGGAAGTTATGATGCTTTGGTGAGAGTTGTCGGGAGGTGATGAGGCTTTGGTGAGAGTTGTCGGGAAGTTATGATGCTTTGGTGAGAGTTGTCGGGAGGTGATGAGGCTTTGGTGAGTGTTGTCGGGAGGTGATGAGGCTTTGGTGAGAGTTGTCGGGAGGTGATGAGGCTTTGGTGAGAGTTGTCGGGAGGTGATAAGACTTTGGTGAGAGTTGTCGGGAGGTGATGAGACTTTGGTGAGAGTTGTCGGGAGGTGATGAGGCTTTGGTGAGAGTTGTCGGGAGGTGATGAGGCTTTGGTGAGAGTTGTCGGGAAGTTATGATGCTTTGGTGAGAGTTGTCGGGAGGTGATGAAGCTTTGGTGAGAGTTGTCGGGAGGTGATGAGGCTTTGGTGAGAGTTGTCGGGAAGTTATGATGCTTTGGTGAGAGTTGTCGGGAAGTTATGATGCTTCGGTGAGAGTTGTCGGGAGGTGATGAGGCTTTGGTGAGTGTTGTCGGGAGGTGATGAGGCTTTCGTGAGAGTTGTCGGGAGGTGATGAGGCTTGGGTGACAGTTGTCGGGAAGTTATGATGCTTTGGTGAGAGTTGTCAGGAGGTGATGAGGCTTGGGTGAGAGTTGTCGGGAAGTTATGATGCTTTGGTGAGAGTTGTCGGGAGGTGATGAGACTTTGGTGAGAGTTGTCGGGAGGTGATGAGACTTTGGTGAGAGTTGTCGGGAGGTGATGAGGCTTTGGTGAGAGTTGTCGGGAGGTGATGAGGCTTTGGTGAGAGTTGTCGGGAAGTTATGATGCTTTGGTGAGAGTTGTCGGGAGGTGATGAGGCTTTGGTGAGAGTTGTCGGGAAGTTATGATGCTTTGGTGAGAGTTGTCGGGAGGTGATGAGGCTTTGGTGAGAGTTGTCGGGAGGTGATAAGACTTTGGTGAGAGTTGTCGGGAGGTGATGAGACTTTGGTGAGAGTTGTCGGGAGGTGATGAGGCTTTGGTGAGAGTTGTCGGGAGGTGATGAGGCTTTGGTGAGAGTTGTCGGGAAGTTATGATGCTTTGGTGAGAGTTGTCGGGAGGTGATGAAGCTTTGGTGAGAGTTGTCGGGAAGTTATGATGCTTTGGTGAGTGTTGTCGGGAGGTGATGAGGCTTTCGTGAGAGTTGTCGGGAGGTGATGAGGCTTGGGTGACAGTTGTCGGGAAGTTATGATGCTTTGGTGAGAGTTGTCAGGAGGTGATGAGGCTTGGGTGAGAGTTGTCGGGAAGTTATGATGCTTTGGTGAGAGTTGTCGGGAGGTGATGAGACTTTGGTGAGAGTTGTCGGGAGGTGATGAGGCTTTGGTGAGAGTTGTCGGGAGGTGATGAGGCTTTGGTGAGAGTTGTCGGGAAGTTATGATGCTTTGGTGAGAGTTGTCGGGAGGTGATGAGGCTTTGGTGAGAGTTGTCGGGAAGTTATGATGCTTTGGTGAGAGTTGTCGGGAGGTGATGAGGCTTTGGTGAGAGTTGTCGGGAAGTTATGATGCTTTGGTGAGAGTTGTCGGGAGGTGATGAGGCTTGGGTGAGAGTTGTCGGGAAGTTATGATGCTTTGGTGAGAGTTGTCGGGAGATGATGAGGCTTGGGTGAGAGTTGTCGGGAAGTTATGATGCTTTGGTGAGAGTTGTCGGGAGGTGATGAGGCTTTGGTGAGAGTTGTCGGGAGGTGATGAGGCTTTGGTGAGAGTTGTCGGGAGGTGATGAGGCTTTGGTGAGAGTTGTCGGGAGGTGATGAGGCATTGGTGAGAGTTGTCGGGAGGTGATGAGGCTTTGGTGAGAGTTGTCGGAAGGTGATGAGGCTTTGGTGAGAGTTGTCGGGAGGTGATGAGGCTTTGGTGAGAGTTGTCGGGAAGTTATGATGCTTCGGTGAGAGTTGTCGGGAGGTGATGAGGCTTTGGTGAGAGTTGTCGGGAAGTTATGATGCTTCGGTGAGAGTTGTCGGGAGGTGATGAGGCTTTGGTAAGAGTTGTCGGGAGGTGATGAGGCTTTGGTGAGAGTTGTCAGGAGGTGTTGAGGCTGAATAGTTTATTATTTGAGGTGCAGCCCCCTCCTCACATTTCTGTCTGTACCGTGCTCTCGCTCTTGGGAGTTCTGCTCTGCTCTTGTGTGGGGTATTGATTATGAGCAGCGTTATAATTTATGCTCCTGCTGGCATCCTTCCAGTCTGGCTCTTGTCTGCTTTATGATCTCACTGGTCTAAAAATCATTCAAAATGTAAGAAATGATGAAGCCCTGAATCCTGAGTGACCCAGAAGAGTAATTGTAGAGCTTGTCCCGATATTGGGGCGGATGCTGGAAATTTTCCTCCATGACTGTGACCTGTGTGACCACAGGCTGGAAGTGAGGGTGTGAGGGGGCGACCTGTGAGGACACTGCCACATTACCATCTGTAAAGCCTTTACATGCAGCTATTCAACATATGGAGGGCATGTCTGTATACAGTATATAGAGAAAAAGGTGCTGTCAGCCGGACGCCTCTCATGTCGGCTCATTGATCGCTGTCAGAGCAGGAGACGGTGATGATGAGCGCAGACAACAGTAGATCATTGATTTTTTTTTATATTGTCATAATTGCTTCCCTAAACCGTCACTATGTCCCGCAAAGTGTTTCTGATCCTGGTGCGCACCCTCCTGGCACAGAGGTGTACTGCGCCTGATCAGCCGCTCTGGACAGCGATGAATCCTAGCTTTATTGTCTCTTAATATTGAGAATGATCTGACAGAGACAATCACTGATTTACCATGGTAAGAAGGGAAGGAGTTCTTGTATAAAGGCAGTCTAGCGTCACCAACGCCAAACCAGAGACTGAATCTACGTGAGAACGGGAAATATTGGAATCGGTACATGTCCTGTGCCCTTTATGCACCAGTCTATGCCTCCACCTAACCCCCTGTGCCGTCTCCCTGTGCCAGGCTATCCATGGGTAGTTAGTATACCAGCCTCCACCTAACCCCCTGTGCCAGGCTGTCCATGGGTAGTTAGTATATCAGCCTCCACCTAACCCCCTGTGCCAGGCTGTCCATGGGTAGTTAGTATACCAGCCTCCACCTAACTCCCTGTGCCAGGCTGTCCATGGGTAGTTAGTATATCAGCCTCCACCTAACCCCCTGTGCCAGGCTGTCCATGGGTAGTTAGTATATCAGCCTCCACCTAACCCCCTGTGCCAGGCTGTCCATGGGTAGTTAGTATTTCAGCCTCCACCTAACCCCCTGTACCAGGCTGTCCTTGGGTAGTTAGTATACCAGCCTCCATCTAACCCCCTGTGCCAGGCTGTCCATGGGTAATTAGTATACCAGCCTCCACCAAACCCCCTGTGCCCATCTCCCTGTGCCAGGCTGTCCATGAGTAGTTAGTATACCAGCCTCCACCTAACTCCCTGTGCCAGGCTGTCCATGGGTAGTTAGTATACCAGCCTCCACCTAACCCCCTGTGCCAGGCTATCCATGGGTAGTTAGTATACCAGCCTCCACCTAACCCCCTGTACCTGTCTCCCTGTGCCAGGCTATCCATGGGTAGTTAGTATACCAGCCTCCACCTAACCCCCTGTGCCAGGCTATCCATGGGTAGTTAGTATACCAGCCTCCACCTAACCCGCTGTGCCAGGCTATCCATGGGTAGTTAGTATACCAGCCTCCACCTAACCCCCTGTGCCCATCTCCCTGTGCCAGGCTGTCCATGGGTAGTTATTATTCCAGGCTCCACCTAACCCCCTGTGCCAGGCTGTCCATGGGTAGTTAGTATACCAGCCTCCACCTAACCCCCTGTGCCCGTCTCCCTGTGTCAGGCTATCCATGGGTAGTTAGTATTCCAGCCTCCGCCTAACCCCCTGGGCCAGGCTGTCCATGGGTAGTTAGTATACCAGCCTCCACCTAACCCCCTGTGCCCGTCTCCCTGTGCCAGGCTATCCATGGGTAGTTAGTATACCAGCCTCCGCCTAACCCCCTGTGCCAGGCTGTCCATGGGTAGTTAGTATACCAGCCTCCACCTAACTCCCTGTGCCAGGCTGTCCATGGGTAGTTAGTATACCAGCCTCCACCTAACCCCCTGTGCCCGTCTCCCTGTGCCAGGCTATCCATGGGTAGTTAGTATACCAGCCTCCGCCTAACCCCCTGTGCCAGGCTGTCCATGGGTAGTTAGTATATCAGCCTCCACCTAACTCCCTGTGCCAGGCTGTCCATGGGTAGTTAGTATACCAGCCTCCACCTACCCCCCTGTGCCAGGCTGTCCATGAGTAGTTAGTATACCAGCCTCCACCTAACCCCTTGTGCCCGTCTCCCTGTGTCAAGCTATCCATGGGTAGTTAGTATTCCAGCCTCCACCTAACCCCCTGTGCCTGTCTCCCTGTGCCAGGCTATCCATGGGTAGTTAGTATACCAGCCTCCACCTGACCCCCTGTGCCAGGCTGTCCATGGGTAGTTAGTATACCAGCCTCCACCTAACTCCCTGTGCCAGGCTGTCCATGGGTAGTTAGTATTCCAGCCTCCACCTAACCCCCTGTGCCCGTCTCCCTGTGCCAGGCTATCCATGGGTAGTTAGTATACCAGCCTCCACCTAATCCCCTGTACCTGTCTCCCTGTGCCAGGCTGTCCATGAGTAGTTAGTATACCAGCCTCCACCTAACCCCCTGTGCCCGTCTCCCTGTGCCAGGCTGTCCATGGGTAGTTAGTATACCAGCCTCCACCTAACCCCCTGTGCCCGTCTCCCTGTGCCAGGCTGTCCATGGGTAGTTAGTATACCAGCCTCCACCTAACCCCCTGTGCCAGGCTGTCCATGGGTAGTTAGTATACCAGCCTCCACCTAACCCCCTGTGCCCGTCTCCCTGTGCCAGGCTGTCCATGAGTAGTTAGTATACCAGCCTCCACCTAACCCCCTGGGCCAGGCTGTCCATGGGTAGTTAGTATACCAGCCTCCACCTAACCCCCTGTGCCAGGCTGTCCATGGGTAGTTAGTATTCCAGCCTCCACCTAACCCCCTGTGCCAGCCTGTCCATGGGTAGTTAGTATACCAGCCTCCACCTAACCCTCTGTGCCAGGCTGTCCATGGGTAGTTAGTATTCCAGCCTCCACCTAACCCTCTGTGCCAGGCTGTCCATGGGTAGTTAGTATATCAGCCTCCACCTAACCCCCTGTGCCAGGCTGTCCATGGGTAGTTAGTATATCAGCCTCCACCTAACCCCCTGTGCCAGGCTGTCCATGGGTAGTTAGTATTTCAGCCTCCACCTAACCCCCTGTACCAGGCTGTCCTTGGGTAGTTAGTATACCAGCCTCCATCTAACCCCCTGTGCCAGGCTGTCCATGGGTAATTAGTATACCAGCCTCCACCAAACCCCCTGTGCCCATCTCCCTGTGCCAGGCTGTCCATGAGTAGTTAGTATACCAGCCTCCACCTAACTCCCTGTGCCAGGCTGTCCATGGGTAGTTAGTATACCAGCCTCCACCTAACCCCCTGTGCCAGGCTGTCCATGAGTAGTTAGTATACCAGCCTCCACCTAACCCCCTGTGCCCGTCTCCCTGTGTCAGGCTATCCATGGGTAGTTAGTATTCCAGCCTCCACCTAACCCCCTGTGCCCGTCTCCCTGTGCCAGGCTATCCATGGGTAGTTAGTATACCAGCCTCCACCTGACCCCCTGTGCCAGGCTGTCCATGGGTAGTTAGTATACCAGCCTCCACCTAACTCCCTGTGCCAGGCTGTCCATGGGTAGTTAGTATTCCAGCTTCCACCTAACCCCCTGTGCCCGTCTCCCTGTGCCAGGCTATCCATGGGTAGTTAGTATACCAGCCTCCACCTAACCCCCTGTACCACTCTCTGTGCCAGGCTGTCCATGGGTAGTTAGTATACCAGCCTCCACCTAACCCCCTGTGCCCATCTCCCTGTGCCAGGCTGTCCATGAGTAGTTAGTATACCAGCCTCCACCTAACCCCCTGTGCCAGGCTGTCCATGAGTAGTTAGTATACCAGCCTCCACCTAACCCCCTGTGCCCGTCTCCCTGTGTCAAGCTTTCCATGGGTAGTTAGTATTCCAGCCTCCACCTAACCCCCTGTGCCCGTCTCCCTGTGCCAGGCTATCCATGGGTAGTTAGTATACCAGCCTCCACCTGACCCCCTGTGCCAGGCTGTCCATGGGTAGTTAGTATACCAGCCTCCACCTAACTCCCTGTGCCAGGCTGTCCATGGGTAGTTAGTATTCCAGCCTCCACCTAACCCCCTGTGCCCGTCTCCCTGTGCCAGGCTATCCATGGGTAGTTAGTATACCAGCCTCCACCTAACCCCCTGTACCAGTCTCTCTGTGCCAGGCTGTCCATGGGTAGTTAGTATACCAGCCTCCACCTAACCCCCTGTGCCAGGCTATCCATGGGTAGTTAGTATACCAGCCTCCACCTAACCCCCTGTACCTGTCTCCCTGTGCCAGGCTATCCATGGGTAGTTAGTATACCAGCCTCCACCTAACCCCCTGTGCCAGGCTATCCATGGGTAGTTAGTATACCAGCCTCCACCTAACCCGCTGTGCCAGGCTATCCATGGGTAGTTAGTATACCAGCCTCCACCTAACCCCCTGTGCCCATCTCCCTGTGCCAGGCTGTCCATGGGTAGTTATTATTCCAGGCTCCACCTAACCCCCTGTGCCAGGCTGTCCATGGGTAGTTAGTATACCAGCCTCCACCTAACCCCCTGTGCCCGTCTCCCTGTGTCAGGCTATCCATGGGTAGTTAGTATTCCAGCCTCCGCCTAACCCCCTGGGCCAGGCTGTCCATGGGTAGTTAGTATACCAGCCTCCACCTAACCCCCTGTGCCCGTCTCCCTGTGCCAGGCTATCCATGGGTAGTTAGTATACCAGCCTCCGCCTAACCCCCTGTGCCAGGCTGTCCATGGGTAGTTAGTATACCAGCCTCCACCTAACTCCCTGTGCCAGGCTGTCCATGGGTAGTTAGTATACCAGCCTCCACCTAACCCCCTGTGCCCGTCTCCCTGTGCCAGGCTATCCATGGGTAGTTAGTATACCAGCCTCCGCCTAACCCCCTGTGCCAGGCTGTCCATGGGTAGTTAGTATATCAGCCTCCACCTAACTCCCTGTGCCAGGCTGTCCATGGGTAGTTAGTATACCAGCCTCCACCTACCCCCCTGTGCCAGGCTGTCCATGAGTAGTTAGTATACCAGCCTCCACCTAACCCCTTGTGCCCGTCTCCCTGTGTCAAGCTATCCATGGGTAGTTAGTATTCCAGCCTCCACCTAACCCCCTGTGCCTGTCTCCCTGTGCCAGGCTATCCATGGGTAGTTAGTATACCAGCCTCCACCTGACCCCCTGTGCCAGGCTGTCCATGGGTAGTTAGTATACCAGCCTCCACCTAACTCCCTGTGCCAGGCTGTCCATGGGTAGTTAGTATTCCAGCCTCCACCTAACCCCCTGTGCCCGTCTCCCTGTGCCAGGCTATCCATGGGTAGTTAGTATACCAGCCTCCACCTAACCCCCTGTACCAGTCTCTCTGTGCCAGGCTGTCCATGGGTAGTTAGTATACCAGCCTCCACCTAACCCCCTGTGCCAGGCTATCCATGGGTAGTTAGTATACCAGCCTCCACCTAACCCCCTGTACCTGTCTCCCTGTGCCAGGCTATCCATGGGTAGTTAGTATACCAGCCTCCACCTAACCCCCTGTGCCAGGCTATCCATGGGTAGTTAGTATACCAGCCTCCACCTAACCCCCTGTACCTGTCTCCCTGTGCCAGGCTATCCATGGGTAGTTAGTATACCAGCCTCCACCTAACCCCCTGTGCCAGGCTATCCATGGGTAGTTAGTATACCAGCCTCCACCTAACCCGCTGTGCCAGGCTATCCATGGGTAGTTAGTATACCAGCCTCCACCTAACCCCCTGTGCCCATCTCCCTGTGCCAGGCTGTCCATGGGTAGTTATTATTCCAGGCTCCACCTAACCCCCTGTGCCAGGCTGTCCATGGGTAGTTAGTATACCAGCCTCCACCTAACCCCCTGTGCCCGTCTCCCTGTGTCAGGCTATCCATGGGTAGTTAGTATTCCAGCCTCCGCCTAACCCCCTGGGCCAGGCTGTCCATGGGTAGTTAGTATACCAGCCTCCACCTAACCCCCTGTGCCCGTCTCCCTGTGCCAGGCTATCCATGGGTAGTTAGTATACCAGCCTCCGCCTAACCCCCTGTGCCAGGCTGTCCATGGGTAGTTAGTATACCAGCCTCCACCTAACCCCCTGTGCCCGTCTCCCTGTGTCAGGCTCTCCATGGGTAGTTAGTATACCAGCCTCCGCCTAACCCCCTGTGCCAGGCTGTCCATGGGTAGTTAGTATACCAGCCTCCGCCTAACCCCCTGTGCCAGGCTGTCCATGGGTAGTTAGTATTCCAGCGTCCAGCTAACCCCCTGTGCCAGGCTATCCATGGGTAGTTAGTATACCAGCCTCCACCTAACCCCCTGTGCCCGTCTCCCTGTGTCAGGCTATCTATGGGTAGTTAGTATTCCAGCCTCCACCTAACCCCTTGTGCCCGTCTCCCTGTGCCAGGCTATCCATGGGTAGTTAGTATACCAGCCTCCGCCTAACCCCCTGTGCCAGGCTGTCCATGGGTAGTTAGTATACCAGCCTCTACCTAACCCCCTGTGCCCGTCTCCCTGTGTCAGGCTGTCCATGGGTAGTTAGTATACCAGCCTCCACCTAACCCCCTGTGCCCGTCTCCCTGTGCCAGGCTGTCCATGGGTAGTTAGTATACCAGCCTCCACCTAACCCCCTGTGCCCGTCTCCCTGTGTCAGGCTATCCATGGGTAGTTAGTATTCCAGCCTCCGCCTAACCCCCTGGGCCAGGCTGTCCATGGGTAGTTAGTATACCAGCCTCCACCTAACCCCCTGTGCCCGTCTCCCTGTGCCAGGCTATCCATGGGTAGTTAGTATACCAGCCTCCGCCTAACCCCCTGTGCCAGGCTGTCCATGGGTAGTTAGTATACCAGCCTCCACCTAACCCCCTGTGCCCATCTCCCTGTGCCAGGCTCTCCATGGGTAGTTAGTATTCCAGCGTCCAGCTAACCCCTCGGCTTGTAGTCTGTCTGGTCACTTGGGGCTTGTGGTGGCGCGTCGTGCCCTTATTTCCGCGCTGAGTGTGTGGCAGGGGTTACAGTAGATGACGGCTGCGATTAGCAGCAGGACTGTTAATGTCGCCGTTTATTGCTCGGCTCTAGGTGACAGGCTTTTAGTGGTGTGAATGTGTTTTATTACAGTGAAATCATCTCTCCCCAGAGGAGAATGAAAGGTCTGTGCGCCCTCCCTCTGCAGGGTGACGGGCACATGGGGTGGATGGCGGGGTATATAGCGCTGGCCATCCTTCCTCCACCCAGCAACATATTACTCCAAAGTAAATGACTGCCAGAGTCTGTACAGGAGCACACAGCTGCCATCTGGATGCAGGTAGCGGAGACACTGTCGTTAGAGTGTAAGCTTTCTGGGTCATACTGTTGAGCAGCTCTGAGCCTTTACAGCAACTGCTGCTCCTCTGTATCTTTACATTTGTCATCTACTTATAGTTTGGGGCCCCAGTCTAGTAATGCGCCCTAAAGTCCTCAATGGTGGGACAGAGGGATGTGTAAATATCAGACTTGGCCACTAGGTGCCGCTCTATGACATATCACAGTTTGCTTCTTATAACTTTGTGTGGTGTCCCGTGTGACTGTAGATAGATGTGTCTGTGCGTGTGGGTATATATGTGTATGTACATTGTATATGTATGTATGTACATGTGTCGGGCTATGCATATGTGTGTGTGTATGAGTGTGTATATATATATATATATATATATATATGTGTGTATGTATATGTGTGTGTATGTACCTGTGGGTATGCATATACAGTGGGTACGAAAAGTATTCAGACCCCTTTAAATTTTTCACTCTGTTTCATTGCAGCCATTTGGTAAATTCTAAAAAGTTCATTTTTTTCTCATTAATGTAATTAATTTCTCATTAAGTATTCAGACCCTTTGCTCAGTATTGAGTAGAAGCCCCCTTTTGAGCTAGTACAGCCATGAGTCTTCTTGGGAATGATGCTACAAGTTTTTCACCCCTGGATTTGGGGATCCTCGGCCATTCTTCCTGGCAGATCCTCTCCAGTTACGTCAGGTTGGATGGTGAACGTTGGTGGACGGCCATTTTCAGGTCTCTCCAGAGATGCTCAATTAGGTTTTGGTCAGCGCTCTGGCTAGGCCAGTCAAGAATGGTCACAGAGTTGTTCTGAAGCCGCTCCTTTGTTATTTTAGCTGTGTGCTTAGGGTCATTGTCTTGTTGGAAGGTGAACATTCGGCCAAGTCTGAGGTCCAGAGCACTCTGGAAGAGGTTTTCATCCAGGATATCTCTGTACTTGGCCACATTCATGTTTCCTTCAGTTGCAACCAGTCGTCCTGTCCCTGCAGCTGAAAAACACCCCCAGAGCATGATGCTGCCTCCACCATGTTTCACTGTTGGGATTCTATTGGGCAGGTGATGTGCAGTGCCTGGTTTTCTCCACACATACCACTTAGAATTATCACCAAAAAGTTCTATCTTCGTCTCATCAGACCAGAGAATCTTATTTCTCATAGTCTGGGAGTCATTCATGTGTTTTTGAGCAAACTCTATGCGGACTTTCTTATGTCTTGCACTGAGGAGAGGCTTCCGTCGGGCCACTCTGCCATAAAGGCCCGACTGGTGGAGCGCTGCGGTGATAGTTGACTTTGTGGTACTTTCTCCCATCTCCCTACTGCATCTCTGGAGCTCAGCCACAGTGATCTTGGGGTTCTTCTTTACCTCTCTCACCAAGGCTCTTCTCCCACAATTGCTCAGTTTGGCTGGACGGCCAGGTCTAGGAAGACTTCTGTTGGTCCCAAACTTCTTCCATTTAAGAATTATGGAGGCCACTGTGCTCTTAGGAACCTTGAGTAATGCTGAAATTCTTTTGTAACCTTGGCCAGATCTGTGCCTTGCCACAATTCTGTCTCGATGCTTGGGTGACTATTGTTGGAATCTTGTCCGTGAATCATCGGACAGTGATTATAAACGAAAATCAATGGCAAAACTCTTCTAAACTTGATCGCTTGTTGCTGACTTTTGCATTCAAAATATCACATGCCACTAGGAATTTGACAGTATTCAATGCTTACATATAATTGCATTTTTCTCAAAAATCTTACGTTATAGAGCAATTATGAAGTTATATCTGAACTCAGCATGACAATTCTGATAAGATTCACCCAATTTCATGAAGGAAACAAAAACCTTGTTGAACACTGAACCAACTGATGCCGCACTTCAATGTGCCCAGAAGGTTAACTTTATATAATCGTTCAGTACTCATAGAATATCATGTTCTCTGCAACACATGCCCTGTTAACACCTGATGATAATGATGAGGCTGCTGAAAGGGCCTCTGTCAGCACAGAATGACTGATCAAATCAATCACAGGTGCTTGGTGCATCATGGTGGCCAAACATTTAGATATACCTTCCCACCTGCTTGGTTTCCATTTATTTCCACCCTTTTCTTCTTTGATTGACAGCTCTGGCTGATAGAGACAGAGAAGGGCAGAAATAGATGGACAACAAGCGGTGAAGTGCACTGAACTGTTTGGCTGCCATGATGCTCTGATCATCTGTGCTTGGTTTGAACTGTTTGGCTGCCATGATGCTCTGATCATCTGTGCTTGGTTTGAACAGTCATTCTGTGCGGATGGTCCCTTTAAGAATCGGCACACCTAATGATTGTACATTTTTCTTGTTTTTCGCGTGTTTGCCAACATATTTAGATTGGCTAATAATTGAAAAATGCTTGTTCCCAATTATCACGTTCTTGTGTAGCTTCGTGGTTAGTGTGTACTTCCAGTACTGAGGGATGGGAAAGGACGGACCAGGAGACTCTATGCAGCACTGAGTTATTGTGGGGTGGGAGCGAGGATCCACTCTATACAGCGCTCTGTTATTGTGGGGTGGGAGCGAGGATCCACTCTATACAGCGCTCTGTTATTGTGAGGTGAGAGCGAGGGTCCACTCTATGCAGCGCTCTGTTATTGTGGGGTGGGAGCAAGGATCCACTCTATGCAGCGCTCTGTTATTGTGGGGTGGGAGCGAGGGTCCACTCTATGCAGAGCTCTGTTATTGTGGGGTGGGAGCGAGGATCCACTCTATGCAGCGCTCTGTTATTGTGCGGTGGGAGCGAGGATCCACTCTATACAGCGCTCTGTTATTGTGGGGTGGGAGCGAGGATCCACTCTCTGCAGCGCTCTGTTATTGTGCGGTGGGAGCGAGGATCCACTCTATACAGCGCTCTGTTATTGTGGGGTGGGAGCGAGGATCCACTCTATACAGCGCTCTGTTATTGTGCGGTGGGAGCGAGGATCCACTCTATGCAGATCTCTGTTATTGTGGGGTGGGAGCGAGGATCCACTCTATACAGCGCTCTGTTATTGTGGGGTGGGAGCGAGGATCCACTCTATACAGCGCTCTGTTATTGTGAGGTGAGAGCGAGGGTCCACTCTATGCAGCGCTCTGTTATTGTGGGGTGGGAGCAAGGATCCACTCTATGCAGCGCTCTGTTATTGTGGGGTGGGAGCGAGGGTCCACTCTATGCAGAGCTCTGTTATTGTGGGGTGGGAGCGAGGATCCACTCTATGCAGCGCTCTGTTATTGTGCGGTGGGAGCGAGGATCCATTCTATACAGAGCTCTGTTATTGTGGGGTGGGAGCGAGGGTCCACTCTATACAGCGCTCTGTTATTCTGCGGTGGGAGTGAGGATCCACTCTATACAGCGCTCTGTTATTGTGGGGTGGGAGCGAGGATCCACTCTCTGCAGAGCTCTGTTATTGTGGGGTGGGAGCGAGGATTCACTATATACAGCGCTCTGTTATTGTGCGGTGTGAGCGAGGATCCACTCTCTGTAGCACTCTGTTATTGTGCGGTGGGAGCGAGGATCCACTCTATACAGCGCTCTGTTATTGTGCGGTGTGAGCGAGGATCCACTCTCTGTAGCACTCTGTTATTGTGCGGTGGGAGCGAGGGTCCACTCTATACAGCGCTCTGTTATTCTGCGGTGGGAGTGAGGATCCACTCTATACAGCGCTCTGTTATTGTGGGGTGGGAGCGAGGATCCACTCTCTGCAGAGCTCTGTTATTGTGGGGTGGGAGCGAGGATTCACTATATACAGCGCTCTGTTATTGTGCGGTGGGAGCGAGGATCCACTCTCTGCAGAGCTCTGTTATTGTGGGGTGGGAGCGAGGATCCACTCTATACAGCGCTCTGTTATTGTGGTGTGGGAGCGAGGATCCACTCTATACAGCGCTCTGTTATTGTGGGGTGGGAGCGAGGATCCACTCTATACAGCGCTCTGTTATTGTGGGGTGGGAGCGAGGATCCACTCTATACAGCGCTCTGTTACTGTGGGGTGGGAGCGAGGATCCACTCTCTGCAGCGCTCTGTTATTGTGCAGTGGGAGCGAGGATCCACTCTATGCAGCGCTCTGTTATTGTCAGGTGTGAGCGAGGATCCACTCTATACAGAGCTCTGTTATTGTGCGGTGGGAGCAAGGGTCCACTCTATACAGCGCTCTGTTATTTTGCAGTGGGAGCAAGGATCCACTCTATACATCGCTCTGTTATTGTGGGGTGGGAGCGAGGATCCATTCTATACAGCGCTCTGTTATTGTGCTATGGGAGTGAGGATCCACTCTATACAGCGCTCTGTTATTGTGCGGTGGGAGCGAGGATCCATTCTATACAGAGCTCTGTTATTGTGGGGTGGGAGCGAGGGTCCACTCTATACAGCGCTCTGTTATTTTGCAGTGGGAGCGAGGATCCACTCTATACATCGCTCTGTTATTGTCAGGTGTGAGCGAGGATCCACTCTATACAGAGCTCTGTTATTGTGCGGTGGGAGCGAGGGTCCACTCTATACAGCGCTCTGTTATTTTGCAGTGGGAGCGAGGATCCACTCTATACATCGCTCTGTTATTGTACTATGGGAGCGAGGATCCATTCTATACAGCCCTCTGTTATTGTGCTATGGGAGTGAAGATCCACTCTATACAGCGCTCTGTTATTGTGCGGTGGGAGCGAGGATCCACTCTATACAGAGCTCTGTTATTGTGCGGTGGAAGCGAGGATCCACTCTATGCAGCGCTCTGTTATTGTCAGGTGGAAGCGAGGATCCACTCTATACAGAGCTCTGTTATTGTGCGGTGGGAGCGAGGATCCACTCTATACAGCGCTCTGTTATTGTGGGGTGGGAGCGAGGATCCACTCTCTGCAGCGCTCTGTTATTGTGCAGTGGGAGCGAGGATCCACTCTATGCAGCGCTCTGTTATTGTCAGGTGTGAGCGAGGATCCACTCTATACAGAGCTCTGTTATTGTGCGGTGGGAGCGAGGGTCCACTCTATACAGCGCTCTGTTATTTTGCAGTGGGAACGAGGATCCACTCTATACAGCGCTCTGTTATTGTGGGGTGGGAGCGAGGATCCACTCTATACAGCGCTCTGTTATTGTGGGGTGGGAGCGAGGATCCACTCTCTGCAGCGCTCTGTTATTGTGCGGTGGGAGCGAGGATCCACTCTATGCAGCGCTCTGTTATTGTCAGGTGGGAGCGAGGATCCACTCTATACAGAGCTCTGTTATTGTGCGGTGGGAGCGAGGATCCACTCTATACAGCGCTCTGTTATTGTGCGATGGGAGCGAGGATCCATTCTATACAGCGCTCTGTTATTGTGGGGTGGGAGCGAGGGTCCACTCTATACAGCGCTCTGTTATTGTGCGGTGGGAGCGAGGGTCCACTCTATACATCGCTCTGTTATTGTACTATGGGAGCGAGGATCCATTCTATACAGCCCTCTGTTATTTTGCAGTGGGAGCGAGGATCCACTCTATACATCGCTCTGTTATTGTACTATGGGAGCGAGGATCCATTCTATACAGCGCTCTGTTATTGTGCGGTGGGAATGAGGATCCACTCTCTGCAGCGCTCTGTTATTGTGCGGTGGGAGCGAGGGTCCACTCTATATAGCGCTCTGTTATTGTGCGGTGGGAGCGAGGATCCACTCTATGCAGCGCTCTGTTATTGTCAGGTGTGAGCGAGGATCCACTCTATACAGAGCTCTGTTATTGTGCGGTGGGAGCGAGGGTCCACTCTATACAGCGCTCTGTTATTTTGCAGTCGGAGCGAGGATCCACTCTATACATCGCTCTGTTATTGTACTATGGGAGCGAGGATCCATTCTATACAGCCCTCTGTTATTGTGCTATGGGAGTGAGGATCCACTCTATACAGCGCTCTGTTATTGTGCGATGGGAGCGAGGATCCATTCTATACAGCGCTCTGTTATTGTGGGGTGGGAGCGAGGGTCCACTCTATACAGCGCTCTGTTATTGTGCGGTGGGAGCGAGGGTCCACTCTATACATCGCTCTGTTATTGTACTATGGGAGCGAGGATCCATTCTATACAGCCCTCTGTTATTTTGCAGTGGGAGCGAGGATCCACTCTATACATCGCTCTGTTATTGTACTATGGGAGCGAGGATCCATTCTATACAGCGCTCTGTTATTGTGCGGTGGGAATGAGGATCCACTCTCTGCAGCGCTCTGTTATTGTGCGGTGGGAGCGAGGGTCCACTCTATATAGCGCTCTGTTATTGTGCGGTGGGAGCGAGGATCCACTCTCTGCAGCGCTCTGTTATTGTGCGGTGGGAGCGAGGGTCCACTCTATATAGCGCTCTGTTATTGTGCGGTGGGAGCGAGGATCCACTCTATACAGAGCTCTGTTATTGTGCGGTGGGAGCGAGGATCCACTCTATACAGAGCTCTGTTATTGTCAGGTGGGAGCGAGGATCCACTCTATACAGAGCTCTGTTATTGTCAGGTGGGAGCGAGGATCCACTCTATACAGAGCTCTGTTATTGTGCGGTGGGAGCGAGGGTCCACTCTATACAGCGCTCTGTTATTTTGAAGTGGGAGCGAGGATTCACTCTATACATCGCTCTGTTATTGTACTATGGGAGCGAGGATCCATTCTATACAGCCCTCTGTTATTTTGCTATGGGAGTGAAGATCCACTCTATACAGCACTCTGTTATTGTGCGGTGGGAGCGAGGATCCACTCTATGCAGCGCTCTGTTATTGTCAGGTGGGAGCGAGGATCCACTCTATACAGAGCTCTGTTATTGTGCGGTGGGAGCGAGGATCCACTCTATACAGCGCTCTGTTATTGTGGGGTGGGAGCGAGGATCCACTCTCTGCAGCGCTCTGTTATTGTGCAGTGGGAGCGAGGATCCACTCTATGCAGCGCTCTGTTATTGTCAGGTGTGAGCGAGGATCCACTCTATACAGAGCTCTGTTATTGTGCGGTGGGAGCGAGGGTCCACTCTATACAGCGCTCTGTTATTTTGCAGTGGGAGCGAGGATCCACTCTATACATCGCTCTGTTATTGTACTATGGGAGCGAGGATCCATTTTATACAGCCCTCTGTTATTGTGCTATGGGAGTGAGGATCCACTCTATACAGTGCTCTGTTATTGTGCGGTGGGAGCGAGGATCCATTCTATACAGAGCTCTGTTATTGTGGGGTGGGAGCGAGGGTCCACTCTATACAGCGCTCTGTTATTTTGCAGTGGGAGCGAGGATCCACTCTATACATCGCTCTGTTATTGTGGGGTGGGAGCGAGGATCCACTCTATACATCGCTCTGTTATTGTACTATGGGAGCGAGGATCCATTCTATACAGCGCTCTGTTATTGTGCGGTGGGAATGAGGATCCACTCTCTGCAGCGCTCTGTTATTGTGCGGTGGGAGCGAGGGTCCACTCTATATAGCGCTCTGTTATTGTGCGGTGGGAGCGAGGATCCACTCTATGCAGCGCTCTGTTATTGTCAGGTGTGAGCGAGGATCCACTCTATACAGAGCTCTGTTATTGTGCGGTGGGAGCGAGGGTCCACTCTATACAGCGCTCTGTTATTTTGCAGTCGGAGCGAGGATCCACTCTATACATCGCTCTGTTATTGTACTATGGGAGCGAGGATCCATTCTATACAGCCCTCTGTTATTGTGCTATGGGAGTGAGGATCCACTCTATACAGCGCTCTGTTATTGTGCGATGGGAGCGAGGATCCATTCTATACAGCGCTCTGTTATTGTGGGGTGGGAGCGAGGGTCCACTCTATACAGCGCTCTGTTATTGTGCGGTGGGAGCGAGGGTCCACTCTATACATCGCTCTGTTATTGTACTATGGGATCGAGGATCCATTCTATACAGCGCTCTGTTATTGTGCGGTGGGAATGAGGATCCACTCTCTGCAGCGCTCTGTTATTGTGCGGTGGGAGCGAGGGTCCACTCTATATAGCGCTCTGTTATTGTGCGGTGGGAGCGAGGATCCACTCTCTGCAGCGCTCTGTTATTGTGCGGTGGGAGCGAGGGTCCACTCTATATAGCGCTCTGTTATTGTGCGGTGGGAGCGAGGATCCACTCTATACAGAGCTCTGTTATTGTCAGGTGTGAGCGAGGATCCACTCTATACAGAGCTCTGTTATTGTGCGGTGGGAGCGAGGATCCACTCTATACAGAGCTCTCTTATTGTCAGGTGGGAGCGAGGATCCACTCTATACAGAGCTCTGTTATTGTCAGGTGGGAGCGAGGATCCACTCTATACAGAGCTCTGTTATTGTGCGGTGGGAGCGAGGGTCCACTCTATACAGCGCTCTGTTATTTTGAAGTGGGAGCGAGGATTCACTCTATACATCGCTCTGTTATTGTACTATGGGAGCGAGGATCCATTCTATACAGCCCTCTGTTATTTTGCTATGGGAGTGAAGATCCACTCTATACAGCACTCTGTTATTGTGCGGTGGGAGCGAGGATCCACTCTATGCAGCGCTCTGTTATTGTCAGGTGGGAGCGAGGATCCACTCTATACAGAGCTCTGTTATTGTGCGGTGGGAGCGAGGATCCACTCTATACAGCGCTCTGTTATTGTGGGGTGGGAGCGAGGATCCACTCTCTGCAGCGCTCTGTTATTGTGCAGTGGGAGCGAGGATCCACTCTATGCAGCGCTCTGTTATTGTCAGGTGTGAGCGAGGATCCACTCTATACAGAGCTCTGTTATTGTGCGGTGGGAGCGAGGGTCCACTCTATACAGCGCTCTGTTATTTTGCAGTGGGAGCGAGGATCCACTCTATACATCGCTCTGTTATTGTACTATGGGAGCGAGGATCCATTTTATACAGCCCTCTGTTATTGTGCTATGGGAGTGAGGATCCACTCTATACAGTGCTCTGTTATTGTGCGGTGGGAGCGAGGATCCATTCTATACAGAGCTCTGTTATTGTGGGGTGGGAGCGAGGGTCCACTCTATACAGCGCTCTGTTATTTTGCAGTGGGAGCGAGGATCCACTCTATACATCGCTCTGTTATTGTGGGGTGGGAGCGAGGATCCACTCTATACATCGCTCTGTTATTGTACTATGGGAGCGAGGATCCATTCTATACAGCGCTCTGTTATTGTGCGGTGGGAATGAGGATCCACTCTCTGCAGCGCTCTGTTATTGTGCGGTGGGAGCGAGGGTCCACTCTATATAGCGCTCTGTTATTGTGCGGTGGGAGCGAGGATCCACTCTATGCAGCGCTCTGTTATTGTCAGGTGTGAGCGAGGATCCACTCTATACAGAGCTCTGTTATTGTGCGGTGGGAGCGAGGGTCCACTCTATACAGCGCTCTGTTATTTTGCAGTCGGAGCGAGGATCCACTCTATACATCGCTCTGTTATTGTACTATGGGAGCGAGGATCCATTCTATACAGCCCTCTGTTATTGTGCTATGGGAGTGAGGATCCACTCTATACAGCGCTCTGTTATTGTGCGATGGGAGCGAGGATCCATTCTATACAGCGCTCTGTTATTGTGGGGTGGGAGCGAGGGTCCACTCTATACAGCGCTCTGTTATTGTGCGGTGGGAGCGAGGGTCCACTCTATACATCGCTCTGTTATTGTACTATGGGATCGAGGATCCATTCTATACAGCGCTCTGTTATTGTGCGGTGGGAATGAGGATCCACTCTCTGCAGCGCTCTGTTATTGTGCGGTGGGAGCGAGGGTCCACTCTATATAGCGCTCTGTTATTGTGCGGTGGGAGCGAGGATCCACTCTCTGCAGCGCTCTGTTATTGTGCGGTGGGAGCGAGGGTCCACTCTATATAGCGCTCTGTTATTGTGCGGTGGGAGCGAGGATCCACTCTATACAGAGCTCTGTTATTGTCAGGTGTGAGCGAGGATCCACTCTATACAGAGCTCTGTTATTGTGCGGTGGGAGCGAGGATCCACTCTATACAGAGCTCTCTTATTGTCAGGTGGGAGCGAGGATCCACTCTATACAGAGCTCTGTTATTGTCAGGTGGGAGCGAGGATCCACTCTATACAGAGCTCTGTTATTGTGCGGTGGGAGCGAGGGTCCACTCTATACAGCGCTCTGTTATTTTGAAGTGGGAGCGAGGATTCACTCTATACATCGCTCTGTTATTGTACTATGGGAGCGAGGATCCATTCTATACAGCCCTCTGTTATTTTGCTATGGGAGTGAAGATCCACTCTATACAGCACTCTGTTATTGTGCGGTGGGAGCGAGGATCCACTCTATGCAGCGCTCTGTTATTGTCAGGTGGGAGCGAGGATCCACTCTATACAGAGCTCTGTTATTGTGCGGTGGGAGCGAGGATCCACTCTATACAGCGCTCTGTTATTGTGGGGTGGGAGCGAGGATCCACTCTCTGCAGCGCTCTGTTATTGTGCAGTGGGAGCGAGGATCCACTCTATGCAGCGCTCTGTTATTGTCAGGTGTGAGCGAGGATCCACTCTATACAGAGCTCTGTTATTGTGCGGTGGGAGCGAGGGTCCACTCTATACAGCGCTCTGTTATTTTGCAGTGGGAGCGAGGATCCACTCTATACATCGCTCTGTTATTGTACTATGGGAGCGAGGATCCATTTTATACAGCCCTCTGTTATTGTGCTATGGGAGTGAGGATCCACTCTATACAGTGCTCTGTTATTGTGCGGTGGGAGCGAGGATCCATTCTATACAGAGCTCTGTTATTGTGGGGTGGGAGCGAGGGTCCACTCTATACAGCGCTCTGTTATTTTGCAGTGGGAGCGAGGATCCACTCTATACATCGCTCCGTTATTGTGGGGTGGGAGCGAGGATCCACTCTATACATCGCTCTGTTATTGTACTATGGGAGCGAGGATCCATTCTATACAGCCCTCTGTTATTTTGCAGTGGGAGCGAGGATCCACTCTATACAGCGCTCTGTTATTGTGGGGTGGGAGTGAGGATCCACTCTATACAGTGCTCTGTTATTGTGCGGTGGGAATGAGGATCCACTCTCTGCAGCGCTCTGTTATTGTGCGGTGGGAGCGAGGGTCCACACTATATAGCGCTCTGTTATTGTGCGGTGGGAGCGAGGATCCACTCTATGCAGCGCTCTGTTATTGTCAGGTGTGAGCGAGGATCCACTCTATACAGAGCTCTGTTATTGTGCGGTGGGAGCGAGGGTCCACTCTATACAGCGCTCTGTTATTTTGCAGTCGGAGCGAGGATCCACTCTATACATCGCTCTGTTATTGTACTATGGGAGCGAGGATCCATTCTATACAGCCCTCTGTTATTGTGCTATGGGAGTGAGGATCCACTCTATACAGCGCTCTGTTATTGTGCGATGGGAGCGAGGATCCATTCTATACAGCGCTCTGTTATTGTGGGGTGGGAGCGAGGGTCCACTCTATACAGCGCTCTGTTATTGTGCGGTGGGAGCGAGGGTCCACTCTATACATCGCTCTGTTATTGTACTATGGGAGCGAGGATCCATTCTATACAGCCCTCTGTTATTTTGTAGTGGGAGCGAGGATCCACTCTATACATCGCTCTGTTATTGTACTATGGGAGCGAGGATCCATTCTATACAGCGCTCTGTTATTGTGCGGTGGGAATGAGGATCCATTCTCTGCAGCGCTCTGTTATTGTGCGGTGGGAGCGAGGGTCCACTCTATATAGCGCTCTGTTATTGTGCGGTGGGAGCGAGGATCCACTCTCTGCAGCGCTCTGTTATTGTGCGGTGGGAGCGAGGGTCCACTCTATATAGCGCTCTGTTATTGTGCGGTGGGAGCGAGGATCCACTCTATACAGAGCTCTGTTATTGTCAGGTGTGAGCGAGGATCCACTCTATACAGAGCTCTGTCATTGTGCGGTGGGAGCGAGGATCCACTCTATACAGAGCTCTGTTATTGTCAGGTGGGAGCGAGGATCCACTCTATACAGAGCTCTGTTATTGTCAGGTGGGAGCGAGGATCCACTCTATACAGAGCTCTGTTATTGTGCGGTGGGAGCGAGGGTCCACTCTATACAGCGCTCTGTTATTTTGCAGTGGGAGCGAGGATCCACTCTATACATCGCTCTGTTATTGTACTATGGGAGCGAGGATCCATTCTATACAGCCCTCTGTTATTTTGCTATGGGAGTGAAGATCCACTCTATACAGCGCTCTGTTATTGTGCGGTGGGAGCGAGGATCCACTCTATGCAGCGCTCTGTTATTGTCAGGTGGGAGCGAGGATCCACTCTATACAGAGCTCTGTTATTGTGCGGTGGGAGCGAGGATCCACTCTATACAGCGCTCTGTTATTGTGGGGTGGGAGCGAGGATCCACTCTCTGCAGCGCTCTGTTATTGTGCAGTGGGAGCGAGGATCCACTCTATGCAGCGCTCTGTTAATGTCAGGTTTGAGCGAGGATCCACTCTATACAGAGCTCTGTTATTGTGCGGTGGGAGCGAGGGTCCACTCTATACAGCGCTCTGTTATTTTGCAGTGGGAGCGAGGATCCACTCTATACATCGCTCTGTTATTGTACTATGGGAGCGAGGATCCATTTTATACAGCCCTCTGTTATTGTGCTATGGGAGTGAGGATCCACTCTATACAGTGCTCTGTTATTGTGCGGTGGGAGCGAGGATCCATTCTATACAGAGCTCTGTTATTGTGGGGTGGGAGCGAGGGTCCACTCTATACAGCGCTCTGTTATTTTGCAGTGGGAGCGAGGATCCACTCTATACATCGCTCTGTTATTGTGGGGTGGGAGCGAGGATCCACTCTATACATCGCTCTGTTATTGTACTATGGGAGCGAGGATCCATTCTATACAGCCCTCTGTTATTTTGCAGTGGGAGCGAGGATCCACTCTATACAGCGCTCTGTTATTGTGGGGTGGGAGTGAGGATCCACTCTATACAGTGCTCTGTTATTGTGCGGTGGGAGCGAGGGTCCACTCTATACATCGCTCTGTTATTGAACTATGGGAGCGAGGATCCATTCTATACAGAGCTCTGTTATTGTGCGGTGGGAACGAGGATCCACTCTCTGCAGCGCTCTGTTATTGTGCGGTGGGAGCGAGGGTCCACTCTATACAGCGCTCTGTTATTGTGCAGTGGGAGGGAGGATCCATTCTGTACAGCCCTCTGTTATTGTGCTATGGGAGTGAGGATCCACTCTATACAGCGCTCTGTTATTGTGCGGTGGGAGCGAGGGTCCACTCTATACATCGCTCTGTTATTGTACTATGGGAGTGAGGATCCACTCTATACATCGCTCTGTTATTGTGGGGTGGGAGCGAGGATCCACTCTATACAGCGCTCTATTATTGTGCGGTGTGAGAGAGGATCCACTCTATACAGTGCTCTGTTATTGTGCGGTGTGAGCGAGGATCCACTGTATACAGCGCTCTGTTATTGTGGGGTGGGAGCGAGGATCCACTCTATGCAGCGCTAAGTTTTTGTGCGGTGTGAACGAGGATCCACTCTATACAGCGCTCTGTTATTGTGCGGTGGGAGCGAGGATCCACTCTATACAGCGCTCTGTTATTGTGCAGTGGGAGCTGGGATCCACTCTATACAGCGCTCCGTTATTATGCGGTGGGAGCGAGGATCCATTCTATACAGCGCTCTGTTATTGTGGGGTGGGAGCGAGGATCCACTCTATATAGCGCTCTGTTATTGTGCGGTGTGAGCGAGGATCCGCTCTATACAGCGCTCTGTTATTGTGGGGTGGGAGCGAGGATCCACTCTATATAGCGCTCTGTTATTGTACTATGGGAGCGAGGATCCATTCTATACAGCCCTCTGTTATTGTGCTATGGGAGTGAGGATCCACTCTATACAGCGCTCTGTTATTGTGCGGTGGGAGCGAGGATCCATTCTATACAGCCCTCTGTTATTGTGCTATGGGAGTGAGGATCCACTCTATACAGCGCTCTGTTATTGTGGGGTGGGAGCGAGGATCCATTCTATACAGCGCTATGTTATTGTGGGGTGGGAGCGAGAATCCACTCTATACAGCGCTCTGTTATTGTGGGGTGGGATCGAGGGTCCACTCTATGCAGCGCTCTGTTATTATGCTATGGGAGCGAGGATCCATTCTATACAGCACTCTGTTATTGTGCTGTGGGATCGAGGGTCCACTCTATACAGCACTCTGTTATTGTGGAGTGTGAGCGAGGATCCACTCTATACAGCGCTCTGTTATTGTGCGGTGTGAGCGAGGATCCACTCTCTGCAGCACTCTGTTATTGTTCAGTGGGAGCGAGGATCCACTCTCTGCGGCGCTCTGTTATTGTGCAGTGGGAGCGAGGATCCATTCTATACAACGCTCTGTTATTGTGCGGTGGGAGCGAGGATCCACTCTATACAGCGCTCTATTATTGTGCGGTGTGAGAGAGGATCCACTCTATACAGTGCTCTGTTATTGTGCGGTGTGAGTGAGGATCCACTGTATACAGCGCTCTGTTATTGTGGGGTGGGAGCGAGGATCCACTCTATGCAGCGCTAAGTTTTTGTGCGGTGTGAACGAGGATCCACTCTATACAGCGCTCTGTTATTGTGCGGTGGGAGCGAGGATCCACTCTATACAGCGCTCTGTTATTGTGCAGTGGGAGCTGGGATCCACTCTATACAGCGCTCCGTTATTATGCGGTGGGAGCGAGGATCCATTCTATACAGCGCTCTGTTATTGTGGGGTGGGAGCGAGGATCCACTCTATATAGCGCTCTGTTATTGTGCGGTGTGAGCGAGGATCCGCTCTATACAGCGCTCTGTTATTGTGGGGTGGGAGCGAGGATCCACTCTATATAGCGCTCTGTTATTGTGCGGTGTGAGCGAGAATCCACTCTATACAGCGCTCTGTTATTGTGCGGTTGGAGCGAGGGTCCACTCTATACAGCGCTCTGTTATTGTGCGGTGGGAGCGAGGATCCATTCTATACAGCGCTCTATTATTGTGCAGTGGGAGCGAGGATCCATTCTATACAACGCTCTGTTATTGTGCGGTGGGAGCGAGGGTCCACTCTATACAGCGCTCTATTATTGTGCAGTGGGAGCGAGGATCCATTCTATACAACGCTCTGTTATTGTGCGGTGGGAGCGAGGATCCACTCTATACAGTGCTCTGTTATTGTGCGGTGGTAGCGAGGGTCCACTCTATACAGCGCTCTGTTATTGTGCGGTGGGAGCGAGGATCCACTCTATACAGAGCTCTGTTATTGTGGGGTGGGAGCGAGGGTCCACTCTATGCAGCGCTCTGTTATTAGCAAAAAAGAAGCAAGACAAAAATATATCTCATACCCTACCATAATTATATATAAATGTAAAGCAAAATTGCATAATAAATATAGGGTACTTAGTGAACTATTTTTGATCAAAAAAAGTATACAAGCCGTCCCACCAGCGGCAAGGTGACCCTAAATTGGGACGGTACCTATACTGCCTATATTAAAAACCTTACTGTATATCAAAGTTGAAGTAATGCATATAAAAGGGTAGACAAATAGGACCGGGTCCCAACTCCAGACCACCTAGGCCCGTGGTAAGCTACATATATACCAATCAGCTCAACAAAGGGCATGCCACACCCTTAAATTGCACAGAATGCAAACAAGTCAAAAAACCAGACAATGTGAACTGAGGTCTAAGATGGCAGACATACAAGAAACAGAGGCATGTTCACACTAGCAAAAAAGAAGCAAGACAAAAATATATCTCATACCCTACCATAATTATATATAAATGTAAAGCAAAATTGCATAATAAATATAGGGTACTTAGTGAACTATTTTTGATCAAAAAAAGTATACAAGCCGTCCCACCAGCGGCAAGGTGACCCTAAATTGGGACGGTACCTATACTGCCTATATTAAAAACCTTACTGTATATCAAAGTTGAAGTAATGCATATAAAAGGGTAGACAAATAGGACCGGGTCCCAACTCCAGACCACCTAGGCCCGTGGTAAGCTACATATATACCAATCAGCTCAACAAAGGGCATGCCACACCCTTAAATTGCACAGAATGCAAACAAGTCAAAAAACCAGACAATGTGAACTGAGGTCTAAGATGGCAGACATACAAGAAACAGAGGCATGTTCACACTAGCAAAAAAGAAGCAAGACAAAAATATATCTCATACCCTACCATAATTATATATAAATGTAAAGCAAAATTGCATAATAAATATAGGGTACTTAGTGAACTATTTTTGATCAAAAAAAGTATACAAGCCGTCCCACCAGCGGCAAGGTGACCCTAAATTGGGACGGTACCTATACTGCCTATATTAAAAACCTTACTGTATATCAAAGTTGAAGTAATGCATATAAAAGGGTAGACAAATAGGACCGGGTCCCAACTCCAGACCACCTAGGCCCGTGGTAAGCTACATATATACCAATCAGCTCAACAAAGGGCATGCCACACCCTTAAATTGCACAGAATGCAAACAAGTCAAAAAACCAGACAATGTGAACTGAGGTCTAAGATGGCAGACATACAAGAAACAGAGGCATGTTCACACTAGCAAAAAAGAAGCAAGACAAAAATATATCTCATACCCTACCATAATTATATATAAATGTAAAGCAAAATTGCATAATAAATATAGGGTACTTAGTGAACTATTTTTGATCAAAAAAAGTATACAAGCCGTCCCACCAGCGGCAAGGTGACCCTAAATTGGGACGGTTATTGTTATTGTGCGGTGTGAACGAGGATCCACTCTATACAGCGCTCTGTTATTGTGCGGTGGGAGCGAGGGTCCACTCTATACAGCGCTCTGTTATTGTGCGGTGTGAGCGAGGATCCGCTCTATACAGCGCTCTGTTATTGTGGGGTGGGAGCGAGGATCCACTCTATATAGCGCTCTGTTATTGTGCGGTGTGAGCGAGGATCCACTCTATACAGCGCTCTGTTATTGTGCGGTGGGAGCGAGGGTCCACTCTATACAGCGCTCTGTTATTTTGCAGTGGGAGCGAGGATCCACTCTATACATCGCTCTGTTATTGTACTATGGGAGCGAGGATCCATTCTATACAGCCCTCTGTTATTGTGCTATGGGAGTGAGGATCCACTCTATACAGCGCTCTGTTATTGTGCGGTGGGAGCGAGGGTCCACTCTATACAGCACTCTGTTATTGTGCGGTGGGAGCGAGGATCCATTTTATACAGAGCTCTGTTATTGTGGGGTGGGAGCGAGGGTCCACTCTATACAGCGCTCTGTTATTTTGCAGTGGGAGCGAGGATCCACTCTATACATCGCTCTGTTATTGTGGGGTGGGAGCGAAGATCCACTCTATACATCGCTCTGTTATTGTACTATGGGAGCGAGGATCCATTCTATACAGCCCTCTGTTATTTTGCAGTGGGAGCGATGATCCACTCTATACAGCGCTCTGTTATTGTGGGGTGGGAGTAAGGATCCACTCTATACAGTGCTCTGTTATTGTGCGGTGGGAGCGATGGTCCACTCTATACATCGCTCTGTTATTGTACTATGGGAGCGAGGATCCATTCTATACATAGCTCTGTTATTGTGCGGTGGGAACGAGGATCCACTCTCTGCAGCGCTCTGTTATTGTGCGGTGGGAGCGAGGGTCCACTCTATACAGCGCTCTGTTATTGTGCAGTGGGAGCGAGGATCCATTCTATACAGCCCTCTGTTCTTGTGCTATGGGAGTGAGGATCCACTCTATACAGCGCTCTGTTATTGTGCGGTGGGAGCGAGGGTCCACTCTATACATCGCTCTGTTATTGTACTATGGGAGTGAGGATCCACTCTATACATCGCTCTGTTATTGTGGGGTGGGAGCGAGGATCCACTCTATACAGCGCTCTATTATTGTGCGGTGTGAGAGAGGATCCACTCTATACAGTGCTCTGTTATTGTGCGGTGTGAGCGAGGATCCACTGTATACAGCGCTCTGTTATTGTGGGGTGGGAGCGAGGATCCACTCTATGCAGCGCTAAGTTTTTGTGCGGTGTGAACGAGGATCCACTCTATACAGCGCTCTGTTATTGTGCGGTGGGAGCGAGGATCCACTCTATACAGCGCTCTGTTATTGTGCAGTGGGAGCTGGGATCCACTCTATACAGCGCTCCGTTATTATGCGGTGGGAGCGAGGATCCATTCTATACAGCGCTCTGTTATTGTGGGGTGGGAGCGAGGATCCACTCTATATAGCGCTCTGTTATTGTGCGGTGTGAGCGAGGATCCGCTCTATACAGCGCTCTGTTATTGTGGGGTGGGAGCGAGGATCCACTCTATATAGCGCTCTGTTATTGTACTATGGGAGCGAGGATCCATTCTATACAGCCCTCTGTTATTGTGCTATGGGAGTGAGGATCCACTCTATACAGCGCTCTGTTATTGTGCGGTGGGAGCGAGGATCCATTCTATACAGCCCTCTGTTATTGTGCTATGGGAGTGAGGATCCACTCTATACAGCGCTCTGTTATTGTGGGGTGGGAGCGAGGATCCATTCTATACAGCGCTATGTTATTGTGGGGTGGGAGCGAGAATCCACTCTATACAGCGCTCTGTTATTGTGGGGTGGGATCGAGGGTCCACTCTATGCAGCGCTCTGTTATTATGCTATGGGAGCGAGGATCCATTCTATACAGCACTCTGTTATTGTGCTGTGGGATCGAGGGTCCACTCTATACAGCGCTCTGTTATTGTGGAGTGTGAGCGAGGATCCACTCTATACAGCGCTCTGTTATTGTGCGGTGTGAGCGAGGATCCACTCTCTGCAGCACTCTGTTATTGTTCAGTGGGAGCGAGGATCCACTCTCTGCGGCGCTCTGTTATTGTGCAGTGGGAGCGAGGATCCATTCTATACAACGCTCTGTTATTGTGCGGTGGGAGCGAGGATCCACTCTATACAGCGCTCTATTATTGTGCGGTGTGAGAGAGGATCCACTCTATACAGTGCTCTGTTATTGTGCGGTGTGAGTGAGGATCCACTGTATACAGCGCTCTGTTATTGTGGGGTGGGAGCGAGGATCCACTCTATGCAGCGCTAAGTTTTTGTGCGGTGTGAACGAGGATCCACTCTATACAGCGCTCTGTTATTGTGCGGTGGGAGCGAGGATCCACTCTATACAGCGCTCTGTTATTGTGCAGTGGGAGCTGGGATCCACTCTATACAGCGCTCCGTTATTATGCGGTGGGAGCGAGGATCCATTCTATACAGCGCTCTGTTATTGTGGGGTGGGAGCGAGGATCCACTCTATATAGCGCTCTGTTATTGTGCGGTGTGAGCGAGGATCCGCTCTATACAGCGCTCTGTTATTGTGGGGTGGGAGCGAGGATCCACTCTATATAGCGCTCTGTTATTGTGCGGTGTGAGCGAGAATCCACTCTATACAGCGCTCTGTTATTGTGCGGTTGGAGCGAGGGTCCACTCTATACAGCGCTCTGTTATTGTGCGGTGGGAGCGAGGATCCATTCTATACAGCGCTCTATTATTGTGCAGTGGGAGCGAGGATCCATTCTATACAACGCTCTGTTATTGTGCGGTGGGAGCGAGGGTCCACTCTATACAGCGCTCTATTATTGTGCAGTGGGAGCGAGGATCCATTCTATACAACGCTCTGTTATTGTGCGGTGGGAGCGAGGATCCACTCTATACAGTGCTCTGTTATTGTGCGGTGGTAGCGAGGGTCCACTCTATACAGCGCTCTGTTATTGTGCGGTGGGAGCGAGGATCCACTCTATACAGAGCTCTGTTATTGTGGGGTGGGAGCGAGGGTCCACTCTATGCAGCGCTCTGTTATTAGCAAAAAAGAAGCAAGACAAAAATATATCTCATACCCTACCATAATTATATATAAATGTAAAGCAAAATTGCATAATAAATATAGGGTACTTAGTGAACTATTTTTGATCAAAAAAAGTATACAAGCCGTCCCACCAGCGGCAAGGTGACCCTAAATTGGGACGGTACCTATACTGCCTATATTAAAAACCTTACTGTATATCAAAGTTGAAGTAATGCATATAAAAGGGTAGACAAATAGGACCGGGTCCCAACTCCAGACCACCTAGGCCCGTGGTAAGCTACATATATACCAATCAGCTCAACAAAGGGCATGCCACACCCTTAAATTGCACAGAATGCAAACAAGTCAAAAAACCAGACAATGTGAACTGAGGTCTAAGATGGCAGACATACAAGAAACAGAGGCATGTTCACACTAGCAAAAAAGAAGCAAGACAAAAATATATCTCATACCCTACCATAATTATATATAAATGTAAAGCAAAATTGCATAATAAATATAGGGTACTTAGTGAACTATTTTTGATCAAAAAAAGTATACAAGCCGTCCCACCAGCGGCAAGGTGACCCTAAATTGGGACGGTACCTATACTGCCTATATTAAAAACCTTACTGTATATCAAAGTTGAAGTAATGCATATAAAAGGGTAGACAAATAGGACCGGGTCCCAACTCCAGACCACCTAGGCCCGTGGTAAGCTACATATATACCAATCAGCTCAACAAAGGGCATGCCACACCCTTAAATTGCACAGAATGCAAACAAGTCAAAAAACCAGACAATGTGAACTGAGGTCTAAGATGGCAGACATACAAGAAACAGAGGCATGTTCACACTAGCAAAAAAGAAGCAAGACAAAAATATATCTCATACCCTACCATAATTATATATAAATGTAAAGCAAAATTGCATAATAAATATAGGGTACTTAGTGAACTATTTTTGATCAAAAAAAGTATACAAGCCGTCCCACCAGCGGCAAGGTGACCCTAAATTGGGACGGTACCTATACTGCCTATATTAAAAACCTTACTGTATATCAAAGTTGAAGTAATGCATATAAAAGGGTAGACAAATAGGACCGGGTCCCAACTCCAGACCACCTAGGCCCGTGGTAAGCTACATATATACCAATCAGCTCAACAAAGGGCATGCCACACCCTTAAATTGCACAGAATGCAAACAAGTCAAAAAACCAGACAATGTGAACTGAGGTCTAAGATGGCAGACATACAAGAAACAGAGGCATGTTCACACTAGCAAAAAAGAAGCAAGACAAAAATATATCTCATACCCTACCATAATTATATATAAATGTAAAGCAAAATTGCATAATAAATATAGGGTACTTAGTGAACTATTTTTGATCAAAAAAAGTATACAAGCCGTCCCACCAGCGGCAAGGTGACCCTAAATTGGGACGGTTATTGTTATTGTGCGGTGTGAACGAGGATCCACTCTATACAGCGCTCTGTTATTGTGCGGTGGGAGCGAGGGTCCACTCTATACAGCGCTCTGTTATTGTGCGGTGTGAGCGAGGATCCGCTCTATACAGCGCTCTGTTATTGTGGGGTGGGAGCGAGGATCCACTCTATATAGCGCTCTGTTATTGTGCGGTGTGAGCGAGGATCCACTCTATACAGCGCTCTGTTATTGTGCGGTGGGAGCGAGGGTCCACTCTATACAGCGCTCTGTTATTTTGCAGTGGGAGCGAGGATCCACTCTATACATCGCTCTGTTATTGTACTATGGGAGCGAGGATCCATTCTATACAGCCCTCTGTTATTGTGCTATGGGAGTGAGGATCCACTCTATACAGCGCTCTGTTATTGTGCGGTGGGAGCGAGGGTCCACTCTATACAGCACTCTGTTATTGTGCGGTGGGAGCGAGGATCCATTTTATACAGAGCTCTGTTATTGTGGGGTGGGAGCGAGGGTCCACTCTATACAGCGCTCTGTTATTTTGCAGTGGGAGCGAGGATCCACTCTATACATCGCTCTGTTATTGTGGGGTGGGAGCGAAGATCCACTCTATACATCGCTCTGTTATTGTACTATGGGAGCGAGGATCCATTCTATACAGCCCTCTGTTATTTTGCAGTGGGAGCGATGATCCACTCTATACAGCGCTCTGTTATTGTGGGGTGGGAGTAAGGATCCACTCTATACAGTGCTCTGTTATTGTGCGGTGGGAGCGATGGTCCACTCTATACATCGCTCTGTTATTGTACTATGGGAGCGAGGATCCATTCTATACATAGCTCTGTTATTGTGCGGTGGGAACGAGGATCCACTCTCTGCAGCGCTCTGTTATTGTGCGGTGGGAGCGAGGGTCCACTCTATACAGCGCTCTGTTATTGTGCAGTGGGAGCGAGGATCCATTCTATACAGCCCTCTGTTCTTGTGCTATGGGAGTGAGGATCCACTCTATACAGCGCTCTGTTATTGTGCGGTGGGAGCGAGGGTCCACTCTATACATCGCTCTGTTATTGTACTATGGGAGCGAGGATCCATTCTATACAGCCCTCTGTTATTGTGCTATGGGAGTGAGGATCCACTCTATACAGCGCTCTGTTATTGTGCGGTGGGAGCGAGGATCCATTCTATACAGCCCTCTGTTATTGTGCTATGGGAGTGAGGATCCACTCTATACAGCGCTCTGTTATTGTGGGGTGGGAGCGAGGATCCATTCTATACAGCGCTATGTTATTGTGCGGTGTGAGCGAGGATCCACTGTATACAGCGCTCTGTTATTGTGGGGTGGGAACGAGGATCCACTCTATACGGCGCTCTGTTATTGTGCGGTGGGAACGAGGATCCACTCTATACAGCGCTCTGTTATTGTGCAGTGGGAGCTGGGATCCACTCTATACAGCGCTCCGTTATTATGCGGTGGGAGCGAGGATCCACTCTATACAGCGCTCTGTTATTGAGGGGTGGGAGCGAGGGTCCACTCTATGCAGCGCTCTGTTATTGTGGGGTGGGAGCGAGGGTCCACTCTATACAGCGCTCTGTTATTGTGGGGTGGGATCGAGGGTCCACTCTATGCAGAGCTCTGTTATTATGCTATGGGAGCGAGGATCCACTCTATACAGCACTCTGTTATTGTGCTGTGGGATCGAGGGTCCACTCTATACAGCGCTCTGTTATTGTGGAGTGTGAGCGAGGATCCACTCTATACAGTGCTCTGTTATTGTGCGGTGTGAGCGAGGATTCACTCTCTGCAGCACTCTGTTATTGTTCAGTGGGAGCGAGGATCCACTCTCTGCGGCGCTCTGTTATTGTGCAGTGGGAGCGAGGATCCATTCTATACAACGCTCTGTTATTGTGCGGTGGGAGCGAGGATCCACTCTATACAGCGCTCTATTATTGTGCGGTGTGAGAGAGGATCCACTCTATACAGTGCTCTGTTATTGTGCGGTGTGAGCGAGGATCCACTGTATACAGCGCTCTGTTATTGTGGGGTGGGAACGAGGATCCACTCTATACGGCGCTCTGTTATTGTGCGGTGGGAGCGAGGATCCACTCTATACAGCGCTCCGTTATTATGCGGTGGGAGCGAGGATCCATTCTATACAGCGCTCTGTTATTGTGGGGTGGGAGCGAGGATCCACTCTATATAGCGCTCTGTTATTGTGCGGTGTGAGCGAGGATCCGCTCTATACAGCGCTCTGTTATTGTGGGGTGGGAGCGAGGATCCACTCTATATAGCGCTCTGTTATTGTGCGGTGTGAGCGAGGATCCACTCTATACAGCGCTCTGTTATTGTGCGGTGGGAGCGAGGATCCATTCTATACAGCGCTCTATTATTGTGCAGTGGGAGCGAGGATCCATTCTATACAGCGCTCTATTATTTTGCAGTGGGAGCGAGGATCCATTCTATACAACGCTCTGTTATTGTGCGGTGGGAGCGAGGGTCCTCTCTATACAGCGCTCTATTATTGTGCAGTGGTAGCGAGGATCCATTCTATACAACGCTCTGTTATTGTGCGGTGGGAGCGAGGATCCACTCTATACAGTACTCTGTTATTGTGCGGTGGTAGCGAGGGTCCACTCTATACAGCGCTCTGTTATTGTGCGGTGGGAGCGAGGATCCACTCTATACAGAGCTCTGTTATTGTGGGGTGGGAGCGAGGGTCCACTCTATGCAGCGCTCTGTTATTATGCTATGAGAGCGAGGATCCACTCTATACAGCGCTCTGTTAATGTGCGGTGGGAGCGAGGGTCCACTCTATACAGCGCTCTGTTATTGTGCGGTGTGAGCGAGGATCCGCTCTATACAGCGCTCTGTTATTGTGGGGTGGGAGCGAGGATCCACTCTATATAGCGCTCTGTTATTGTGCGGTGGGAGCGAGGGTCCACTCTATACAGTGCTCTGTTATTGTGCGGTGGGAGCGAGGATCCATTCTATACAGCGCTCTATTATTGTGCAGTGGGAGTGAGGATCCATTCTATACAACGCTCTGTTATTGTGCGGTGTGAACGAGGATCCACTCTATACAGCGCTCTGTTATTGTGCGGTGGGAGCGAGGATCCACTCTATACAGCGCTCTGTTATTGTGCAGTGGGAGCTGGGATCCACTCTATACAGCGCTCCGTTATTATGCGGTGGGAGCGAGGATCCATTCTATACAGCGCTCTGTTATTGTGGGGTGGGAGCGAGGATCCACTCTATATAGCGCTCTGTTATTGTGCGGTGTGAGCGAGGATCCGCTCTATACAGCGCTCTGTTATTGTGGGGTGGGAGCGAGGATCCACTCTATATAGCGCTCTGTTATTGTGCGGTGTGAGCGAGGATCCACTCTATACAGCGCTCTGTTATTGTGCGGTGGGAACGAGGGTCCACTCTATACAGCGCTCTGTTATTGTGCGGTGGGAGCGAGGGTCCACTCTATACAGCGCTCTGTTATTGTGCGGTGGGGGCGAGGATCCACTCTATACAGAGCTCTGTTATTGTGGGGTGGGAGCGAGGATCCACTCTCTGCAGCGCTCTGTTATTGTCAGGTGAGCGAGGATCCACTCTATACAGAGCTCTGTTATTGTGCGCTGGGAGCGAGGCTCCACTCTATGCAGCGCTCTGTTATTGTGCGGTGTGAGCGAGGATCCATTCTATACAACGCTCTGTTATTGTGCTGTGGGAGCGAGGATCCACTCTATACAGCGCTCTGTTATTGTGCGGTGTGAGCGAGGATCCACTCTCTGCAGCACTCTGTTATTGTGCAGTAGGAGTGAGGATCCACTCTATACAGCGCTCTGTTATTGTGCGGTGTGAGCGAGGATCCATTCTCTGCAGCACTCTGTTATTGTTCAGTGGGAGCGAGGATCCACTCTCTGCAGCTCTCTGTTATTGTGCAGTGGGAGCGAGGCTCCACTCTATGCAGCTCTGTTATTGTGCGGTGTGAGCGAGGATCCATTCTATACAACGCTCTGTTATTGTGGGGTGGGAGCGAGGATCCACTCTATTCAGCTCTCTGTTATTGTGCGGTGGTAGCGAGGGTCCACTCTATACAGCGCTCTGTTATTGTGGGGTGAGAGCGAGGATCCACTCTATGCAACGCTGAGTTATTGTGCAGTGTGAGCGAGGATCCATTCTATACAACGCTCTGTTATTGTGGGGTGGGAGCGAGGATCCACTCTATGCAGCTCTGTTATTGTGAGGTGGTAGCGAGGGTCCACTCTATACAGCGCTCTGTTATTGTGTGGTGGGAGCGAGGATCCACTCTATACAGCGCTCTGTTATTGTGCGGTGGTAGTGAGGGTCCACTCTATACAGCGCTCTGTTATTGTGGGGTGGGAGCGACGATCCACTCTATACAGCGCTCTGTTATTGTGCTGTGGGAGCGAGGATCCACTCTACAGCTCTCTGTTATTGTGCGGTTTGAGCGAGGATCCACTCTATGCAGCGCTCTGTTATTGTGGGGTGGGAGCGAAGATCCACTCTATGCAGCGCTCTGTTATTGTGGGGTGGAAGCGAGGGTCCACTCTATGCAGCACTCTGTTATTGTGCGGTGGGAGCGAGGATTCACTCTATGCAGCGCTCTGTTATTGTGCGGTGGGAGCGAGGATCCACTCTATGCAGCGCTCTGTTATTGTGGGGTGGGAGCGAGGGTCCACTCTATACAGCGCTCTGTTATTGTGCGGTGGGAGTGAGGATCCACTCTATGCAGCGCTCTGTTATTGTGGGGTGGGAGCGAGGGTCCACTCTATACAGGTCTCTGTTATTGTGCGGTGGGAGCGAGGGTCCACTCTATACAGCGCTCTGTTATTGTGGGGTGGGAGCGAGGATCCACTCTGCAGCGCTCTGTTATTGTGGGGTGGGAGCGAGGGTCTACTCTATACAGCGCTCTGTTATTGTGCGGTGGGAGCGAGGGTCCACTCTATACAGCGCTCTGTTATTGTGGGGTGGGAGCGAGGATCCACTCTATACAGCGCTCTGTTATTGTGGGGTGGGAGCGAGGATCCACTCTATACAGCGCTCTGTTAATGTGGGGTGGGAGCGAGGATCCACTCTATACAGCGCTCTGTTATTGTGGGGTGGGAGCGAGGATCCACTCTATACAGGCTCTGTTATTGTGGGGTGGGAGCGAGGATCCACTCTCTGCAGCGCTCTGTTACTGTGGGGTGGGAGCGAGGGTCCACTCTATACAGCGCTCTGTTATTGTGCGGTGGGAGCGAGGGTCCACTCTATACAGCGCTCTGTTATTGTGGGGTGGGAGTGAGGATCCACTCTATACAGCTCTGTTATTGTGCGGTGGGAGCGATGATCCACTCTATACAGCGCTCTGTTATTGTGGGGTGGGAGCGAGGGTCCACTCTATACAGAGCTCTGTTATTGTGCGGTGGGAGCGAGGATCCACTCTATACAGCGCTCTGTTATTGTGCGGTGGGAGCGAGGATCCACTCTATACAGAGCTCTGTTTATTGTGCGGTGGGAGCGAGGATCCACTCTATACAGCGCTCTGTTATTGTGCGGTGGGAGCGAGGATCCACTCTATACAGAGCTCTGTTATTGTGGGGTGGGAGCGAGGGTCCACTCTATACAGCGCTCTGTTATTGTGCGGTGGGAGCGAGGGTCCACTCTATACAGCGCTCTGTTATTGTGCGGTGGGAGTGAGGATCCACTCTATACAGCGCTCTCTTATTGTGGGAGCGAGGGTCCACTCTATACAGCGCTGTGTTATTGTGCGGTGGGAGCGAGGATCCACTCTATACAGCGCTCTGTTATTGTGGGGTGGGAGCAAGGGTCCACTCTATACAGCGCTCTGTTATTGTGCGGTGGGAGCGAGGATCCACTCTATACAGCGCTCTGTTATTGTGGGGTGGGAGCGAGGATCCACTCTATGCAGCGCTCTGTTATTGTGGGATGGCAGCGAGGGTCCACTCTATACAGCGATCTGTTATTGTGCGGTGGGAGCGAGGATCCACTCTATACAGCGCTCTGTTATTGTGGGGTGGGAGCAAGGGTCCACTCTATACAGCGCTCTGTTATTGTGCGGTGGGAGCGAGGATCCACTCTATACAGCGCTCTGTTATTGTGGGGTGGGAGCGAGGATCCACTCTATGCAGCGCTCTGTTATTGTGGGATGGCAGCGAGGGTCCACTCTATACAGCGCTCTGTTATTGTGCGGTGGGAGCGAGGATCCACTCTATACAGCGCTCTGTTATTGTGGGGTGGGAGCGAGGGTCCACTCTATACAGCGCTCTGTTATTGTGCGGTGGGAGCGAGGGTCCACTCTATACAGTGCTCTGTTATTGTGGGGTGGGAGCGAGGGTCCACTCTATACAGCGCTCTGTTATTGTGGGGTGTGAGCGAGGATCCATTCTATACAGCGCTCTGTTATTGTGGGGTGTGAGCGAGGATCCATTCTATACAGCGCTCTGTTATTGTGGGGTGGGAGCGAGGGTCCACTCTATACAGCGCTCTGTTATTGTGGGGTGGGAGCGAGGATCCACTCTATACAGCGCTCTGTTATTGTGCGGTGGGAGCGAGGATCCACTCTATACAGCGCTCTGTTATTGTGCGGTGGGAGCGAGGATCCACTCTATGCAGCGCTCTGTTATTGTGCGGTGGGAGCGAGGATCCACTCTATACAGCGCTCTGTTATTGTGCGGTGGGAGCGAGGATCCACTCTATACAGCGCTCTGTTATTGTGCGGTGGGAGAGAGGGTCCACTCTATACAGCACTCTGTTATTGTGGGGTGGGAGCGAGGGTCCACTCTATGCAGCGCTCTGTTATTGTGGGGTGGGAGCGAGGGTCCACTCTATACAGCGCTCTGTTATTGTGGGGTGGGAGCGAGGATCCACTCTATACAGCGCTCTGTTATTGTGCGGTGGGAGCGAGGATCCACTCTATACAGCGCTCTGTTATTGTGCGGTGGGAGCGAGGATCCACTCTATACAGCGCTCTGTTATTGTGCGATGGGAGCGAGGGTCCACTCTATACAGCACTCTGTTATTGTGGGGTGGGAGCGAGGGTCCACTCTATACAGCACTCTGTTATTGTGGGGTGGGAGCGAGTGTCCACTCTATACAGAGCTCTGTTATTGTGGGATGGCAGCGAGGGTCCACTCTATACAGCGCTCTGTTATTGTGCTGTGGGAGCGAGGGTCCACTCTATACAGCGCTCTGTTATTGTGGGGTGGGAGCGAGGATCCACTCTATACAGCGCTCTGTTATTGTGCGGTGGGAGCGAGGGTCCACTCTATACAGTGCTCTGTTATTGTGGGATGGGAGCGAGGGTCCACTCTATACAGCGCTCTGTTATTGTGCGGTGGGAGCGAGGGTCCACTCTATACAGCGCTATGTTATTGTGGGATGGCAGCGAGGGTCCACTCTATACAGCGCTCTGTTATTGTGCGGTGTGAGCGAGGATCCACTCTATACAGCGCTCTGTTATTGTGGGGTGGGAGCGAGGGTCCACTCTATACAGCGCTCTGTTATTGTGCGGTGGGAGCGAGGGTCCACTCTATACAGCGCTCTGTTATTGTGCGGTGGGAGCGAGGATCCACTCTATACAGCGCTCTGTTATTGTGCGGTGGCAACGAGGGTCCACTCTATACAGCGCTCTGTTATTGTGGGGTGGGAGCGAGGATCCACTCTATACAGCGCTCTGTTATTGTGCGGTGGGAGCGAGGGTCCACTCTATGCAGCGCTCTGTTATTGTGGGGTGGGAGCGAGGATCCACTCTACACAGCGCTCTGTTATTGTGGGGTGGGAGCGAGGATCCACTCTATACAGCGCTCTGTTATTGTGCGGTGGGAGCGAGGATCCACTCTATACAGCGCTCTGTTATTGTGGGGTGGGAGCGAGGGTCCACTCTATGCAGCGCTCTGTTATTGTGGGGTGGGAGCGAGGGTCCACTCTATACAGCGCTCTGTTATTGTGGGGTGGGAGCGAGGATCCACTCTATACAGCGCTCTGTTATTGTGCGGTGGGAGCGAGGATCCACTCTATACAGCGCTCTGTTTTTGTGCGGTGGGAGCGAGGATCCACTCTATACAGCGCTCTGTTATTGTGCGGTGGGAGCGAGGATCCACTCTATACAGCGCTCTGTTATTGTGGGGTGGGAGCGAGGATCCACTCTATACAGCGCTCTGTTATTGTGCGTTGGGAGCGAGGGTCCACTCTATGCAGCGCTCTGTTATTGTGGGGTGGGAGCGAGGGTCCACTCTATGCAGCGCTCTGTTATTGTGGGGTGGGAGCGAGGATCCACTCTATACAGCGCTCTGTTATTGTGCGGTAGGAGCGAGGATCCACTCTATACAGCGCTCTGTTATTGTGCGGTGGGAGCGAGGATCCACTCTATACAGCGCTCTGTTATTGTGCGGTGGGAGCGAGGATCCACTCTATACAGCGCTCTGTTATTGTGCGGTGGGAGCGAGGATCCACTCTATACAGCGCTCTGTTATTGTGCGGTGGGAGCGAGGATCCACTCTATACAGCGCTCTGTTATTGTGCGGTGGGAGCGAGGATCCACTCTATACAGCGCTCTGTTATTGTGCGGTGGGAGCGAGGGTCCACTCTATACAGCACTCTGTTATTGTGGGGTGGGAGCGAGGGTCCACTCTATACAGCACTCTGTTATTGTGGGGTGGGAGCGAGTGTCCACTCTATACAGAGCTCTGTTATTGTGGGATGGCAGCGAGGGTCCACTCTATACAGCGCTCTGTTATTGTGCTGTGGGAGCGAGGGTCCACTCTATACAGCGCTCTGTTATTGTGGGGTGGGAGCGAGGATCCACTCTATACAGCGCTCTTTTATTGTGCGGTGGGAGCGAGGGTCCACTCTATACAGTGCTCTGTTATTGTGGGATGGGAGCGAGGGTCCACTCTATACTGCGCTCTGTTATTGTGCGGTGGGAGCGAGGGTCCACTCTATACAGCGCTATGTTATTGTGGGATGGCAGCGAGGGTCCACTCTATACAGCGCTCTGTTATTGTGCGGTGTGAGCGAGGATCCACTCTATACAGCGCTCTGTTATTGTGGGGTGGGAGCGAGGGTCCACTCTATACAGCGCTCTGTTATTGTGGGGTGGGAGCGAGGATCCACTCTATACAGCGCTTTGTTATTGTGCGGTGGGAGCGAGGGTCCACTCTATGCAGCGCTCTGTTATTGTGGGGTGGGAGCGAGGGTCCACTCTATGCAGCGCTCTGTTATTGTGCGGTGGGAGCGAGGATCCATTCTATTCAGCGCTCTGTTATTGTGCGGTGGGAGCGAGGGTCCACTCTATGCAGCGCTCTGTTATTGTGGGGTGGGAGCGAGGGTCCACTCTATGCAGCGCTCTGTTATTGTGGGGTGGGAGCGAGGGTCCACTCTATGCAGCGCTCTGTTATTGTGGGGTGGGAGCGAGGGTCCACTCTATACAGCGCTCTGTTATTGTGGGGTGGGAGCGAGGATCCACTCTATACAGCGCTCTGTTATTGTGCGGTGGGAGCGAGGGTCCACTCTATGCAGCGCTCTGTTATTGTGGGGTGGGAGCGAGGGTCCACTCTATACAGCGCTCTGTTATTGTGGGGTGGGAGCGAGGATCCATTCTATTCAGCGCTCTGTTATTGTGCGGTGGGAGCGAGGATCCACTCTATACAGCGCTCTGTTATTGTGGGGTGGGAGCGAGGATCCACTCTATTCAGCGCTCTGTTATTGTGCGGTTGGAGCGAGGATCCACTCTATGCAGCGCTCTGTTATTGTGCGGTTGGAGCGAGGGTCCACTCTATACAGCGCTCTGTTATTGTGGGGTGGGAGCGAGGGTCCACTCTATGCAGCGCTCTGTTATTGTGGGGTGGGAGCGAGGATCCACTCTATACAGCGCTCTGTTATTGTGCGGTGGGAGCGAGGATCCATTCTATGCAGCGCTCTGTTATTGTGGGGTGGGAGCGAGGATCCACTCTATACAGCGCTCTGTTATTGTGCGGTGGGAGCGAGGATCCACTCTATACAGCGCTCTGTTATTGTGCGGTGGGAGCGAGGGTCCACTCTATACAGCGCTCTGTTATTGTGGGGTGGGAGCGAGGGTCCACTCTATGCAGCGCTCTGTTATTGTGGGGTGGGAGCGAGGATCCACTTTATACAGCGCTCTGTTATTGTGCGGTTGGAGCGAGGATCCACTCTATGCAGCGCTCTGTTATTGTGCGGTTGGAGCGAGGATCCACTCTATACAGCGCTCTGTTATTGTGCGGTTGGAGCGAGGGTCCACTCTATACAGCGCTCTGTTATTGTGGGGTGGGAGCGAGGGTCCACTCTATGCAGCGCTCTGTTATTGTGGGGTGGGAGCGAGGATCCACTCTATACAGCGCTCTGTTGTTGTGCGGTGGGAGCGAGGATCCACTCTATACAACGCTCTGTTATTGTGCGGTGGGAGCGAGGGTCCACTCTATACAGCGCTCTGTTATTGTGGGGTGGGAGCGAGGGTCCACTCTATGCAGCGCTCTGTTATTGTGGGGTGGGAGCGAGGATCCACTCTATACAGCGCTCTGTTATTGTGCGGTTGGAGCGAGGATCCACTCTATGCAGCGCTCTGTTATTGTGCGGTTGGAGCGAGGATCCACTCTATACAGCGCTCTGTTATTGTGCGGTTGGAGCGAGGGTCCACTCTATACAGCGCTCTGTTATTGTGGGGTGGGAGCGAGGGTCCACTCTATGCAGCGCTCTGTTATTGTGGGGTGGGAGCGAGGGTCCACTCTATACAGCGCTCTGTTATTGTGGGGTGGGAGCGAGGGTCCACTCTATGCAGCGCTCTGTTATTGTGGGGTGGGAGCGAGGATCCACTCTATACAGCGCTCTGTTATTGTGCGGTTGGAGCGAGGATCCACTCTATGCAGCGCTCTGTTATTGTGGGATGGCAGCGAGGGTCCACTCTATGCAGCGCTCTGTTATTGTGGGGTGGGAGCGAGGATCCACTCTATACAGCGCTCTGTTATTGTGCGGTGGGAGCGAGGATCCACTCTATACAGCGCTCTGTTATTGTGGGGTGGGAGCGAGGGTCCACTCTATTCAGCGCTCTGTTATTGTGGGGTGGGAGCGAGGATCCATTCTATTCAGCGCTCTGTTATTGTGCGGTGGGAGCGAGGGTCCACTTTATGCAGCGCTCTGTTATTGTGCGGTTGGAGCGAGGATCCACTCTATGCAGCGCTCTGTTATTGTGGGGTGGGAGCGAGGATCCACTCTATACAGCGCTCTGTTATTGTGCGGTTGGAGCGAGGATCCACTCTATACAGCGCTCTGTTATTGTGCGGTGGGAGCGAGGATCCACTCTATACAGCGCTCTGTTATTGTGCGGAGACTGATTCTGATGCTTATCAGATCTTGGTGTCTGTATGGCTTGGTTCACATTTATACTCTGCATTGAACTGGACGTGTACGCCTGAATCACAGAAAGCCTTTGTTCAGACCTATATTGTGCCACATCTATACGAAAATTGTATAACAAAGATGGTTTTCTTTTCCCAATGTTTTGTCAGGTTTATGTTACATTGTGTTTTTTCGTTTTTTTTCTTGGATGTATAAAAACATGTAATCCACCGCATTTTTTGTGTGTCCCCAGATGGATGTAGTGCATAGGTCACTTGTTATAATTGAGGGAGACCAGGGGCGACATTTGGCATCGGTTATTGATGCTCTCGCTGTGTGTCACCAGATTTACAGACTTGCACTTACTGCAGCTCCCATCATTTGCAGGGACACTACTCCCATCTCCTCCACACATTATTCCCAGGATTGGTGGAGTCCACGCTGAATGCAGCATTGTGTCAGGTGCAGCCCACTCAGTACCGCGGGGCGTACACTGCTGCAGCATCTCACCCTGGGGGAATATTCTGCTTGGTACATTGGTGGGACAGACTGGCATCACCTACAGGCTGCTCTGGACACCTCAGCGGGTTGAGCTATCCTCCTTGATGTTAGCATGCGGCCTCCTCTCTGGGACCCGCTCCACGGGTTCTGGAACGATGGTGTTGCCAGGGTAACCTGGCTATTTAAAGAGCAAAGTAATTGGCCTGTTGAGTCCGTGGCCGACTTACTGCTTGGTAAGGACTTGTCCTGGACCTGGGGGGATGTTTAACCACTGCCTCTCGGTATCCTGTGTGCACCACTATTCTGTGTCTTACGTCTCTGCTTTATCCTGGTAATGTCTTGTATATACAGTAAATCATGTCATTGGCTAAATCTTGTGCCGCCATATAAGTCCCCAATAAGATAGTTCCTGATGTTCATAGATAATGCTGGCCTTCTCTGCTCTGCTGGTATTGCCTCCTCTCACTTGCTTCTTGCAGAGTTCTGCAGTCCTCTTCCCTCCTGTGGGATGTATATAACCTGTGGCCTCTACCATTTATGATCAGAGGCTGTTCTACACACAGGAGCACTTCCCTTACATCCCTGTGCTTGTGTTCCTTTCTGTAGAGTGTAAGCTCCTGAGGCCATAAAGGCTGTTACCTGTAGTCTCTTCTAGACAGCTGATGATAAGCTGTGTCTGCTGCTTGATGTCTGTGCATCATCTATGATGGCTGTTATCGGAGGTGCTGTCACTTTGCGTTTTCTGAGGTTGGTAACTCTGATGAACTTATCCTCTGCAGCAGAGGTCATTCTCAGTTTTCCTTTCCTCTTGCTTTCCTCGTGAGATCTAGTTTCATCACAGCGATTGATGATTTTCATGACTGCTCTTGGTTGCCTTCAAGGTTCTAGTAACTATCTGGACTAACTGACCTACATTAATGATGGATTTTCCTTTACTTCGTTGATCGCTTCTTGCCATATTCTGGCTTAGAACAGAGGTGGAATAGGTTCTGTCCTGCATGGAGCTGTGCACCGACACTGCCCTGCAAAACTCCTAATGGACGCAAACACCTTATGAAGGCCGGAGATCCCACAAATAATATGATGAGATGACCTGCTCATTGGAAGGTGACAAACTGATGAAGCTGCAGAGAGAATAGCGAGGGGTGTAAAGCTGTCATCAGAGTAAAAGAGGGGACATTTGGGGAATCTGAGGTTTGACATGTATTCTGCTTTTTGCCCTTGTAGTTCCTTACTTCTTGTTTCGTTTGAATCTACAATTTTGCACATTCCAATAAGAGCCTAGAAAATCATTGCATGAACAGGGGTGTCCAAACTTTTGACTGGTACTATGTATGTATCACTTTCAATATATGTGTGTATGGGGCTGGTATATACCGTAGATGGTGTGTTATATATTATGTAAGCGTATTGTGCTGTATATATGTGTACAGGGTTGGTATATACAGTTAGGTCCATATATATTTGGACAGAGACAACATCTTTCTAATTTTGGTTCTAGACATTACCACAATGAATTTTAAACAAAACAATTCAGATGCAGTTGAAGTTCAGACTTTCAGCTTTCATTTGAGGGTATCCACATTAAAATTGGATGAAGGGTTTAGGAGTCTCAGCTCCTTAACATGTGCCACCCTGTTTTTAAAGGGACCAAAAGTAATTGGACAATTGACTCCAAGGCTATTTCATGGACAGGTGTGGGCAATCCCTTCGTTATGTCATTCTCCATTAGGCAGATAAAAGGCCTGGAGTTGATTTGAGGTGTGGTGCTTGCATTTGGAAGGTTTTGCTGTGAAGTAAACATGCGGTGAAAGGAGCTCTCCATGCAGGTGAAACAAGCCATCCTTAAGCTGCAAAAACAGAAAAAACCCATCCGAGAAATTGCTACAATATTAGGAGTGGGAAAATCTACAGTTAGGTACATCCTGAGAAAGAAAGCAAGCACTGGTGAACTCATCAATGCAAAAAGACCTGGGCGCCCACGGAAGACAACAGTGGTGGATGATCGCAGAATAATCTCCATGGTGAAGAGAAACCCCTTCACAACAGCCAACCAAGTGAACAACACTCTCCAGGAGGTAGGCGTATCAATATCCAAATCTACCATAAAGAGAAGACTGCATGAGAGTAACTACAGAGGGTTCACTGCACGGTGCAAGCCACTCATAAGCATCAAGAATAAAAAGCCTAGACTGGACTTTGCTAAAAAACATCTAAAAAAGCCAGCACAGTTCTGGAAGAACATTCTATGGACAGATGAAACCAAGATCAACCTCTACCACAATGATGGAAAGAGAAAGGTATGGTGAAGGCGTGGTACAGCTCATGATCCAAAGCATACCACATCATCTGTAAAACATGGCGGAGGCAGTGTGATGACTTGGGCATGCATGGCTGCCAGTGGCACTGGGTCACTAGTGTTTATTGATGATGTGACACAGGACAGAAGCAGCCGAATGAATTCTGATGTCTTCAGAGCCATACTGTGTGCTCAGATCCAGCCAAATGCAGCCAAACTGATTGGTCGTCGTTTCATACTACAGATGGACAATGACCCAAAACATAACGCCAAAGCAACCCAGGAGTTTATTAAAGCAAAGAAGTGGAATATTCTTGAATGGCCAAGTCAGTCACCTGATCTCAACCCAATTGAGCAGCATTTCACTTGTTAAAGACTAAACTTCAGACAGAAAGGCCCACAAACAAACAGCAACTGAAAACCACCGCAGTGAAGGCCTGGCAGAGCATCAAAAAGGAGGAGACACAGCGTCTGGTGATGTCCATGAGTTCAAGACTTCAGGCAGTCATTGCCAACAAAGGGTTTTCAACCAAGTACTAGAAATGAACATTTTATTTACAATTATTTCATCTGTCCAATTACTTTTGGTCCCTTTAAAAACAGGGTGGCACATGTTAAGGAGCTGAAACTCCTAAACCCTTCATCCAATTTTAATGTGGATACCCTCAAATGAAAGCTGAAAGTCTGAACTTCAACTGCATCTGAATTGTTTTGTTTAAAATTCATTGTGGTAATGTCTAGAACCAAAATTAGAAAAATGTTCCCGCTGTCCAAATATATATGGACCTAACTGTAAGTGCTGTATTATATACTGTAGGTGTATCACGCTGTTTACAGTAATGGCCGAAAGTGTTGGCACCCTTGAAATTGTTCCAGAAAATGAAGTATTTCTCCCAGTAAATTATTGCAATTACACGTTTTCATACAATTTTTTATACACGTTTATTTCCTTTGTGTGTATTAGAACAACACAAAAAAATAGAGGAAAAAAAGGCAAATTGGAAATAATTTCACACAAAACCCCAAAAATGGTCTGGACAAAATTGTTGCCCCCTCCTTAATATTTGGTTGCGCCCTTTGGAATAAATAACTGCAATCAGTCACTTCCTATAACCATCAGCTTCTTACTCCTCTCAGCTGGGATCTTGGACTCTTCTTACAATCTGCTCCAGGTCTTATATGTGAAGGCTTCCTCTCCCAACAGCAATTGTAAGATCTCTCCACAGGTGATCAATGGGATTTAGATCCGGACTCATTGCTGCCACTTCAGAACTCTCCTGCGCTTTGTTTCCATCCATTTCTGGGGGCTTCTTGAAGTATGTTTGGGGTCATTGTCCTGCAGGAAGACCCATGACCTATGATGCAAACACAGCTTTCTGACACTGGGCACTACATTGTCACCCAAAATCCTTTGGTAATCTTCAGATTTCATGATGCCTTGCACAGTGTCAATGTGCCCAGTACCAGAGGCAGCAAATCAACTCCCAAAACATCTGTGACCCTCCACCATATCTGACTGTAGGTACTGTTATTTTTTTTTTTTTAGGCCTCATTAAGTTTTCAGTAAACAGTAGAATGATGTGCTTTACCAAAAAGCTCTAACTTGGTCTCATCTGTCCACAAGACGCTTTCCCAGAAGGATTTGGGCTACTCGTGTAAATTTTGGCAATCTGCAGTCTAGCTTTTTTTTTATCAGCAGTGGGGTCCTCTGGGGTCTCCTGCCATAGCTTTTCATTTAATTCAAATGTGGATGGATAGTTCTCCATGCTTAGTGTGGCACACACAGACACACAATGCAAAGATTCAATACTTCACTTTCTGGAACAATTTCAAGGATGCGAACATTCTCAGTCATGACTTTATATGTGTACAGGGCTGGTATATAGGAGGTGTATTATATACTTATATGTGTATTGTGCTGCATATACAGTAGTGTTCAAAATAATAGCAGTGTGTTCAAAAACACTAGTTAAGCCCACAATCTTTATCCTATTTTTTTTCCCAGGCATTGGGAACATTGCACACTGTTTTCTAATTCAAAACATGAAGGGAAATGTATATAGTTTTTAACTACTTTACATAAAATAACAAAAAATGAACATTGGGCTGTTCAAAAAAATTGCAGTGTCTGCATTTGTCTTCACAAACTCACAATATGTGTTTTTTTTTTGAGGATTTATCATTCCTGTGAATCACTAACCTAATATTTAGTTATTACCCACAGTTTTTAGAACTTCTTCACATCTATGTTGCATAGAGTCTTCTCTCTATATACTGCCCCTATTGGACAAACAATCAGCAGATTTGGGTTCCAGTATCATCTCTATGCTGACAACACCCAACTATACCACTCTTCACCTGCCATCACCCCTACCCTAATACACAACACCAAGGATTGTCTGACTGCTGTCTCTAACATCATGTCCTCCCTTTATCTTAAACTGAATCTCTCTAAAACTGAACTTGTTGTGTTTCGCCCCTCTACTAACCCAACTCTACCTAACATCTAAATTAAATTACCTTGGAGGGTTCAACCATAACTCCCAAGCAGCACGCCCGCTGCCTTGGGATCATATTCAACACTACCCTTTCCTTTATCCCCCATATTCGATCACTCACTCGCTCTTGTCACCTGCATGTTAAAAACATCTCCAGAATCCGACCTTTTCTCTCCTTTGAAACTGCTAAAACTCTTACTGTCGCTCTTATTCACTCTCGTCTGGACTACTGCAACTCTCTTCTGGTCGGTCTCCCTCTTACCAAACTTTCTCCTCTCCAACCCGTCCTGAATGCAGCAGCCAGGGTCGTTTTTCTGTCCAGCCGCTTCACCGATGCCTCCATCTTGTACCAGTCATTACACTGGTTGCCCATTCGCTACAGGGTCCAATATAAACTCATCGCTCTCACCCACAAAGCTCTCCACAGTTCTGCACCACCTTATATCTCCTCTCTCATCTCAGTCTATCGTCCTACACGTGCCCTCCGTTCTACAAATGACCTAAGACTAACATCCCCTATAATCCGAACCTTGCACCTCCGTCTCCAAGACTTCTCTCGTGCTGCGCCAGTTCTCTGGAATGCTCTACCCCAGACGATCCGACTGATGCTTAGCCCCCACGTCTTCAAGCGCGCTTTAGAAACCCATCTCTTTAAACAAGCCGACCACCTCAACTACTCAGTAACCTAACCTTCCCCTGTTCCCTTCTTCTAAATATTTTTCAGAATCTGTTCCCTACTCTTCATCTGTCTCCACACCCTCCATGCACACGATAACTGCACTCGATACTTGAGTATTGCACTTATACATACAGGCTGATGACCGAATCATACAGCTTTATATGATAATCCCTATTTATTATAATTGCCTGACCTGAAATAACGAGCACTTCTCACCTATTGTGTCCCCCCATTTCCTTGTAGAATGTAAGCAGCGAGCAGCCGGACCCTCACTCCTAATGTAACTGTTTAAACTGTCTTAAATTGTATTGAATTTATTGTATGTGCATGTTCCTAGCTTAATTGTAAAGTGCTGCGGAATATGTTGGCGCTATATAAATAAAAATGATTATTATTATTAGAGTCAACCAACTTCTGGCACCTGTCAGCTGTTATTCCAGCCCAGGATGCTTTCACTTCATCCCACAATTTTTTGGCATTTGTTGGCTTTGCCTCAGAAACAATGTCACCCCACAAATGTTCTATCGGATTAAGGTCCGGGGATTGGGCTGGCCACTTCACAACCTCAATTTTGTTGGACTGGAACCAAGATTTTGCTCGTTTACTGTTGTGTTTAGGGTCGTTGTTGAAACACCCATTTCAAGGGCATGTCCTCTTCAATGTAAGGCAACATGACCTCTTCAAGTATTTTAATATCTGCAAACTGGTCCTTGATTTCTGGTATATGGTAAATCAGTCCTGCACCATAGTAAGAGAAACATGCCCATATCATGATGCTTCCACCATGCTTCACTGTCTTCAGGGTGTACTGTGGCTGAATGCAGAGTTTGGGGGTCGTCTGATGAACTGTCTGCGGCCCTTGGACCCAAAAAGAACAATTTTACTCTTATCAGTCCACAAAATGTTTCTCCATTTCTCTTTAGACCAGTTGATGTGTTCTTTGGCAGATTGTATCTGCTTCTGTACATTTCTTTTTATTAACAGTGGGACTTTGCGAGGACTTCTTGGTAAGAGATTAGCTCCACACAGGCATCTTCTGACTGTCACAGTCCTCACAGGTAACTGGAGACTGTCTGTGATCATCCTGGAGCTGATCATTGGCTGAGCCATTGCCATTCTGGCTATTCTTCCATCCATTCGGATGGTAATCTTCTGTTTTCTTCCACGTCTCTCTGGTCTTGCTTTCCATTTTAAAGCATTGGAGATCATTTTAGCTGAACAGCCGATCATTGTCTGCACTTCTTTATAAGTTTTACCCTCTCCAATCAACTTTTTAATCATAGTACACTGTTCTTCTGAACAATGTCTGGAACGACCCATATCTCTCAGGCTTTCAAGGAGAAATGCAGGTACAACATGTGCTGGCTTCACCCTTAAATAAGGACCCCCTGATTCCCACCTGTTTCTTCACAGAATGATTGACCTCACTGATTGATCTCCACACTGCTATTATTGTGAACACTCCCCGTACAATTAATTATTCACATACACAGACTCCGAAACCTGCAGATGATGAATGCGGAGGCTGGGGGTTTTCTTACAATCTTCTGCACCAACTGGGAAATTGTCTGACATGTGGTGATAGAATCTATACCAGAAGCAGAGATTAATCTGGTCAGTCATATTGGACTGCTGGTAGTTTGAACACTACTGTATATGCACAGGGCGGGTATATAGGTGTTGTATATACACTATGTAGGTGTACAGTGCTGGTATATAGGTGGTATATTACACACTATGTATGTCGCTGTGTGCCGGTGTGATGTATGGTGGTGAGTGTCGGGCCGTTCAGTCTGCGCTCTGTTACGCATCAGTCCGTCTCCACTGTTGTACTGGAGTCAATCATGGCTGGGAGTCAATCACAGATCGTCTGACACAGCGATAATATCTATGTGCGGCGAAGCACAAATTCTTAACCCTTCCTGTCCCATGGGCCCATTCTTTTGCAGTGGTAGATTACTCGGTGTTGGAGCCCCGGATCATTGCCAGCACAATCCCCAGTTCTGGGATCAGGATGATGTCGTCCTCCCCTTCTAGTTTTGTGACTCAACATCTGCTCCCTGAAAGGAGATTATTACAGCTTTGTTCCCCTCCGAGGCCGCTCATTATCTGTCAGAGAGGCCTACAAGGGGCCTGTTAACATGACAGAGGGACGTGATTGCCCTGCGTGTGCGCCGCTGTGTGTGTGATGAGTGGGGTGTCTCGCTGTGTGTGTGATGAGTGGGGTGTCTCGCTGTGATGAGTGGGGTGTCTCGCTGTGTGATGAGTGGGGTGTCTCGCTGTGTGATGAGTGGGGTGTCTCGCTGTGTGTGTGATGAGTGGGGTGTCTCGCTGTGTGTGTGATGAGTGGGGTGTCTCGCTGTGTGTGTGATGAGTGGGGAGTCTCGCTGTGTGTGTGATGAGTGGGGTGTCTCGCTGTGTGTGTGATGAGTGGGGTGTCTCGCTGTGTGTGTGATGAGTGGGGTTTCTCGCTGTGTGTGTGATGAGTGGGGTTTCTCGCTGTGTGTGTGATGAGTGGGGTTTCTCGCTGTGTGTGATGAGTGGGGTTTCTCGCTGTGTGTGTGATGAGTGGGGTTTCTCGCTGTGTGTGTGATGAGTGGGGTTTCTCGCTGTGTGTGTGATGAGTGGGGTGTCTCGCTGTGTGTGTGATGAGTGGGGTGTCTCGCTGTGTGTGTGATGAGTGGGGTGTCTCGCTGTGTGTGATGAGTGGGGTTTCTCGCTGTGTGTGATGAGTGGGGTGTCTCGCTGTGTGTGATGAGTGGGGTGTCTCGCTGTGTGTGATGAGTGGGGTTTCTCGCTGTGTGTGTGATGAGTGGGGTTTCTCGCTGTGTGTGATGAGTGGGGTGTCTCGCTGTGTGTGATGAGTGGGGTGTCTCGCTGTGTGTGATGAGTGGGGTGTCTCGCTGTGTGTGTGATGAGTGGGGTTTCTCGCTGTGTGTGTGATGAGTGGGGTTTCTCGCTGTGTGTGTGATGAGTGGGGTGTCTCGCTGTGTGTGATGAGTGGGGTGTCTCGCTGTGTGTGATGAGTGGGGTTTCTCGCTGTGTGTGTGATGAGTGGGGTTTCTCGCTGTGTGTGTGATGAGTGGGGTGTCTCGCTGTGTGTGTGATGAGTGGGGTGTCTCGCTGTGTGTGTGATGAGTGGGGTGTCTCGCTGTGTGTGTGATGAGTGGGGTGTCTCGCTGTGTGTGTGATGAGTGGGGTGTCTCGCTGTGTGTGTGATGAGTGGGGTGTCTCGCTGTGTGTGTGATGAGTGGGGTGTCTCGCTGTGTGTGTGATGAGTGGGGTTTCTCGCTGTGTGTGTGATGAGTGGGGTGTCTCGCTGTGTGTGTGATGAGTGGGGTGTCTCGCTGTGTGTGTGATGAGTGGGGTTTCTCGCTGTGTGTGTGTGATGAGTGGGGTTTCTCGCTGTATGTGTGTGATGAGTGGGGTGTCTCGCTGTGTGTGTGATGAGTGGGGTGTCTCGCTGTGTGTGTGATGAGTGGGGTTTCTCGCTGTGTGTGTGTGATGAGTGGGGTTTCTCGCTGTATGTGTGTGATGAGTGGGGTGTCTCGCTGTGTGTGTGATGAGTGGGGTGTCTCGCTGTGTGTGATGAGTGGGGTTTCTCGCTGTGTGTGATGAGTGGGGTGTCTCGCTGTGTGTGATGAGTGGGGTGTCTCGCTGTGTGTGATGAGTGGGGTTTCTCGCTGTGTGTGTGATGAGTGGGGTTTCTCACTGTGTGTGATGAGTGGGGTGTCTCGCTGTGTGTGATGAGTGGGGTGTCTCGCTGTGTGTGATGAGTGGGGTGTCTCGCTGTGTGTGTGATGAGTGGGGTGTCTCGCTGTGTGTGTGATGAGTGGGGTTTCTCGCTGTGTGTGTGATGAGTGGGGTGTCTCGCTGTGTGTGATGAGTGGGGTGTCTCGCTGTGTGTGATGAGTGGGGTGTCTCGCTGTGTGTGATGAGTGGGGTTTCTCGCTGTGTGTGTGATGAGTGGGGTTTCTCGCTGTGTGTGTGATGAGTGGGGTGTCTCGCTGTGTGTGTGATGAGTGGGGTGTCTCGCTGTGTGTGTGATGAGTGGGGTGTCTCGCTGTGTGTGTGATGAGTGGGGTGTCTCGCTGTGTGTGTGATGAGTGGGGTGTCTCGCTGTGTGTGTGATGAGTGGGGTGTCTCGCTGTGATGAGTGGGGTGTCTCACTGTGTGATGAGTGGGGTGTCTCGCTGTGTGATGAGTGGGGTGTCTCGCTGTGTGTGTGATGAGTGGGGTGTCTCGCTGTGTGTGTGATGAGTGGGGTGTCTCGCTGTGTGTGTGATGAGTGGGGTATCTCGCTGTGTGTGTGATGAGTGGGGTTTCTCGCTGTGTGTGTGATGAGTGGGGTTTCTCGCTGTGTGTGTGATGAGTGGGGTGTCTCGCTGTGTGTGATGAGTGGGGTGTCTCGCTGTGTGTGATGAGTGGGGTTTCTCGCTGTGTGTGTGATGAGTGGGGTTTCTCGCTGTGTGTGTGATGAGTGGGGTGTCTCGCTGTGTGTGTGATGAGTGGGGTGTCTCGCTGTGTGTGTGATGAGTGGGGTGTCTCGCTGTGTGTGATGAGTGGGGTTTCTCGCTGTGTGTGATGAGTGGGGTGTCTCGCTGTGTGTGATGAGTGGGGTGTCTCGCTGTGTGTGATGAGTGGGGTTTCTCGCTGTGTGTGTGATGAGTGGGGTTTCTCACTGTGTGTGATGAGTGGGGTGTCTCGCTGTGTGTGATGAGTGGGGTGTCTCGCTGTGTGTGATGAGTGGGGTGTCTCGCTGTGTGTGTGATGAGTGGGGTTTCTCGCTGTGTGTGTGATGAGTGGGGTTTCTCGCTGTGTGTGTGATGAGTGGGGTGTCTCGCTGTGTGTGATGACTGGGGTGTCTCGCTGTGTGTGATGAGTGGGGTTTCTCGCTGTGTGTGTGATGAGTGGGGTGTCTCGCTGTGTGTGTGATGAGTGGGGTGTCTCGCTGTGTGTGTGATGAGTGGGGTGTCTCGCTGTGTGTGTGATGAGTGGGGTGTCTCGCTGTGTGTGTGATGAGTGGGGTGTCTCGCTGTGTGTGTGATGAGTGGGGTGTCTCGCTGTGTGTGTGATGAGTGGGGTGTCTCGCTGTGTGTGTGATGAGTGGGGTGTCTCGCTGTGTGTGTGATGAGTGGGGTGTCTCGCTGTGTGTGTGATGAGTGGGGTGTCTCGCTGTGTGTGTGATGAGTGGGGTGTCTCGCTGTGTGTGTGATGAGTGGGGTTTCTCGCTGTGTGTGTGATGAGTGGGGTGTCTCGCTGTGTGTGTGATGAGTGGGGTGTCTCGCTGTGTGTGTGATGAGTGGGGTTTCTCGCTGTGTGTGTGTGATGAGTGGGGTTTCTCGCTGTATGTGTGTGATGAGTGGGGTGTCTCGCTGTGTGTGTGATGAGTGGGGTTTCTCGCTGTGTGTGTGATGAGTGGGGTTTCTCGCTGTATGTGTGTGATGAGTGGGGTTTCTCGCTGTATGTGTGTGATGAGTGGGGTGTCTCGCTGTGTGTGTGATGAGTGGGGTGTCTCGCTGTGTGTGATGAGTGGGGTTTCTCGCTGTGTGTGATGAGTGGGGTGTCTCGCTGTGTGTGATGAGTGGGGTTTCTCGCTGTGTGTGTGATGAGTGGGGTGTCTCGCTGTGTGTGTGTGATGAGTGGGGTGTCTTGCTGTGTGTGTGTGATGAGTGGGGTTTCTCGCTGTGTGTGTGTGATGAGTGGGGTGTCTCGCTGTGTGTGTGATGAGTGGGGTGTCTCGCTGTGTGTGTGATGAGTGGGGTGTCTCGCTGTGTGTGTGATGAGTGGGGTGTCTCGCTGTGTGTGTGATGAGTGGGGTTTCTCGCTGTGTGTGATGAGTGGGGTGTCTCGCTGTGTGTGTGATGAGTGGGGTTTCTCGCTGTGTGTGTGATGAGTGGGGTGTCTCGCTGTGTGTGTGATGAGTGGGGTTTCTCGCTGTATGTGTGTGATGAGTGGGGTGTCTCGCTGTGTGTGTGATGAGTGGGGTGTCTCGCTGTGTGTGCGTGATGAGTGGGGTGTCTCGCTGTGTGTGTGATGAGTGGGGTGTCTCGCTGTGTGTGTGATGAGTGGGGTGTCTCGCTGTGTGTGTGATGAGTGGGGTGTCTCGCTGTGTGTGTGATGAGTGGGGTGTCTCGCTGTGTGTGTGATGAGTGGGGTGTCTCGCTGTGTGTGATGAGTGGGGTGTCTCGCTGTGTGTGTGATGAGTGGGGTGTCTCGCTGTGTGTGTGATGAGTGGGGTGTCTCGCTGTATGTGTGTGATGAGTGGGGTGTCTCGCTGTGTGTGTGATGAGTGGGGTGTCTCGCTGTGTGTGTGATGAGTGGGGTGTCTCGCTGTGTGTGTGATGAGTGGGGTGTCTCGCTGTGTGTGTGATGAGTGGGGTGTCTCGCTGTGTGTGTGATGAGTGGGGTGTCTCGCTGTGTGTGTGATGAGTGGGGTTTCTCGCTGTGTGTGTGATGAGTGGGGTTTCTCGCTGTGTGTGTGTGATGAGTGGGGTTTCTCGCTGTGTGTGTGTGATGAGTGGGGTGTCTCGCTGTGTGTGTGATGAGTGGGGTGTCTCGCTGTGTGTGTGATGAGGGGTGTCTCGCTGTGTGTGTGATGAGTGGGGTGTCTCGCTGTGTGTGTGCTGAGTGGGGTTTCTCGCTGTGTGTGATGAGTGGGGTGTCTCGCTGTGTGTGTGATGAGTGGGGTGTCTCGCTGTGTGTGTGATGAGTGGGGTGTCTTGCTGTGTGTGTGATGAGTGGGGTGTCTCGCTGTGTGTGTGATGAGTGGGGTTTCTCGCTGTGTGTGATGAGTGGGGTTTCTCGCTGTGTGTGTGTGATGAGTGGGGTGTCTCGCTGTGTGTGTGATGAGTGGGGTGTCTCGCTGTGTGTGTGATGAGTGGGGTGTCTCGCTGTGTGTGTGATGAGTGGGGTGTCTCGCTGTGTGTGTGATGAGTGGGGTGTCTCGCTGTGTGTGTGATGAGTGGGGTGTCTTGCTGTGTGTGTGATGAGTGGGGTGTCTCGCTGTGTGTGTGATGAGTGGGGTTTCTCGCTGTGTGTGATGAGTGGGGTGTCTCGCTGTGTGTGTGATGAGTGGGGTGTCTTGCTGTGTGTGTGATGAGTGGGGTGTCTCGCTGTGTGTGTGATGAGTGGGGTTTCTTGCAGTGTTCTGGACCTGCATTGTGCTACACACTTGTGCTTCTTAGGATTCATGGCTGGTGACAATCTGCTGGTTGTATCTTTGTACTCGTGGTGTCTGTGACAATCGTGGCGTGTGTGGCATATGGTTACACTGGTGTCTGGGTTTTCTGTTGTTATCACCACCGACTAGAGCAGAATTGTGAGTCCAGCTCTGGATGCCCCTGTGGTGGTGATTTTAGCCTGTACATGGCTGTATCGCTGGTCCCTTCTCTTCTATGTGCGGCTGCGTCTTTACAAGGAATGGTAAATGTTACTGGTCGCCATTCTCCGGATTAGCTGCGCACAGAGGGTGAGACGTCTGCAGCTGCAGATTATTGTAAAGAGGGGGCTTCGTGTAGTTTTATTCCCTGCTGGGGAAATCCTTCCTCCTTCTCCCTTGTAGGAGCGTGGCCTTCCATGTCAGATAAGATCTCTAGAAATGAACTCCTCCCTGTGCTGGAGAGGATCTGTTAGTGAGGCATGCGAGAGGAGAGTGCTGCGCTCTGCCGGTAGGGCTGCGCTCTGCCGGTAGGGCTGCGCTCTGCCGGTAGGGCTGCGCTCTGCCGGTATGCCTGTCCTGCACATAGGAGCGCAGGGAGGAGGGTGCAGAGCGAGGTGTCCTCTGTGTGATGTCCTGCTAGGCCCTGTATATGTGTAATATACATCCATGATATATAATGTCGTCTATATATGTGCCGTATGGATCTGATGACCACCCTGTATGCCGCTGCCATCCACTCCACACCTGTCCACTGCTGTCCACAGGCCTGGGGTGGGTGGAGGAAGTGTGAGCAGAGAAGACAGTATGACCTTGTCCAGGAGTATACCCGCCTCTGATCAATCCGCCATATCCACATAGCCAGGGCTCCCAGCATAGTGGCTGTACGGGGCCTGTAGCCAAGGACCCCCTGAAAAACCCTACAGTCCAAGATACCGAGGTCGCCATTCCACTGATGGGAGCCGCTGGCAGGATTCATCGCACCTGTGTCTCATCGCGCTCTCAGCTTGGACCTTACTATGTCGCGGTTCACATTTGTATAAAGAATTCTGTACGGTTATAGGAATTCATGCAGGACAGAAACCCTACAGAATGGACTCAGATGGGGCCATTACCTAGGCTGGGTCCAGCAGGTCTGTCACTTTACAGGACACAATAGTGCCCCTGCGACCAGCTCCGAAGCAGCAGCAGATGAAGCCCGACACTGCCCGTCAGTCCCAGCGATGGCCGCCCCATTCTCCGTGTATAGTGATGCCGGACGGGCAGCTGCCTCCAGGTACGAGACACTCTGAGAGACCGGCACCATTTTCAGTCTGACTTCTACAGATGCTTACAATGACTCATGTACATGTACATGTGATTAACCAGTGGTGTGCCAGACTACGTCCATTGCTTCTGACAGGTGGAGGGGAGGAGCGCCAGAGTGCCGGGTCCATGATGGCCGCTCGCAGGGACGGGAGGTGTAGAAACTGCCTTTGTAGATAATTGCTGCCTGCAGGATATTTTCAGTCTGCTTTTTGTGGCCAGCAGGACGCAGAGCTGTGTCTAGATAGATCCGTGCAAGGAAATCGCCAGCACAGCTGCGAAGAGAAAGCAGTTTTCACATGTCCTCCAGTCAGTGACCCTCCCTCCTCTAAGCTGTAGTCCTTCATCTGGACTGTAGTGAGCCCCCCCCGATTACCACCAGCATATCTGTACACTGCTGAGAACCCTGGTATCCCAGGATGACAGATGCTTTTACAACTATGCAAGAGAAAGTTGCATATTGGGCCACACGTCTAATTCACTAAATTCCAATTTCTTCTCCAGTCCCATTACCCACCCAATATAAACCATCTTTCTTATTGCCCCCGGCGTATACCATCTGTCCCATCGCCCCCAGGTGCATAGCATCTGTCCCATCGCCCCCAGGTGCATAGCTCCTGTTCCATCGCCCCGGGTGCATAGCACCTGTCCCATCGCCCCCAGGTGCATAGCTCCTGTCCCATCGGCCCCGGGTGCATAGCACCTGTCCCATCGGCCCCGGGTGCATAGCACCTGTCCCATCGGCCCCGGGTGCATAGCACCTGTCCCATCGGCCCCGGGTGCATAGCACCTGTCCCATCGCCCCCGGGTGCATAGCACCTGTCCCATCGCCCCCGGGTGTATAGCGTCGGTCCCATCGCCCCCGGGTGTATAGCGTCGGTCCCATCGCCCCCCAGTTGTATAGCGTCGGTCCCATCGCCCCCCGGGTGTATAGCGTCGGTCCCATCGCCGACCGGGTGTATAGCGTCGGTCCCATCGCCCCCCGGGTGTATAGCGTCGGTCCCATCGCCCCCGGGTGTATAGCGTCGGTCCCATCGCCCCCCGGGTGTATAGCGTCGGTCCCATCGCCCCCGGGTGTATAGCGTCGGTCCCATCGCCCCCCGGGTGTATAGCGTCGGTCCCATGGCCCCCGGGTGTATAGCGTCGGTCCCATCGCCCCCCGGGTGTATAGCGTCGGTCCCATCGCCCCCCGGGTGTATAGCGTCGGTCCCATCGCCCCCCGGGTGTATAGCGTCGGTCCCATCGCCCCCCGGGTGCATAGCGTCGGTCCCATCGCCCCCCGGGTGTATAGCGTCGGTCCCATCGCCCCCCGGGTGTATAGCGTCGGTCCCATCGCCCCCCGGGTGTATAGCGTCGGTCCCATCGCCCCCCGGGTGTATAGCGTCGGTCCCATCGCCCCCCGGGTGTATAGCGTCGGTCCCATCGCCCCCCGGGTGTATAGCGTCTGTCCCATCGCCCCCCGGGTGTATAGCGTCGGTCCCATCGCCCCCGGGTGTATAGCGTCGGTCCCATCGCCCCCGGGTGTATAGCGTCGGTCCCATCGCCCCCCGGGTGTATAGCGTCGGTCCCATCGCCCCCCGGGTGTATAGCGTCGGTCCCATCGCCCCCCGGTTGTATAGCATCCGTCCCATGGCCCCCGGCGTTTGCCATCCGTCCCATGACCCCCGGCGTATGTCATCCGTCCCATGACCTCCGGCGTATGTCATCTGTCCCATAACCTCCGGCGTATGTCTTCCGTCCCATGACCCCAGGCGTATGTCTTCCGTCCCATCGCCCCAGGCGTATGTCATCCGTCCCATCGCCCCAGGCGTATGCCATCCGTCCCATCGCCCCCGTCTTATGCCATCCGTCCCATCGCCCCCGTCTTATGCCATCCGTCCCATCGCCCCCGTCTTATGCCATCCGTCCCATCGCCCCCGTCTTATGCCATCCGTCCCTTGACCCTGGCGTATGCCATCTGTCTCATTGCCCCTGGCATATAACATCCGTCCATTCGCCCCCCGATGTATAATGTCTGGTTCTGTTTACACCCATGGTATATATCAATCCCACTCATGGTGTAAAACCTCCGGCCCTTCGCCCCCCAATGTTTAACCTCCAGCTCCTTGCCCCCCCAATGTATAATCTCTGGCTTTTTACCCCCAATGTATAACTTCCGGTCCCCTGCCCCAGTGTATAATCTTCTGCTCCTCGCCCCCCCTTCTGCTCCTCGCCGAGCAGCTGCATGCAGCCGTATATCACCAAGCACAATGCTGAGCATGGGATGGAGTGGTGTAAAGCCACCACCACTGGACTCTGGAGGAGACGGGTTCTGTGCAGTGATAGATCGCACTTCTCTATCTGCGTCTGATGGAGGAGGCTGGTGATTCCAGGAGAACGTTACCCCCCGACTGCATTGTGCCCACAAAACACTACCCCATCTGACTCCATATTAATGTCTATGGATGCAGATGACAGAGAAGCCCCCAGAGGGGGATGGGGTGGGCACATACTTTTCTCCATATTAATGTCTATGGATGTAGATGAGGACAGAGAAGCCCCCGGAGGTGGATGTGGGGGGCACATACTTTCCTCCATGTTAATGTCTATGGATGTAGATGAGGACAGAGAAGCCCCCGGAGGTGGATGTGGGGGGCACATACTTTCCTCCATGTTAATGTCTATGGATGTAGATGAGGACAGAGAAGCCCCTGGAGGTGGATGTGGGGGGCACATACTTTCCTCCATGTTAATGTCTATGGATGTAGATGAGGACAGAGAAGCCCCCGGAGGTGGATGTGGGGGGCACATACTTTCCTCCATGTTAATGTCTATGGATGTAGATGAGGACAGAGAAGCCCCTGGAGGTGGATGTGGGGGGCACATACTTTCCTCCATATTAATGTCTATGGATGTAGATGAGGACAGAGAAGCCCCTGGAGGTGGATGTGGGGGGCACATACTTTTCTCCATATTAATGTCTATAGATGTAGATGAGGACAGAGAATCCCCCGGAGGTGGATGTGGGGGACACATACTTTTCTCCATATTAATGTCTATGGATGTAGATGAGGACAGAGAAGCCCCCAGAGGTGGATGTGGGGGGCACATACTTTTCTCCATATTAATGTCTATAGATGTAGATGAGGACAGAGAATCCCCCGGAGGTGGATGTGGGGGACACGTACGTTCTCCATATTAATGTCTGTGGATGTAGATGGAGGACAGAGAAGCCCCCGGAGGTGGATGTGGGGGGCACATACTTTTATCCATATTAATGTCTATGGATGTCCTTACTTGTATGTGTGACCTGTGCACACTGGATGTACGTGGGGTTATTTATTTGGCTTTACGTTTAGCCCTTTGTGTGTGCTTTTATATATTTGCAGTGTTAAGACCCCCAGATCGGACTCAGTAGCCCCCCGTCTCACCATTACTTCGTCTCTATTCAGCTCCTCATAATCTCTAGGTCTGATGACTAGTGAACCCAACAAGAAGGATCCGTTTTTGATGGTGCAGATGACTGTGGTTGTGGTGATTGTGCTGGGGATGATGGTGGTTGTGGTGATTGTGCTGGGGATGATGGTGGTGATGGTGGTTGTGCTGGGGGCGATGGTGGTTGTGGTGATTGTGCTGGCGATGATGGTGGTTGTGCTGGGGATGATGGTGGTTGTGGTGATTGTGCTGGGGGTGATGGTGGTTGTGGTGATTGTGCTCGGGGTGATGGTGATTGTGCTGGGGATGATGGTGGTTGTGGTGATTGTGCTGGGGATAATGGTAGTTGTGATTGCTGGGGATGATGGTGGTTGTTGTGATTGTGCTGGGGGTGATGGTGGTTGTGGTGATTGTGCTGGGGATTATGGTGGTTGTGGTGATTGTGCTGGGGATAATGATTGTGATTGCTGGGGATGATGGTGGTTGTGGTGATTGTGCTGGGGGTGATGGTGGTTGTGGTGATTGTGCTGGGGGTGGTGGGGGTGATGGTGGTGGGGGTGATGGTGGTTGTGGTGATTGTGCTGGGGATGATGGTAGTTGTGATTGTGCTGGGGATGATGGTAGTTGTGATGGTGGTGGGGGTGATGGTGGTTGTGGTGATTGTGCTGGGGATGATGGTAGTTGTGATTGTGCTGGGGATGATGGTAGTTGTGATTGTGCTGGGGATGATGGTAGTTGTGATTGTGCTGGGGATGATGGTGGTGATGGTGGTTGTGCTGGGGGCGATGGTGGTTGTGGTGATTGTGCTGGCGATGATGGTGGTTGTGCTGGGGATGATGGTGGTTGTGGTGATTGTGCTGGGGGTGATGGTGGTTGTGGTGATTGTGCTCGGGGTGATGGTGATTGTGCTGGGGATGATGGTGGTTGTGGTGATTGTGCTGGGGATAATGGTAGTTGTGATTGCTGGGGATGATGGTGGTTGTTGTGATTGTGCTGGGGGTGATGGTGGTTGTGGTGATTGTGCTGGGGATTATGGTGGTTGTGGTGATTGTGCTGGGGATAATGATTGTGATTGCTGGGGATGATGGTGGTTGTGGTGATTGTGCTGGGGATTATGGTGGTTGTGGTGATTGTGCTGGGGATAATGATTGTGATTGCTGGGGATGATGGTGGTTGTGGTGATTGTGCTGGGGATGATGGTGGTTGTGGTGATTGTGCTGGGGATGATGGTGGTTGTGGTGATTGTGCTGGGGGTGATGGTGGTTGTGGTGATTGTGCTGGGGGTGATGGTGGTTGTGGTGATTGTGCTGGGGGTGGTGGGGGTGATGGTGCTGGGGGCGATGGTGGTTGTGGTGATTGTGCTGGCGATGATGGTGGTTGTGCTGGGGATGATGGTGGTTGTGCTGGGGATGATGGTGGTTGTGCTGGGCATGGTGGTGGTTGTGGTGATTGTGCTGGGGATGATGGTGGTTGTGCTGGGGATGATGGTGATTGTGCTGGGGATGATGGTGGTTGTGGTGATTGTGCTGGGCATGGTGGTGGTTGTGGTGATTGTGCTGGGGATGATGGTGGTTGTGCTGGGGATGATGGTGATTATGCTGGGCATGGTGGTGGTTGTGGTGATTGTGCTGGGGATGATGGTGGTTGTGCTGGGGATGATGGTGATTGTGCTGGGGATGATGGTGGTTGTGATGATTGTGCTGGGCATGGTGGTGGTTGTGCTGGGGATGATGGTGGTTGTGCTGGGGATGATGGTGGTTGTGGTGATTGTGCTGGGCATGCTCCGTGCCTGCTCCCGGTGGCTCCGGTGTTGCTGATTCCTCCGGTCACATTTGGCCGGTTGTTCGGTGCTTAGTAACTGCTCATTAGCAGCTTGATCAGGGCGCGGCGCTAATGGTAGGAGTCGCTTCTCTCTGGCGCACAGTCCCCTGGGGGTTGCTACGGCAACAGGGACACGGCAGGAAAATGTCAGCGGAGCGCTCCCCTTATTCCTTATTTACTCTAGCAGCGACAGCAGAGATAATGGCCAGTAACCCCCTGTTATGTCTCTGTGCTCTCACAGCAGCTGGCGTTTGTGCCGGTGTCAGTCACAGCAAACAATCCTCCGCCCGCCAAGCTCGCTCCTTGGAAAGGATCCTTTCTGGTTTACCGTTGTCACAGTGTAGAGAGGACGAGCCGACCGCGGTGCCCACCACATAGGCCTGTGCTACACAAGGGCGGCTCATCAGAAGGATGAGACCCCCATCACTGCTCCACACCTGGCCGCTGCTTCCCCCCTCACCCAACCACAGGTGCAGCCCTGTGTACAGTGTCTCCTGCTGCTCTGGATGGAGACCTGTATAATACTCCAGAGCTGCACTCACTATTCTGCTGGTGCAGTCACTGTGTACATACATTACATTACTGATCCTGAGTTACATCCTGTATAATACTCCAGAGCTGCACTCACTATTCTGCTGGTGCAGTCACTGTGTACATACATTACATTACTGATCCTGAGTTACATCCTGTATTATACTCCAGAGCTGCACTCACTATTCTGCTGGTGCAGTCACTGTGTACATACATTACATTACTGATCCTGAGTTACATTCTGTATTATACTCCAGAGCTGCACTCACTATTCTGCTGGTGCAGTCACTGTGTACATACATTACATTACTGATCCTGAGTTATATCCTGTATTATACTCCAGAGCTGCACTCACTATTCTGCTGGTGCAGTCACTGTGTACATACATTACATTACTGATCCTGAGTTACATCCTGTATTATACTCCAGAGCTGCACTCACTATTCTGCTGGTGCAGTCACTCTGTACATACATTACATTACTGATCCTGAGTTACATCCTGTATTATACTCCAGAGCTGAACTCACTATTCTGCTGGTGCAGTCACTGTGTACATACATTACATTACTGATCCTGAGTTACATCCTGTATTATACTCCAGAGCTGCACTCACTATTCTGCTGGTGCAGTCACTGTGTACATACATTACATTACTGATCCTGAGTTACATCCAGTATTATACTCCAGAGCTGCACTCACTATTCTGCTGGTGGAGTCACTGTGTACATACATTACATTACTGATCCTGAGTTACCTCCTGTATTGTACTCCAGAGCTGCACTCACTATTCTGCTGGTGCAGTCACTGTATACATACATTACATTACTGATCCTGAGTTACATCCTGTATTATACTCCAGAGCTGCACTCACTATTCTGCTGGTGCAGTCGCTGTGTACATACATTACATTACTGATCCTGAGTTACATCCAGTATTATACTCCAGAGCTGCACTCACTATTCTGCTGGTGGAGTCACTGTGTACATACATTACATTACTGATCCTGAGTTACATCCTGTATTATACTCCAGAGCTGCACTCACTATTCTGCTGGTGCAGTCACTGTGTACATACATTACATTACTGATCCTGAGTTACCTCCTGTATTATACTCCAGAGCTGCACTCACTATTCTGCTGGTGCAGTCACTGTGTACATACATTACATTACTGATCCTGAGTTACCTCCTGTATTATACTCCAGAGCTGCACTCACTATTCTGCTGGTGCAGTCACTGTGTACATACATTACATTACTGATCCTGAGTTACATCCTGTATTATACTTCAGAGCTGCACTCACTATTCTGCTGGTGGAGTCACGGTGTACATACATTATATTACTGATCCTGAGTTACCTCCTGTATTATACTCCAGAGCTGCACTCACTATTCTGCTGGTGCAGTCGCTGTGTACATACATTACATTACTGATCCTGAGTTACATCCAGTATTATACTCCAGAGCTGCACTCACTATTCTGCTGGTGCAGTCACTGTGTACGTACATTACATTACTGATCCTGAGTTACATCCTGTATTATACTCCAGAGCTGCACTCACTATTCTGCTGGTGCAGTCACTGTGTACATACATTACATTACTGATCCTGAGTTACCTCCTGTATTATACTCCAGAGCTGCACTCACTATTCTGCTGGTGCAGTCACTGTGTACATACATTACATTACTGATCCTGAGTTACATCCTGTATTATACTCCAGAGCTGCACTCACTATTCTGCTGGTGGAGTCACTGTGTACATACATTATATTACTGATCCTGAGTTACCTCCTGTATTATACTCCAGAGCTGCACTCACTATTCTGCTGGTGCAGTCACTGTGTACATACATTACATTACTGATCCTGAGTTATATCCTGTATTATACTCCAGAGCTGCACTCACTATTCTGCTGGTGCAGTCACTGTGTACATACATTACATTACTGATCCTGAGTTACATCCTGTATTATACTCCAGAGCTGCGCTCACTATTCTGCTGGTGCAGTTACTGTGTACATACATTACATTACTGATCCTGAGTTATATCCTGTATTATACTCCAGAGCTGCACTCACTATTCTGCTGGTGCAGTCACTGTGTACATACATTACATTACTGATCCTGAGTTACATCCTGTATTATACTCCAGAGCTGCACTCACTATTCTGCTGGTGCAGTCACTGTGTACATACATTACATTACTGATCCTGAGTTACATCCTGTATTATACTCCAGAGCTGCACTCACTATTCTGCTGGTGCAGTTACTGTGTACATACATTACATTACTGATCCTGAGTTATATCCTGTATTATACTCCAGAGCTGCACTCACTATTCTGCTGGTGCAGTCACTGTGTACATACATTACATTACTGATCCTGAGTTACATCCTGTATTATACTCCAGAGCTGCACTCACTATTCTGCTGGTGCAGTCACTGTGTACATACATTACATTACTGATCCTGAGTTACATCCTGTATTATACTCCAGAGCTGCACTCACTATTCTGCTGGTGCAGTCACTGTGTACATACATTACATTACTGATACTGAGTTACATCCTGTATTATACTCCAGAGCTGCACTCTCTATTCTGCTGGTGCAGTCACTGTGTACATACATTACATTACTGATCCTGAGTTATATCCTGTATTATACTCCAGAGCTGCACTCACTATTCTGCTGGTGCAGTCACTGTGTACATACATTACATTACTGATCCTGAGTTACATCCTGTAGATCTTTTATTATAAAAATGAAAAACATAACAAAATTAATAACCAGAAAATAAACAATGTAATGAACTGGTCCAGCCGCTCCCTCTCTCCTCACACACATATTATACATATATACACAGTAATAACTACCTGCACCGTGACATCTGGTTCGGTTACCAAACAAATAATAACAATATAATAAACAATAACCGACAAATTATATACAAACTAATATATACATTTTTTTTTTTTTAAATAAATAAAATAAAATAAATACTAACTATACAAATATATACAAGACAAAACAAAACCCCCCACACTCGAGCCCACCAGTCCCTCCCCGGCACTGACCTGAGAGCTGGTCCTGCGCCTCATGCCTCAGTCCAACGTCCATAGGACAGATCAGGCAGTGCCAGTTTTTCACCCAAATAACCAGTTTCCCACAAGATGAACCCACCTCCCCCCTTTTCCCTCCACCCAACCTAACACCTCCACCCAAACCCATATATACAATATATACAGAAACAAACAATACAATAACCACAACTGACAAAGCCCAAGTTCGGCGCCTGCAGCCCTACATCACTGTCTACTGATCAATAAAACAAAAATCTATGGTGTCAGCAGCAGCCCACCACCAGGAGAGGAGACGACCAGACTAGGGCACACTAAAAGAAAAGCCCCTCCAGAGGAGAGCGGCCCTCCGTGTACCCAGTCTCTCATACTCCAGAGAACGCACCTTCACCAGGTCACCGAGTATGGTCCTAAACACATCGTCCACTGCGAGGATTTTCCGCTGCGTCGATACTAAGCACCGTGCGTTCCACGTGTGATACCTAACCACTGCGCTAACTAGAAATAAGGTGCAGTGGTCCCGACCACCCAGGTCCCCAAATGCTCCATAGGCCCATTCCGCATAAGAGAGACCGGCCAGCCGGGGCCAGCCAATGGAGGCGCCCACCCTGTTGTACACCTCTGTGTTAAAGGGACAACGAAGCAGGAAGTGGTCCATGCTTTCAAGCATGGTACCACAATACTCCCGAGGACAGTTCCTGTCCTCAGAGCTCCTACACTTCAGATTGTCCCTCACACACAGTTTCCCATGGAAGCAGCGCCCTGACCTCCCACATTCCCAGACCCCACCGGCGAATTACCTTCAGAACCACGGTAGCGGGGAGATGTCCATGCGGTGTGCGGAGATCCTTCACTTGCCCTCCTGTCTCCCATTCCTAGAAGAAAGGCTGAAACCATCCCTTACAGGAGAATACCCACGGAGGAGCCCTCTCTTTCCAGAGGTTTGCAATATTGATCTTAATGAAGGTATTCACAAGGAATACCACAGGGTTGACCATACCTAACCCTCCTAGTCTCCTCGTACGGTAAGTAACCTCCCTCTTGACCAGGTTCAGTCTATTCCCCCATAACAGTTGAAAGAACAAACTGTAGACCCGAGTCCAGAGAGGCTCTGGCAAGATGCACACACTGCCCAGATAGATCAGCAAAGGGAGCAGGTAAGTTTTGATCAGGTTTACCCTTTCCCTTAGGGTCAAAGACCAACCCTTCCATTGGTTCACCTTCTGAGTGGCGATCTCTAGCCTGCTGTCCCAATTTTGTTTGGGGTAATCCCCCTGGCCAAATTCGATGGCAAGAACTTTTGCAGAGACTTTGGGTTCTGGAAGGGTGTCCGGGAGATCAAAACCAGGATCTCCTCCTCCCAGCCAGAGACTCTCACACTTATCCCGGTTGATCTTAGACCCGGATGCCTCCGAGTAGCGATTTACCTCTGACATCAGCCATTCCGCCTCCCCATCAGAGGAAACAAAAACGGTGACGTCATCGGCATACGCCACCACTCTCAGAGTGGCTTCCGGTGCTGCCCGGTCCATCCCAATCCCAGCCAACGGTCCACGCTCCACCCTCCTAAGAAGTGGGTCAGTCGCAAACACGTACAGTAGCGGGCTCAAGGGACAACCCTGGCGAACACCACACCCAACCTCAAAAGAGCTGCCAATCCAACCGTTCACAAGCGGGAAACTCTGTGCCCCAGAGTACAAGGTCTTAAGCCAATCAACAAACCCCCCCGGCAGCCTATACCTCAGAAGGACAGACCAGAGGTACTCATGATTAACCCGATCAAACGCTTTTGCCTGGTCCAATGACAGCATGTACCCCTTCCAGTGGCCAGCCCTACCCTGCTCCACCGCCTCTCGAACACAGAGTACAGCACTAATTGTACTGCGGCCCGGAACAGAGCAATGCTGGGCCCCCGAAAGGAGCTGGGGTGCAAATTTCACCAGCCGATTAAACAGCACCTTTGCCAAAACCTTCCTGTCTGCATTGACTAGCGCTATGGGACGCCAATTCTCAATGCAAGATGGGTCCTTACCCTTTGACAAGATGATCAGGGCAGACCTCCTCATTGACTTTGGCAGAGTGCCCGAGGAAAGACACTCATTGAATACCTCAGTCAAGAGGGGAACCAAGGCGTCCTTAAAGGTCTTATAGAATTCAGATGTTTAGCCATTCGGACCGGGAGATTTCTTCAGGGCAAGCCCTTCAATCGCCAACTTAACTTCCTCTTCCCTGATCATCTCTGTCAAAACGCCAAGAGAGGGGTCTACCCCTGGTTCGGGGACGGCTTCAGCCAGAAAAGCCGACATCTCATCCCAATCCAGATCCCTCTTCCCCAAGAGGTGCGAGTAGAAGGATCTGACGACCTCCAGGATCCCTGATCTGGATCTTTTCAGGGACCCCGCAGTGTCAACCAGTCCTGTAACAACTTTACTATTCACTGACATCTTGCAGTTTCTATAAGGGTCGGGCGAGCGGTACATCCCGTAATCCCTCTCAAAAACCAAAGATGCGTGTCTATCATACTGACGCCTCATTAGCAAAGATTTCACTCTGGAGATCTCCTCGCGGCTACCTCCAGTTGAGACAAGATGCTCGAGTTTCCTCCTCAGGCCCTGATACAGGCGGTACCTGTCCAGGCTCCTGAGGCTCGAGAGCTGGCGGAAGAATCTCGCCACCCTTTTCTTAAACATCTCCCACCACTCTGACTTACTACTACAAAGATCCAGTAAGGGTACCTGGCTCTGAAGAAAATCCTCAAAGGACTGTCTTATCTCCGCTTCTTCCAAGAGAGACGAATTGAGCCTCCAAAAGCCTCTTCCCATCCGGGGGATCTCTGTAACATTCAGGGAAAACAAAATCAAACAGTGATCGGAGAACTCCACCTCAACAACAGATACTGCTGAAGAGACGGCTTCCTCCTTTAAATAAAACCTGTCTATCCTGGACCTACAGTTACCTCTATGATAGGTGAACCCCTCGTGGCCTGCGGTGTGCCGGATGTGGACATCCACCAGGCGAGCCTCACTAGCTATACTATTAAGGGCGACGCTATCCTAAGTCAGCTTGTCTCTAGAACCTCCTCTATCCCGGGGCCTCGTGACAGTGTTGAAGTCCCCTCCAAAGACGACCTGCCGACTCGTAAAAAGGTAGGGCTTGATCCTCATAAACAGACACTTCCGGTCCCACTTAGATTGGGGACCATAGATGTTAATGAGCCGAAGCTCTTGTCCCTTCATGAGGACATCTAATATCAGGCACCTCCCCATTTCTAACTCAATAACCCGTCGGCATTCTACCGGTGCGGTAAAAAGGACCGCCACTCCGCTATACGGCTCGGCCGCAAGAGACCAATAGGAGGGCCCGAGTCTCCACTCCCTCTTAGCTATAAACACCTCTGCCATATTTGGCAGCCTGGTCTCTTGCAAAAAGAAAATGTCAGCTTCAACCCGGCTGAGAAAATCAAAGGCCGCAAATCTAGCCATATTTGACTTAATGCTGGCGACATTAATGGACGCCAGCGTCAACGGAGTGGGTACCGCCATCATTGGTGATTGAGTTAGATGGCTTTCTTCTTCCCACTCCCCTTATCCTCTGCCTCAGAGGAGGAATCCTTCCCCCTCTTTAATGACACAGAGGTGTCCATTCCCACATTTTTCCTTCTTTTTTCGTCCTCGTCTCCGGACTCTGGGCCAGTCCCTCCCCCCAAGGACCTTGCATCCCCAGGAGAAGGAGACTCGGCGTGCCCTGTAAGCTCCGCTGAAACCGGAACCTCACCCTCAGCCTCCTCCTCAGAGGAAGAGATGTTATCAAGGGCTTGGAACCGGTTAGAAAGACCAACTAGAGGGGAGTCGGTTTTACCTTCCTTAGGTACCTTGGTCAGAGCGGGAGAAGATGTTTTATCTCCCTTCTTTCTCTTCTTTTTGGTGCTGAGCTTACGCTTGTGCTCTAGCCACCGCTTATTATCCTCATCCATACTTTCATAATGGGAGGATTCTGAGGCAGAGGCAGTTTCCTCCCTGTGGATCCTCCTGACCTCCTCATCCAACTCATCATCCCTCGGGGCCTCAGCAGCAACACTGGCATCCAGGACAGGGGCTGCCCCGGTAGTCTGGGGCTCGCCCCGCTCCCTCTCCTGTCTGCGCTTGTCTAGACGCCTCAGCTGGGCAGGCGTCTTTTTATTGCTTTTCTTCCCTGGCCCCTCAGCTCCCCCACCCCTGCTAGTCCCCTCTCCAGCAGAATCGGCCTGACGGCTTACTCCCACCGGGGTCTCGACTGCATTAGCAAAGGAGCGAGGACAACGGCTGAATGGGTGGCGTAACTCACCACACAGGTGGCACCTAATCTCCACACAAGAGGCGGCAAGATGGCCGACACCCCCACACAACACGCATTTCTGCACGGTGCAGTTTGCACTGAAGTGTGTGGGGTCGCCGCACCTGTGACAGAGCTTCGGTTGCCCCTGGTAGAAGACCAGGATACGATCCCTACCCAGGAAGGCAGACGATGGAATGTGGGCAACCGTACCACCTGAACGCTTAAGTTTTACCATAAACGTCCAGGCCCCTGACCAGATACCAAACTGGTCGCGGTTTTTCTTTGGCATCTCCACCACCTCTCCATACCGACCAAACCACGTCATGATGTCATAGCAAGAAAGTGACTCGTTACGAGTCATCACGGTCACTTTCTTGATCTGGTTTTGGCGAGACACTGCCTGAACGGCAAAGTCTCGCCAGCCGGGCTCATTTTTTGCCAACTCATAATTCGCCCAGAAGAGCTCAAGCCCCTCCGGCCGAACAAAGCTGACATCAAACTCAGGCGTGGAATAGGGATGTATCAAGGCGTAGATGTCAATCGCCTTGAAGCCCATCCTCAGCAGGAGCTCCACAACTTTAGACCTTGGCGGACATGCATCACTGCCCCTCCACCGAAGACGGACCACATTCCTACGCACACTGCCTGGCCCGGCTGTTGAGAGGGACCACACTGTATCCCCCCCTTTTTGCTCTCGGAAGGCCCCGAGGCCTTGCCTCTCTATCCAGAAGGATAGATCAACCTCTCGACCCTCTACCATTAGTGATCTCTCCCCCTTCTTTAGAGCCTCCAGAAGGCGCCGTTGCAACATGCCATCCCCAAAGCCCGGAGACGAGGAGGATGCCCTATTTGCCCCGGAGGTGACACTGGCATAACTCTGGACAGGTGTTGCCACCCCCGGGGGGGCAACCGGACCAGTGACCACATCAGCCCCAACAGTATCACCATTACCCACCTCCATCTCACCCTCCACCAAACCAGCAACCACACCACTAGACAATGAATTATCCTCATTCACCTCCACCACCACATTCATTCCTGCTGAACCAGTAATAATGGTGGATGACCTTTTGACCTCCGCATCAGGCACAAGGGGTTCAGTCACCTCCATAGAACTGGAGGCGACCTCACCCCCGGTCTTATGTGTGCCCTCCACATCATCGGTCGGTAATTTCCGCTGTTTGGCATTTGGTATAATGTGCCGCTGATCTCTAGCTGCAGTTAGGCGCCGCTGATCTTTAGCATCAGGATCTTCCGGACCAGCGACGCCAACACAAAATAGCACTTTCGTGGGAGGACCGGAACGCTCAGCCCCAACTGCCCCCTCACACTGCCGCCGCTTCTCAACTAAGTGATCAGCGGCAACAGCATTCAGAGGCGCCGAGGCTACCGGAGCTGCCCCCGACACCGGGCTGCTCCCCCCTCCCACTGAGGAGCGCACCACAGCATCGTGGCCTGATGGAACGCCCGCCGACGGGCCGCCCTCACTGTCCAGCCTCTCGGCTGATGCACCTCCTGCTGCGTCCCCACTACTACAAGCAGAGACGGAGCTCTGCGCCTCACTACCGCGCTCTGTAATCTCCCCGCGCCTTTGCACCGGATCCACAGCAGAACCCGGGCTGGGCTGGGCAACGGGGCTTATACAGCGAGCTGAGCCTGCCGCCGACTCAGGGGGTACAGGGAGGGGGGCATATACGTATCTTACCGCTTCCTGCAGCTTTGGCTTGGTCTTCTTTGCCTTTTTGTGGCCCCCAGGTGCCTCTTCTGGTAGATCGTCACCAAGATGGAAGTTTTGGAGGCACACTGGGGACTCCAGGAGCTTAATCTCCGCCATTAGCGCCCCTCCCTGGCCGCTGCTGTCACTGTCCTCCCCAGAGCCGGCAGAACTGCGACCGGATGTCACTGTCGCCTGTCCTGCAGGGAGCTCGCTGCACGTGGCCTGCGGGTGACTTTTCAGGCTGCCAGGTGGGGCTTGCTGCTGGTCATCATCACTCTCATCATCCACCTGGCTCTCAGGCTGCAGCCCTATCTGCCTTTGCTCTCTGGTATCAGCCATTTCTCTAAAGCGGTCTTCATTTATAAGTTTTTCTTTGAAAGGACCACTCTGCTCCCTGATGTCAGCTTTCCGAAGTTCCAGGCGTTGAATTTCACTGCTCAGTCTTTTTACCTCGGCTTGGAGTTTTGCCTTCCTTGGTTTGGAGGCCCCCGCAGCTTTGGCGCTTGTGCAGCGCAGCTCCTCCCGGAGCCTCCTGATGAGCTTACTGGCATCTTCATACTCACGGAGGCGGATCATGACCCGGGAGGCATAGGTGGACACAGACTCCCGGGGTCCCTGCAGCGCCCATTCCCCCTCAGGGAGGTCGGCCTCACCTCCGTGAGCACTCAGCTTTCCTCCGGAAGGAGCGCCATCTTGCACGCCGCTGTCAGGCTTTTCCTCCATGCTGGAAGCCTTGCGGTTTCTGGGGTTCTCCACAATCCCGGGGGTGTAGGAGCCACATTGCTGCGACTCCTGGTGCAGCGTCTCACCCCAGAGTCCTCTGATGTGCAGGCCGGTTGCTGGTTTCTTCTGCCCCCCGCCGGCCTGGTTCGGGAAGCAGAAGCCTGGGACTTGGCTCCATCACTCATCCCAGAAACCAGCTCCCTCCCTGGGAAAGAGAGAAAGCAGGTCCCCAGGTGGAGAGGTGTTGGTTTCTCAGAGATCAGGAGCTCACAGCAGGATCTGCAGCCACCACACCCGTAATCAGCACACTGACTAGCAGCTGATCAGAGCTGCACCCAGTATTCTGCTGGTGGAGTCACTGTGTACATACATTACATTACTGATCCTGAGTTACATCCTGTATTATACTCCAGAGCTGCACTCACTATTCTGCTGGTGGAGTCACTGTGCACATACATTACATTACTGATCCTGAGTTACATCCTGTATTATACTCCAGAGCTGCACTCACTATTCTGCTGGTGCAGTCACTGTGTACATACATTACATTACTGATCCTGAGTTACCTCCTGTATTATACTCCAGAGCTGCACTCACTTTTCTGCTGGTACAGTCACTGTGTACATACATTACATTACTGATCCTGAGTTACATCCTGTATTATACCCCAGAGCTGCACTCACTATTCTGCTGGTGCAGTCACTGTGTACATACATTACATTCCTGACCCTGAGTTATATCCTGTATTATACTCTAGAGCTGCACTCACTATTCTGCTGGTGCAGTCACTGTGTACATACATTACATTACTGATCCTGAGTTACCTCCTGTATTATACCCCAGAGCTGCACTCACTTTTCTGCTGGTACAGTCACTGTGTACATACATTACATTCCTGACCCTGAGTTATATCCTGTATTATACTCCAGAGCTGCACTCACTATTCCGCTGGTGCAGTCACTGTGTAAATACATTACATTACTGATCCTGAGTTACATCCTGTATTATACTCCAGAGCTGCACTCACTATTCTGCTGGTGCAGTCACTGTGTACATACATTACATTACTGACCCTGAGTTATATCCTGTATTATACTCCAGAGCTGCACTCACTATTCTGCTGGTGCAGTCACTGTGTACATACATTACATTACTGACCCTGAGTTATATCCTGTATTATACTCCAGAGCTGCACTCACTATTCTGCTGGTGCAGTCACTGTGTACATACATTACATTACTGATCCTGAGTTACCTCCTGTATTATACTCCAGAGCTGCACTCACTATTCTCTGGTGCAGTCACTGTGTACATACATTACATTACTGATGCTGAGTTACATCCTGTATTATACTCCAGAGCTGCACTCACTATTCTGCTGGTGCAGTCACTGTGTACATACATTACATTACTGATCCTGAGTTACCTCCTGCATTATACTCCAGAGCTGCACTCACTATTCTGCTGGTGCAGTCACTGTGTACATACATTACATTACTGATCCTGAGTTACATCCTGTATTATACTCCAGAGCTGCACTCACTATTCTGCTGGTGCAGTCACTGTGTACATACATTACATTACTGATCCTGAGTTACATCCTGTATTATACTCCAGAGCTGCACTCACTATTCTGCTGGTGCAGTCACTGTGTACATACATTACATTACTGATCCTGAGTTACCTCCTGTATTATACTCCAGAGCTGCACTCACTATTCTGCTGGTGCAGTCATTGTGTACATACATTACATTACTGATCCTGAGTTACATCCTGTATTATACTCCAAAGCTGCACTCACTATTCTGCTGGTGCAGTCACTGTGTACATACATTACATTACTGATCCTGAGTTACATCCTGTATTATACTCCAGAGCTGCACTCACTATTCTGCTGGTGCAGTCACTGTGTACATACATTACATTACTGATCCTGAGTTACCTCCTGTATTATACTCCAGAGCTGCACTCACTATTCTGCTGGTGCAGTCATTGTGTACATACATTACATTACTGATCCTGAGTTACATCCTGTATTATAATCCAGAGCTGCACTCACTATTCTGCTGGTGCAGTCACTGTGTACATACATTACATTACTGATCCTGAGTTACCTCCTGTATTATACTCCAGAGCTGCACTCACTATTCTGTTGGTGCAGTCACTGTGTACATACATTACATTACTGATCCTGAGTTATATCCTGTATTATACTCCAGTGCTGCACTCACTATTCTGCTGGTGCAGTCACTGTGTACATACATTACATTACTGATCCTGAGTTACATCCTGTATTATACTCCAAAGCTGCACTCACTATTCTGCTGGTGCAGTCACTGTGTACATACATTACATTACTGATCCTGAGTTACATCCTGTATTATACTCCAGAGCTGCACTCTCTATTCTGCTGGTGCAGTCACTGTGTACATACATTACATTACTGATCCTGAGTTACATCCTGTATTATACTCCAGAGCTGCACTCACTATTCTGCTGGTGCAGTCACTGTGTACATACATTACATTACTGATCTTGAGTTACATCCTGTATTATACTCCAGAGCTGCACTCACTATTCTGCTGGTGCAGTCACTGTGTACATACATTACATTACTGATCCTGAGTTACATCCTGTATTATACTCCAGAGCTGCACTCACTATTCTGCTGGTGCAGTCACTATGTACATACATTACATTACTGATCCTGAGTTACCTCCTGTATTATACTCCAGAGCTGCACTCACTATTCTACTGGTGCAGTCACTCTGTACATACATTACATTACTGATCTTGAGTTACATCCTGTATTATACTCCAGAGCTGCACTCACTATTCTGCTGGTGCAGTCACTGTGTACATACATTACATTACTGATTCTGAGTTACATCCTGTATTATACTCCAAAGCTGCACTCACTATTCTGCTGGTGCAGTCACTGTGTACATACATTACATTACTGATCCTGAGTTACATCCTGTATTATACTCCAGAGCTGCACTCACTATTCTGCTGGAGCAGTCACTGTATACATACATTACTGATACTGAGTTACCTCCTGTATTATACTCCAGAGCTGCACTCACTATTCTACTGGTGCAGTCACTCTGTACATACATTACATTACTGATCTTGAGTTACATCCTGTATTATACTCCAGAGCTGCACTCACTATTCTGCTGGTGCAGTCACTGTGTACATACATTACATTACTGATCTTGAGTTACATCCTGTATTATACTCCAGAGCTGCACTCACTATTCTGCTGGTGCAGTCACTGTGTACATACATTACATTACTGATCCTGAGTTACATCCTGTATTATACTCCAGAGCTGCACTCACTATTCTGCTGGTGCAGTCACTATGTACATACATTACATTACTGATCCTCAGTTGCATCCTGTATTATACTCCAGAGCTGCGCTCACTATTCTGCTGGTGCAGTCACTGTGTACATACATTACATTACTGATCCTGAGTTACCTCCTGTATTATACTCCAGAGCTGCACTCACTATTCTGCTGGTGCAGTCACTGTGTACATACATTACTTTACTGATCCTGAGTTACATCCTGTATTATACTCCAGAGCTGCACTCACTATTCTGCTGGTGCAGTCACTGTGTACATACATTACATTACTGATCCTGAGTTACATCCTGTATTATACTCCAGAGCTGCACTCACTATTCTGCTGGTGCAGTCACTATGTACATACATTACATTACTGATCCTGAGTTACCTCCTGTATTATACTCCAGAGCTGCACTCACTATTCTACTGGTGCAGTCACTGTGTACATACATTACATTACTGATCCTGAGTTACATCCTGTATTATACTCCAGAGCTGAACTCACTATTCTGCTGGTGCAGTCACTATGTACATACATTACATTACTGATCCTGAGTTACATCCTGTATTATACCCCAGAGCTGCACTCACTATTCTGCTGGTGCAGTCACTGTGTACATACATTACATTACTGATCCTGAGTTACATCCTGTATTATACTCCAGAGCTGCACTCACTATTCTGCTGGTGCAGTCACTATGTACATACATTACATTACTGATCCTGAGTTACCTCCTGTATTATACTCCAGAGCTGCACTCACTATTCTACTGGTGCAGTCACTGTGTACATACATTACATTACTGATCCTGAGTTACATCCTGTATTATACTCCAGAGCTGAACTCACTATTCTGCTGGTGCAGTCACTATGTACATACATTACATTACTGATCCTGAGTTACATCCTGTATTATACTCCAGAGCTGCACTCACTATTCTGCTGGTGCAGTCACTGTGTACATACATTACATTACTGATCCTGAGTTACTTCCTGTATTATACTCCAGAGCTGCACTCGCTATTCTGCTGGTGCAGTCACTTTGTACATACATTACATTACTGATCCTGAGTTACATCCTGTATTATACTCCAGAGCTGCACTCACTATTCTGCTGGTGCAGTCACTATGTACATACATTACATTACTGATCCTCAGTTGCATCCTGTATTATACTCCAGAGCTGCGCTCACTATTCTGCTGGTGCAGTCACTGTGTACATACATTACATTACTGATCCTGAGTTACCTCCTGTATTATACTCCAGAGCTGCACTCACTATTCTGCTGGTGCAGTCACTGTGTACATACATTACTTTACTGATCCTGAGTTACATCCTGTATTATACTCCAGAGCTGCACTCACTATTCTGCTGGTGCAGTCACTGTGTACATACATTACATTACTGATCCTGAGTTACATCCTGTATTATACTCCAGAGCTGCACTCACTATTCTGCTGGTGCAGTCACTATGTACATACATTACATTACTGATCCTGAGTTACCTCCTGTATTATACTCCAGAGCTGCACTCACTATTCTACTGGTGCAGTCACTGTGTACATACATTACATTACTGATCCTGAGTTACATCCTGTATTATACTCCAGAGCTGAACTCACTATTCTGCTGGTGCAGTCACTATGTACATACATTACATTACTGATCCTGAGTTACATCCTGTATTATACCCCAGAGCTGCACTCACTATTCTGCTGGTGCAGTCACTGTGTACATACATTACATTACTGATCCTGAGTTACATCCTGTATTATACTCCAGAGCTGCACTCACTATTCTGCTGGTGCAGTCACTATGTACATACATTACATTACTGATCCTGAGTTACCTCCTGTATTATACTCCAGAGCTGCACTCACTATTCTACTGGTGCAGTCACTGTGTACATACATTACATTACTGATCCTGAGTTACATCCTGTATTATACTCCAGAGCTGAACTCACTATTCTGCTGGTGCAGTCACTATGTACATACATTACATTACTGATCCTGAGTTACATCCTGTATTATACTCCAGAGCTGCACTCACTATTCTGCTGGTGCAGTCACTGTGTACATACATTACATTACTGATCCTGAGTTACTTCCTGTATTATACTCCAGAGCTGCACTCGCTATTCTGCTGGTGCAGTCACTTTGTACATACATTACATTACTGATCCTGAGTTACATCCTGTATTATACTCCAGAGCTGCACTCACTATTCTGCTGGTGCAGTCACTGTGTACATACATTACATTACTGATCCTGAGTTACATCCTGTATTATACTCCAGAGCTGCACTCACTATTTTGCTGCTGCAGTCACTGTGTACATACATTACATTACTGATCCTGAGTTACCTCCTGTGTTATACTCCAGAGCTGCACTCACTATTCTGCTGGTGCAGTCACTGTGTACATAAATTACATTACTGATCCTGAGATACATCCTGTATTATACCCCAGAGCTGCACTCACTATTCTGCTGGTGCAGTCACTGTGTACATATATTACATTACTGATCCTGAGTTACATCCTGTATTATCTCCAGAGCTGCACTCACTATTCTGCTGGTGCAGTCACTATGTACATACATTACATTACTGATCCTGAGTTACCTCCTGTATTATACTCCAGAGCTGCACTCACTATTCTACTGGTGCAGTCACTGTGTACATACATTACATTACTGATCCTGAGTTACATCCTGTATTATACTCCAGAGCTGAACTCACTATTCTGCTGGTGCAGTCACTATGTACATACATTACATTACTGATCCTGAGTTACATCCTGTATTATACCCCAGAGCTGCACTCACTATTCTGCTGGTGCAGTCACTGTGTACATACATTACATTACTGATCCTGAGTTACATCCTGTATTATACTCCAGAGCTGCACTCACTATTCTGCTGGTGCAGTCACTATGTACATACATTACATTACTGATCCTGAGTTACCTCCTGTATTATACTCCAGAGCTGCACTCACTATTCTACTGGTGCAGTCACTGTGTACATACATTACATTACTGATCCTGAGTTACATCCTGTATTATACTCCAGAGCTGAACTCACTATTCTGCTGGTGCAGTCACTATGTACATACATTACATTACTGATCCTGAGTTACATCCTGTATTATACTCCAGAGCTGCACTCACTATTCTGCTGGTGCAGTCACTGTGTACATACATTACATTACTGATCCTGAGTTACTTCCTGTATTATACTCCAGAGCTGCACTCGCTATTCTGCTGGTGCAGTCACTTTGTACATACATTACATTACTGATCCTGAGTTACATCCTGTATTATACTCCAGAGCTGCACTCACTATTCTGCTGGTGCAGTCACTGTGTACATACATTACATTACTGATCCTGAGTTACATCCTGTATTATACTCCAGAGCTGCACTCACTATTTTGCTGCTGCAGTCACTGTGTACATACATTACATTACTGATCCTGAGTTACCTCCTGTGTTATACTCCAGAGCTGCACTCACTATTCTGCTGGTGCAGTCACTGTGTACATAAATTACATTACTGATCCTGAGATACATCCTGTATTATACCCCAGAGCTGCACTCACTATTCTGCTGGTGCAGTCACTGTGTACATATATTACATTACTGATCCTGAGTTACATCCTGTATTATCTCCAGAGCTGCACTCACTATTCTGCTGGTGCAGTCAATGTGTACATACATTACATTACTGATCCTGAGTTACATCCTATATTATACTCCAGAGCTGCACTCACTATTCTGCTGCTGCAGTCACTGTGTACATACATTACATTACTGATCCTGAGTTACATCCTGTATTATACTCCAGAGCTGCACTCACTATTCTGCTGGTGCAGTCACTATGTACATACATTACATTACTGATCCTGAGATACATCCTGTATTATACCCCAGAGCTGCACTCACTATTCTGCTGGTGCAGTCACTGTGTACATATATTACATTACTGATCCTGAGTTACATCCTGTATTATCTCCAGAGCTGCACTCACTATTCTGCTGGTGCAGTCACTGTGTACATATATTACATTACTGATCCTGAGTTACATCCTGTATTATACTCCAGAGCTGCACTCACTATTCTGCTGCTGCAGTCACTGTGTACATACATTACATTACTGATCCTGAGTTACATCCTGTATTATACTCCAGAGCTGCACTCACTATTCTGCTGGTGCAGTCACTGTGTACATACATTACATTACTGATCCTGAGTTACATCCTGTATTATCTCCAGAGCTGCACTCACTATTCTGCTGGAGCAGTCACTGTGTACATACATTACATTACTGATCCTGAGTTACATCCTGTATTATACTCCAGAGCTGCACTCACTATTCTGCTGCTGCAGTCACTGTGTACATACATTACATTACTGATCCTGAGTTACCTCCTGTGTTATACTCCAGAGCTGCACTCACTATTCTGCTGGTGCAGTCAATGTGTACATACATTACATTACTGATCCTGAGATACATCCTGTATTATACTCTAGAGCTGCACTCACTATTCTGCTGGTGCAGTCACTGTGTACATACATTACATTACTGATCCTGAGTTACATCCTGTATTATACTCCAGAGCTGCACTCACTATTCTGCTGCTGCAGTCACTGTGTACATACATTACATTACTGATCCTGAGTTACCTCCTGTGTTATACTCCAGAGCTGCACTCACTATTCTGCTGGTGCAGTCACTGTGTACATACATTACATTACTGATCCTGAGATACATCCTGTATTATACCCCAGAGCTGCACTCACTATTCTGCTGGTGCAGTCACTGTGTACATAAATTACATTACTGATCCTGAGATACATCCTGTATTATACTCCAGAGCTGCACTCACTATTCTGCTGGTGCAGTCACTGTGTACATACATTACATTACTGATCCTGAGATACATCCTGTATTATACTCTAGAGCTGCACTCACTATTCTGCTGGTGCAGTCACTGTGTACATACATTACATTACTGATCCTGAGTTACATCCTGTATTATACTCCAGAGCTGCACTCACTATTCTGCTGCTGCAGTCACTGTGTACATACATTACATTACTGATCCTGAGTTACCTCCTGTGTTATACTCCAGAGCTGCACTCACTATTCTGCTGGTGCAGTCACTGTGTACATAAATTACATTACTGATCCTGAGATACATCCTGTATTATACCCCAGAGCTGCACTCACTATTCTGCTGGTGCAGTCACTGTGTACATAAATTACATTACTGATCCTGAGATACATCCTGTATTATACTCCAGAGCTGCACTCACTATTCTGCAGGTGCAGTCACTGTGTACATACATTACATTACTGATCCTGAGTTATATCCTGTATTATACTCCAGAGCTGCACTCACTATTCTGCTGGTGCAGTCACTGTGTACATACATTACATTACTGATCCTGAGTTACCTCCTGTATTATACTCCAGAGCTGCACTCACTATTCTGCTGGTGCAGTCACTGTGTACATACATTACATTACTGATCCTGAGTTACCTCCTGTAGATCTTTTTATTATAAAAATGAAAAACATAACAAAATTAATAACCAGAAAATAAACAATGTAATGAACTGGTCCAGCCGCTCCCTCTCTCCTCACACACATATTATACATATATACACAATAATAACAACTTACACTGTGACATCTGGTCCGGTTACCAAACAAATAATAACAGTAACATAAACCATAGCTGACAAAATTATATACAAACTAATATATACACTTTTTTTTTTTTTTTAAATAAATAAAATAAAATAAATACTAACTATACAAATATATACAAGACTAAACAAAACTCCCCACACTCGAGCCCACCAGTCCCTCCCCGGCACTGACCTGAGAGCTGGTCCTGCGTCTCATGCCTATATCCAACGTCCATAGGACAGATCAGGCAGTGCCAGTTTTTCCCCCAAATAACCAGTGTCCCACAAGATGAACCCACCTCCCCCCTTTTTCCCACCACCAACCTAACACCTACACCCAAACCCATATATACAATATATACAGAAACAAACAATACAATAACAAACAATACCATAACCACAACTGACAAAGCCCAAGTTCGGCGCCTGCAGCCCTACATCACTGTCTACTGATCAATAAAACAAAAATCTATGGTGTCAGCAGCAGCCCACCACCAGGAGAGGAGATGACCAGACTAGGGCACACTAAAAGAAAAGCCCCTCCAGAGGAGAGCGGCCCTCCATGTACCCAGTCTCTCATACTCCAGAGAACGCACCTTCACCAGGTCACCGAGTATGGTCCTAAACACATCGTCCACTGGGAGGATTTTCCGCTGCGTCGATACTAAGCACCGTGCGTTCCACGTGTGATACCTAACCACTGCGCTAACTAGAAATAAGGTGCAGCGGTCCCGACCACCCAGGTCCCCGAATGCTCCATAGGCCCATTCCACATAAGAGAGACCAGCCAGCCGGGGCCAGCCAATGGAGGCGCCCACCCTGTTGTACACCTCTGTGTTAAAGGGACAACGAAGCAGGAAGTGGTCCATGCTTTCAAGCATGGTACCACAATGCTCCCGAGGACAGTTCCTGTCCTCAGAGCTCCTACACTTCAGATTGTCCCTCACACACAGTTTCCCATGGAAGCATTGCCAAGCCAAGTCCCAAAACTTCGAGGGGATCCTGATAGAATTCAAAAGATGCAGACCCACCCCAAGATCCCGACTTGGGCAATCCCTGAGCGCCAGAGGCCTCTGAAAATGGGTCAACAGAACCCTTTTGTCAAGGAGCTTCCTTGGCAGAGTCCTGACCTCCCACACTCCCAGACCCCACCGGCGAATTACCTTCAGAACCAGGGTAGCATAAGCCGGGAGATGTCCATGCGGTGTGCGGAGATCCTTCACTTGCCCTCCTGTCTCCCATTCACAAGGGATACCACAGGGTTGACCATACCCAACCCTCCTAGTCTCCTCGTACGGTAAGTAACCTCCCTCTTGACCAGGTTCAGTCTATTCCCCCATAACAATTGGAAGAACAAACTGTAGACCCGAGTCCAGAGAGGCTCCGGCAAGATGCACACACTGCCCAGATAGATCAGCAAAGGGAGCAGGTAAGTATTGATCAGGTTTACCCTTTCCCTTAGGGTCAAAGACTAACCCTTCCATTGGTTCACCTTCTGAGTGGCGATCTCTAGCCTGCTGTCCCAATTTTGTTTGGGGTAATCCCCCTGGCCAAATTCGATGCCAAGAACTTTTGCAGAGACTTTGGGTCCTGGAAGGGTGTCCGGGAGATCAAAACCAGGATCTCCTCCTCCCAGCCAGAGACTCTCACACTTATCCCGGTTGATCTTGGACCCGGATGCCTCCGAGTAGCGATTTACCTCTGACATCAGCCATTCTGCCTCCCCATCAGAGGAAACAAAAACGGTGACGTCCTCGGCATACGCCACCACTCTCAGAGTGGCTTCCGGTGCTGCCCGGTCCATCCCGATCCCAGCCAACGGTCCACGCTCCACCCTCCTAAGAAGTGGGTCAATCGCAAACACGTACAGCAGTGGGCTCAAGGGACAACCCTGGCGAACACCACACCCAACCTCAAAAGAGCTGCAAATCCAACCGTTCACAAGCGGGAAACTCTCTGCCCCAGCGTACAAGGTCTTAAGCCAATCAACAAACCCCCCCGGCAGGCCATACCTCAGAAGGACAGACCAGAGGTACTCATGATTAACCCGATCAAACGCTTTTGCCTGGTCCAATGACAGCATGTACCCCTTCCAGTGGCCAGCCCTACCCTGCTTCACCGCCTCTCGGACACAGAGTACAGCACTAATTGTACTGCGGCCCGGAACAGAGCAATGCTGGGCTCCCGAAAGGAGTCGGGGCACAAATTTCACCAGCCGATTAAACAGCACCTTTGCCAAAACCTTCCTGTCTGCATTGAGAAGCGCTATGGGACGCCAATTCTCAATACAAAATGGGTCCTTACCCTTTGACAAGATGATCAGGGCAGACCTCCTCATTGACTTTGGCAGAGTGCCCGAGGAAAGACACTCATTGAATACCTCAGTCAAGAGGGTAACCAAGGCGTCCTTAAAAGGTCTTATAGAATTCAAATGTTAAGCCATCTGGACCGGGAGATTTCTTTAGGGCAAGCCCTTCAATCTCCAACTTAACTTCCTCTTCCCTGATCATCTCTGTCAAAACGCCAAGAGAGGGGTCTACCCCTGGTTCGGGGACGGCTTCAGCCAGAAAAGCTGACATCTCATCCCAATCTAGATCCCTCTTCCCCAAGAGGTGCGAGTAGAAGGATCTGACGACCTCCAGGATCCCTGATCTGGATCTTTTCAGGGACCCCGCAGTGTCAACCAGTCCTGTAACAACTTTACTATTCACTGACATCTTGCAGTTTCTGTAAGGGTCGGGCGAGCGGTACTTCCCATAATCCCTCTCAAAAAAACAAAGATGCGTGTCTTTCATACTGACACTTCATTAGCAAAGATTTCACGCTGGAGATCTCCTTGCGGCTACCTCCAGTTGAGACAAGATGCTCGAGTTTCCTTCTCAGGAGCTGATACAGGCGATACCTGTCCAGGCTCCTGAGGCTCGAGAGCTGGCGGAAGAATCTCGCCACCCTTTTCTTGAACATCTCCCACCACTCTGACTTACTACTACAAAGATCCAGTAAGGGTACCTGGCTCTGAAGAAAATCCTCAAAGGACTGTCTTATCTCCGCTTCTTCCAAGAGAGACGAATTGAGCCTCCAAAAGCCTCTTCCCATCCGGGGGGTCTCTGTAACATTCAGGGAAAACAAAATCATACAGTGATCGGAGAACTCCACCTGAACAACAGATACTGCTGAAGAGACGGCTTCCTCCTTTAAATAAAACCTGTCTATCCTGGACCTACAGTTACCTCTATGATAGGTGAACCCCTCGTGGCCTGCGGTGTGCCAGATGTGGACATCCACCAGGCGAGCCTCACTAGCTATTCTATTAAGGGCGACGCTATCATAAGTCAGCTTGTCTCTGGAACCTCCTCTATCCCCGGGCCTCGTGACAGTATTGAAGTCCCCTCCAAAGACGACCTGCCGACTCGTAAAAAGGTAGGGCTTGATCCTCATAAAGAGACACTTCCGGTCCCACTTAGATTGGGGACCATAGATGTTAATGAGCCGGAGCTCTTGTCCCTTCATGAGGACATCTAATATCAGGCACCTCCCCATTTCTAACTCAATAACCCATCGGCATTCTACCGGTGCGGAAAAAAGGACCGCCACTCCTCTATACGGCTCGGCCGCAAGAGACCAATAGGAGGGCCTGAGTCTCCACTCCCTCTTAGCTATAAACACCTCTGCCATATTTGGCAGCCTGGTCTCTTGCAAAAAGAAAATGTCAGCTTCAACCCGGCTGAGAAAATCAAAGGCCTCAAATCTAGCCATATTTGACGTAATGCTGGCGACATTAATGGACGCCAGCGTCAACGGAGTGGGTACCGCCATCATTGGTGATTGAGTTAGATGGCTTTCCTCTTCCCACTCCCCTTATCCTCTGCCTCAGACGAGGAATCCTTCCCCCTCTTTAATAACGCAGAGGTGTCCATTCCAACATTTTTCCTTTTTTCGTCCTCATCTCCGGACTCTGGGCCAGTCCCTCCCCCCAAGGACCTTGCATCCGAAGGAGCGAGGACAACGGCTGAATGGGTGACCTAACTCATCACACAGGTGGCACCTAATCTCCACACAAGAGGCAGCAAGATTGCCGACATCCCTGTGACACTGAAGTGTGTGGGGCGCCGCACCTGTGACAGAGCTTCGGTGGTCCCCCGTAGAACACCAGGATACGATCCCTACCCAGAAAGGCAGATGATGGGATGTGGGCAACCGTACCACCTGAACGCTTAAGTTTTACCATAAATGTCCAGGCCCCTGACCAGATACCAAACTCGTCGCGTTTTTTTTTTGGCATCTCCACCACCTCTCCATACCGACCAAGCCACGTCATGATGTCATAACGAGAAAGCGACTCGTTACGAGTCATCACAGTTACTTTCTTGATCTGGTTTTGGCTAGATACTGCCTGAACGGGAAAGTCTCGCCATCCGGGCTAATTTTTTGCCAAGTCATAATTCGTCCAGAAGAGCTCAAGCCCCTCCGGCCGAACAAAGCTGACATCAAACTCAGGCATGGAATAGGGATGTATCAAGGCCTAGATGTCAATCGCCTTGAAGCCCATCCTCAGCAGGAGCTCCACAACTTTAGACCTTGGAGGACATGCATCACTGCCCCTCCACCGAAGACGGACCACATTCCTACGCACACTGCCTGGCCCGGCTGTTGGGAGGGACCACACTGTATCCCCCTCTTTTTGCTCGCGGAAGGCCCCGAGGCCTTGCCTCTCTAACCAGAAGGATAGATCAACCTCTCGACCCTCTACCATTAGTGATCTCTCCCCCTTCTTTAGAGCCTCCAGAAGGCGCCGTTGCAACATGCCGTCCCCAAAGCCCGGAGACGAGGAGGATGCCCTATTTGCCCCAGAGGTGACACTGGCATAACTCTGGACAGGCGTTGCCACCACCGGGGGGGCAGCCGGACCAGTGAGTACATCAGCCCCAACAGCATCACTATTACCCACCTCCATCTCACCCTCCACCAAACCAGCAACCACACCACTAGACAATAAATTGGCCTCATTCACACCCACCACCACATTCATTCCTGCTGGACCAGTAACAATGGTGGATGACCTTTTGACCTCAGCATCATCAGGCACAAGGGGCTCAGTCACCCCCATAGAACTGGAGGCGACCTCACCCCTGGTCAATGTGTGCCCTCCACATCCTCAGTCGGTAATTTCCGCTGTTTAGAATTTGTAGTGATGCGCCGCTGATCTTTAGCCGCTGTCAGGTGCCGCTGATCTTTAGCATCAGGATCTTCCTGACCAGCGGCGCCAACACAGAATAGCACTTTGGTGGGAGGATTGGAACGCTCAGCCCCGACAGCCCCCTCACACTGCCGCCGCTCCTCAACTAAGTGATCAGCGGCAACATCATTCAGAGGTTCCGAGGCTACCGGAGCTTCTTCATACTCACGGAGGTGGATCATGACCCGGGAGGCATAGGTGGACACAGACTCTGGGGTCCCTGCAGCTCTCAACCCCCCTCAGTGAGGTCGGCCTCACCTCAGTGAGCACTCAGCTTTCCTCCGGAAGGAGCGCCATCATGCACGCCGCTGTCAGGCTTTACCTCCATGCTGGAAGCCTTGCGGCTTCTGGGAGTCTCCACAGTCCCGGGGGGAGTAGGAGCCACATTGCTGCGACTCCTGGTGGAGCATCTCACCCCCGAGTCCTCCGATGTGCAGGCCGGTTGCTGGTTTCTCCTGCCCCCCGCCGGCCTGGTTCGGGAAGCAGAAGCCTGGGACTTGGCTCCATCACTTATCCCAGAAACCCACTCCCTCCCTGGGTAGGATAGAGAGCAGGTGGAGAGGTGTTGGTTCTCAGAGAGATCAGGAGCACACAGCAGGATCTGCAGCCACCACACCCGTAATCAGCACACTGAGCAGCAGCTGATCAGAGCTGCACTCACTATTCTGCTCGTGCAGTCACTGTGTACATACATTACATTACTGATCCTGAGTTGCATCCTGTATTATACTCCAGAGCTGCACTCACTATTCTGCTGGTGCAGTCACTGATTACATACATTACATTACTGATCCTGAGTTACATCCTGTATTATATTCCAGAGCTGCACTCACTATTCTGCTGGTGCAGTCACTGTGTACATACATTACTTTACTGATCCTGAGTTACATCCTGTATTATACCCCAGAGCTGCACTCACTATTCTGCTGATGCAGTCACTGTGTACATACATTACATTACTGATCCTGAGTTACATCCTGTATTATACTCCAGAGCTGCACTCACTATTCTGCTGGTGGAGTCACTGTGTACATACATTACATTACTGATCCTGAGTTACATCCTGTATTATACTCCAGAGCTGCACTCACTATTCTGCTGGTGCAGTCACTGTGTACATACATTACATTACTGATCCTGAGTTACATCCTGTATTATACTCCAGAGCTGCACTCACTATTCTGCTGGTGCAGTCACTGTGTACATACATTACATTACTGATCCTGAGTTACCTCCTGTATTATACTCCAGAGCTGCACTCACTATTCTGCTGGTGCAGTCACTGTGTACATACATTACATTACTGATCCTGAGTTATATCCTGTATTATACTCCAGAGCTGCACTCACTATTCTGCTGGTGCAGTCACTGTGTACATACATTACATTACTGATCCTGAGTTACCTCCTGTATTATACTCCAGAGCTGCACTCACTATTCTGCTGGTGCAGTCACTGTGTACACACATTACATTACTGATCCTGAGTTACACCCTGTATTATACTCCAGAGCTGCACTCACTATTCTGCTGGTGCAGTCACTGTGTACATACATTACATTACTGATCCTGAATTACATCCTGTATTATACTCCAGAGCTGCGCTCACTATTCTGCTGGTGCAGTCACTGTGTACATACATTACATTACTGATCCTGAGTTACATCCTGTATTATACTCCAGAGCTGCACTCACTATTCTGCTGGTGCAGTCACTGCGTACATACATTACATTACTGATCCTGAGTTACCTCCTGTATTATGCTCCAGAGCTGCACTCACTATTCTGCTGGTGCAGTCACTGTGTACATACATTACATTACTGATCCTGAGTTACAACCTGTATTATACTCCAGAGCTGCACTCACTATTCTGCTGGTGCAGTCACTATAATCGTACACACTGACATTTTGTTTGGTTTCTGATATAAAACCTAGAATACTGTGTGTGAGGTTGGGAGCTTCTGCACTTGCTGTAGTGTGTATGGTCCTTGCGGCTCTGTCCCTGCTGTCGAGTGTGTTGTGTCCTGGCCTCGGTTTGTGATTATTGCAGCATTTAAAGCTCGTACACTGGATTATTATAGGTAGAGGAGAGCGGTTCTCTGTGTGTCTGCTGAGCCGAATCTACGGAGTGTCTCCTTCCTCTCCTTGGTTGCCCTTTCTCACCCGCTCTTCTCACCCTTGCTTGCTCCCCTCGCCCTCGCTTCTCTCCCTCTTGCCCGCTCTTCTCTCCCTCTCTCTCCCGCTCTTCTCTCCCTCTCGCCCGCTCTTCTCTCCCTCTCGCCCGCTCTTCTCTCCCTCTCGCCCGCTCTTCTCTCCCTCTTGCCCGCTCTTCTCTCCCTCTCGCCCGCTCTTCTCTCCCTCTCGCCCGCTCTTCTCTCCCTCTCGCCCGCTCTTCTCTCCCTCTCGCCCGCTCTTCTCTCCCTCTCGCCCTCTCGTCTCTCCCCCTCGCCCGCTATTCTCTCCCCCTCACCCGCTCTTCTCTGTCCCTCGCCTGCCCTTCTCTGTCCCTCGCCTGCCCTTCTCTCCTCACCTGCTTTTCTCTCCCTCGCCCACTTTTCCCTCCCTCACGTGCTCTTCTCTCCTCGCCCGCTCTGCTCTCCTTGCCCGCTAATCTCCTCCTCGCCCGCTCTTCTCTCCCTCTCTTCTCTGCCTCGCCCGCTAATCTCGCCCGCTCTTCTCTCCCTCACCCGCTCTTCTCTCCTCGCCCTCTCCTCTCTCCCTCGCCCACTCCTCTCTCCCTCGCCCGCTCTTCTCTCCCTCGCCCTCTTTTCTCTACCTCGCCCTCTTTTCTCTCCCTCGCCCTCTCTACTCTCCCTCGCCCTCTCTTCTCTCCCTCTCCCTCTCTTCTCTACCTCGCCCGCTCCTCTCTCCCTCGCCCACTCCTCTCTCCCTCGCCCGCTCTTCTCTCCCTCGCCCTCTTTTCTCTGCCTCGCCCTCTTTTCTCTCCCTCGCCCTCTCTACTCTCCCTCGCCCTCTCTTCTCTCCCTCGCCCTCTCTTCTCTCCCTCTCCCGCTCTTCTCTCCCTCGCCTGCAGTGCTTTCCTTGCCCGCTAATCTCGCCTGCTCTTCTCTCCCTCGCCCGCTCTTCTCTCCTCGCCCTGTCTGCTCTCTTCGCCCGCTAATCTCGACCTCTCTTCTTTCCCTCGCTCTTCTTTCCCCCCCGCCCGCTCTACACTCCCCCTCGCCCGCTCTTCACTCCCCCTCGCCCGCTCTTCTCTCCCCCTCGCCCGCTCTTCTCTCCCCCTCACCCGCTCTTCTCTCCCCCTCGCCCGCTCTTCTCTCCCTCTCGCCCGCTCTTCTCTCCCCCTCACCCGCTCTTCTCTCCCCCTCTCTCCCGCTCTTCTCTCCCTCTCGCCCGCTCTTCTCTCCCTCTCGCCCGCTCTTCTCTCCCTCTCTCTCCCGCTCTTCTCTCCCTCTCGCCCGCTCTTCTCTCCCTCTCGCCCGCTCTTCTCTCCCTCTCGCCCGCTCTTCTCTCCCTCTCGCCCGCTCTTCTCTCCCTCTTGCCCGCTCTTCTCTCCCTCTCGCCCGCTCTTCTCTCCCTCTCGCCCGCTCTTCTCTCCCTCTCGCCCTCTCGTCTCTCCCCCTCGCCCGCTATTCTCTCCCCCTCGCCCGCTCTTCTCTGTCCCTCGCCTGCCCTTCTCTGTCCCTTGCCTGCCCTTCTCTCCTCACCTGCTTTTCTCTCCCTCGCCCACTTTTCCCCCCCTCACGTGCTCTTCTCTCCTCGCCCGCTCTGCTCTCCTTGCCCGCTAATCTCCTCCTCGCCCGCTCTTCTCTCCCTCTCTTCTCTGCCTCGCCCGCTAATCTCGCCCGCTCTTCTCTCCCTCACCCGCTCTTCTCTCCTCGCCCTCTCCTCTCTCCCTCGCCCACTCCTCTCTCCCTCGCCCGCTCTTCTCTCCCTCGCCCTCTTTTCTCTGCCTCGCCCTCTTTTCTCTCTCTCGCCCTCTCTTCTCTCCCTCGCCCTCTCTTCTCTCCCTCGCCCTCTCTTCTCTCCCTCTCCCGCTCTTCTCTCCCTCTCCTGCACTGCTTTCCTTGCCCGCTAATCTCGCCTGCTCTTCTCTCCCTCGCCCGCTCTTCTCTCCTCGCCCTGTCTGCTCTCTTCGCCCGCTAATCTCGACCTCTCTTCTTTCCCTCGCTCTTCTTTCCCCCCCGCCCGCTCTACACTCCCCCTCGCCCGCTCTTCACTCCCCCTCGCCCGCTCTTCTCTCCCCCTCGCCCGCTCTTCTCTCCCCCTCGCCAGCTCTTCTCTCCCCCTTGCCCACTCTTCTCTCCCCCTCACCCGCTCTTCTCTCCCCCTCGCCCGCTCTTCTCTCCCTCTCGCCCGCTCTTCTCTCCCCCTCACCCGCTCTTCTCTCCCCCTCTCCCTCTCTTCCCTCCCCCTCGCCCGCTCTTCTCTCCCCCTCGCCCGCTCTTCTCTCCCCTTCGCCTGCTCTTCTCTCCCCCTCGCCTGCTCTTCTCTCCCCCTTGCCTGCTCCTCTCCCCTTCGCCCGTTCCTCTCCCCTTCGCCCGTTCCTCTCCCCCTCGCCTGCTCCTCTCCCCCTCGCCCGTTCTTCTCTCCCTCGCCCGTTCTTCTCTCCCTCGCCCGTTCTTCTCTCCCTCGCCCGTTCTTCTCTCCCTCGCCCGTTCCTCTCCACCTCGCCCGCTCTCCTCTCCCCCTCGCCCGCTCTCCTCTCCCCCTCGCCCGCTCTCCTCTCTCTCTCGCCCGCTCTCCTCTCTCTCTCGCCCGCTCTCCTCTCTCTCTTGCCCGCTCTTCTCTCCCCCTCGCCCGCTCTTCTCTCCCCCTCGCCCGCTCTTCTCTCCCCCTCGCCCGCTCTTCTCCCCCTCGCCCGCTCTTCTCCCCCTCGCCCGCTCTCCTCTCTCCCTTGCCCGCTCTCCTCTCTCCCTTGCCCGCTCTCCTCTCTCCCTCGCCCGCTCCTCTCTTTCGCTTCTCTTCTCTCCCCCTCGCCTGCTCCTCTCTTTCGCCCACTGTTCTCTCCCTCGGCCGCTCTTCTCTCCCTCGCCCGCTCCTCTCTTTCGCTTCTCTTCTCTCCCTCGCCCGCTCTTCTCTCCCTCGCCCGCTCTTCTCTCCCTTGCCCGCTCTTCTCTCTCCTTCGCCCGCTCTTCTCTCTCCTTCGCCCGCTCTCCTCTCTTTTCCCGCTCTCCTCTCTTTTCCCGCTCTCCTCTCTTTCGCCCGCTCTCCTCTCTTTCGCCCGCTCTTCTCTCCCTCGCCCGCTCTCCCTCGCCCGCTCTTCTCTCCCTCGCCCGCTCTTCTCTCTCTCCTTCGCCCGCTCTTCTCTCTCCCTCGCTCGCTCTTTTCTCCCTCGCCCGCTCCTCTCTTTCGCTTCTCTTCTCTCCCTCGCCCGTTCTTCTCTCCCTCGCCCGTTCTTCTCTCCCTCGCCCGTTCCTCTCCACCTCGCCCGCTCCTCTCCCCCTCGCCCGCTCTCCTCTCTCTCTCGCCCGCTCTCCTCTCTCTCTCGCCCGCTCTCCTCTCTCTCTTGCCCGCTCTTCTCTCCCCCTCGCCCGCTCTTCTCTCCCCCTCGCCCGCTCTTCTCCCCCTCGCCCGCTCTTCTCCCCCTCGCCCGCTCTCCTCTCTCCCTTGCCCGCTCTCCTCTCTCCCTCGCCCGCTCTTCTCTCCCTCGCCCGCTCCTCTCTTTCGCTTCTCTTCTCTCCCCCTCGCCTGCTCCTCTCTTTCGCTTCTCTTCTCTCCCTCGGCCGCTCTTCTCTCCCTCGCCCGCTCCTCTCTTTCGCTTCTCTTCTCTCCCTCGCCCGCTCTTCTCTCCCTCGCCCGCTCTTCTCTCCCTTGCCCGCTCTTCTCTCCCTCGCCCGCTCTACACTCCCCCTCGCCCGCTCTTCTCTCTCCTTCGCCCGCTCTTCTCTCTCCTTCGCCCGCTCTCCTCTCTTTTCCCGCTCTCCTCTCTTTTCCCGCTCTCCTCTCTTTCGCCCGCTCTCCTCTCTTTCGCCCGCTCTTCTCTCCCTCGCCCGCTCTCCCTCGCCCGCTCTTCTCTCCCTCGCCCGCTCTTCTCTCTCTCCTTCGCCCGCTCTTCTCTCTCCCTCGCTCGCTCTTCTCTCCCTCGCCCGCTCCTCTCTTTCGCTTCTCTTCTCTCCCTCGCCCGCTCCTCTCTCTCTCGCCAGCTCTTCTCTCTCCTTCGCCCGCTCTTCTCTCTCCTTCGCCCGCTCTTCTCTCTCCTTCGCCCGCACTCCTCTCTTTCGCCCGCTCTCCTCTCTTTCGCCCGCTCTCCTCTCTTTCGCCCGCTCTCCTCTCTTTCGCCCGCTCTCCTCTCTTTCGCCCGCTCTTCTCTCCCTCGCCCGCTCTCCCTCGCCCGCTCTTCTCTCCTCGCCCTCTCTTCTCGCCCGCTCCTCTCTTTCGCTTCTCTTCTCTCCCTCGCCCGCTCTTCTCTCCCTCGCCCGCTCCTCTCTCCCTCGCCCGCTCTTCTCTCTCCTTCGCCCGCTCTTCTCTCTCCTTCGCCCGCTCTTCTCTCTCCTTCGCCCACTCTCCTCTCTTTCGCCCGCTCTCCTCTCTTTTGCCCGCTCTCCTCTCTTTCGCCCGCTCTCCTCTCTTTTGCCCGCTCTCCTCTCTTTTGCCCGCTCTCCTCTCTTTCGCCCGCTCTCCTCTCTTTCGCCCTCTGTCCTCTCTTTCGCCCTCTCTCCTCTCTTTCGCCCGCTCTCCTCTCTTTCGCCCGCTCTCCTCTCTTTCGCCCGCTCTTCTCTCCCTCGCCCGCTCTCCCTCGCCCGCTCTTCTCTCCCTCGCCCGCTCTTCTCTCTCTCCTTCGCCCGCTCTTCTCTCTCCCTCGCTCGCTCTTCTCTCCCTCGCCCGCTCCTCTCTTTCGCTTCTCTTCTCTCCCTCGCCCGCTCCTCTCTCTCTCGCCAGCTCTTCTCTCTCCTTCGCCCGCTCTTCTCTCTCCTTCGCCCGCTCTTCTCTCTCCTTCGCCCGCACTCCTCTCTTTCGCCCGCTCTCCTCTCTTTCGCCCGCTCTCCTCTCTTTCGCCCGCTCTCCTCTCTTTCGCCCGCTCTCCTCTCCTTCGCCCGCTCTCCTCTCTTTCGCCCGCTCTTCTCTCCCTCGCCCGCTCTCCCTCGCCCGCTCTTCTCTCCTCGCCCGCTCCTCTCTTTCGCTTCTCTTCTCTCCCTCGCCCGCTCTTCTCTCCCTCGCCCGCTCTTCTCTCCCTCGCCCGCTCCTCTCTCCCTCGCCCGCTCTTCTCTCTCCTTCGCCCGCTCTTCTCTCTCCTTCGCCCGCTCTTCTCTCTCCTTCGCCCACTCTCCTCTCTTTCGCCCGCTCTCCTCTCTTTTGCCCGCTCTCCTCTCTTTCGCCCGCTCTCCTCTCTTTTGCCCGCTCTCCTCTCTTTTGCCCGCTCTCCTCTCTTTCGCCCGCTCTCCTCTCTTTCGCCCTCTGTCCTCTCTTTCGCCCTCTCTCCTCTCTTTCGCCCGCTCTCCTCTCTTTCGCCCGCTCTCCTCTCTTTCGCCCGCTCTTCTCTCCCTCGCCCGCTCTCCCTCGCCCGCTCTTCTCTCCTCGCCCTCTCTTCTCGCCCGCTCCTCTCTTCTCTCCCCTTTTCTTCAGGAGCAGCTATGATTAATATACATAATTGTAACAAATTGTCGCTAACTGCACCAAATCGCTCTCCCAGCTGCCAGAAGTGCTGACGCTTCCCACTATACAAAGCAGAATAAAGAGTCTGGTCGCAGCAGGAAGCGGAGGACGAGCGCGGCGCCCCCACCCAGGCTGCACCTTTCATGCTGCAGCTGGGGAGCTGAAAGGAAATGTTTAAATGCAGATTGATCCTCTGTCATTATGATGACACCGCGCTCCCATCAGTGTTAACCCTCTGTGGTCATGGAGGTGTCTGTCATTTTTAAATATTGTGTTCTGAGGGAAGCGTTATAATGAGCTCCGCTCTGAGCACACGTTTTACGACACCCGTACCCCCCCACATTCAGCCTCTGCCCCCACAATCAGTCCCGCACAGTGTGCATGCCTGTATTATACAGACATATCAGTACTAAAAGCAGTAGCAATGTGAGAGTATAGCCGGATGAGCACAATCTGCCCAGATAACGCCCGCGCCTCTGCCCACAGCCACTGATCCTCATCCATAAACTTTACAAAGGGATACACCGTTTCCAATGGAATATATTGCATTCATTTATTAGGTAACCTGGGGCGTGCCTCTCACACGCAGTATACAGGCCGGTTGTCAGCAGTCACCTTGTATCTCTATACTACAGATGTCAGCAGTGGCTGGGGGAAGCTCCACCAGTTTTGGCGGCAGTCTACGTCTCTGCTCTCAGAAGTGAAGAATAGTGAGGTGTAGACCCAGAGCTTTCTTTGATCGTCTGCTTTATGGATGGGTTACTATAGGGGGAGTTTGTATTGGGAGCATGGTGACACGGTTGTATACGGGCCCTGGTCTCTGAGGGACCTTCTGTGATATCAGAGGACAGCAATTAGCTGGGGACTATGGCAGAATGTTTGCATTGTACCATGGAATTTCAGGCTCTGCTAGTTGTAAAGATGCAATTAGCCATTAGTAAGGAGGAAAGTTTAGACTCCAGGATTATCAGCTCCTTATTACTAAATCTACAGGATCCTGAGCAGAACTGGGGCCTGTGGCTCAGTGTGGATTGTGTGTGATCTGAGGACCATGATTATGAGGTGGGCAGAAGACCCCTTTAAATTGACACATGTAAGAGGAGAAAGTATGGGCTTTCTATACTGCGCCCATAGTCTACAGCTGGAGCCACTTACATCTGAATCATGGAGGAACATATAGTGAGGCTGCAGGGTGGTAATCTCTACACTCATGGGATTATCATGAGATATGGAAATCCAGCTCCCGCACCGCACCCAGTATACCACCGACTGACCTCTGCACTGTAATACAGGTCCACATACGGCAGCATACTGCAAAGTAGGACGTGTTAGTGGTTTATTGTACCTATTACCAAAATGCAGAGTAATCAATCAAGGGAGAAATGTAAATCCCATCAGTATCTGGTGACCGCCGCTCGTCGCCTCCATCATCAGTATGTGATGACCACCCGTCACCTCCATCATTAGAATCTGAGGACCCCCTATCACTTCCATCACCAGTGTCTAATAACCGGGTGGTCTCCAGATACTAATGTTGGGGCGAGGGACGGTCACCAGATACTGATGATGGAGGTGACGGGCGGTCACCAGATACTGATGATGGAGGCGACGGGCAGTCACCAGATACTGATGATGGAGGCGACGGGCGGTCACCTGATACTAATGTTTGGGCGAGGGGCGGTCACCAGATACTGATGTTGGGGCGAGGGGCGGTCACCAGATACTGATGATCGAGGCGACGGCAGTCACCAGATACTAATGTTGAGGCGAGGGGCAGTCACCAGATACTGACGTTGGGGTGAGGGGCGGTCACCAGATACTGATGATGGAGGTGACAGCGGTCACCAGATACTAATGTTGGGGCGAGGGGCGGTCACCAGATAATGATGATGGAGGCAATGGGCGGTCACCAGATACTGATGATGGAGGCAACGGGCGGTCACCAGATACTAATGTTGGGGCGATGGGCTGTCACCAGATACTGATGATGGAGGTGACGAGCTTTCACCAGATACTGATTATGGAGGCGACCGGCCGTCCCCAGATAGTAATGTTGGGGCGACGGGCCGTCCCCAGATAGTAATGTTGGGGTGACTGGTGGGCTTCAGTTACTGATGGGATTCACATTCCTTTTGCTCTCACTTTGTATTTTGTTAACTATTAACTCTTCAATTTTTTTAAAGCTAAAAAATGTTAATCTTTTGCACTGTGTTTTATGTCTGCATAAAAAAACCTTGCGTTCCCCTTCCCCACACACAATCCATTACTTTCCTTCCTACACTTTTCCCAGTCTTTGTTTAGTTTCTTTATACTTTTCTCTGTTTGCTTCTTTTTGCCCCTTTTCCTTTTTTCTTTCATTTTTCCAGGCCATTCCTGGTCCCATTGGCTGGGTGTTCAGGACACCGGTCCATCCTGGATGTGGGGAAGGTGACGTTGAGAGCAGGAGGGTGCAATGTCGCAGGCTTTCAGAATATATTATAGATTTCCATTTCCCAGCAGGGCAGCCGGTGACCCGTGAAATACACCCGAGACTGTCGGATCATCACAGGAAATCCATAAGCACGCTGCTGCTCCATCCACGCTTTGTTTAATTACTGATGCAGAAAAGATCCATTATTAGACATCCTAAAAGATGATTCCTGTAGTTATTCTGTCTGCCTCCTCTTATCTGCTGTTCTGCAGGACCCGGGGCAGATACTGGGCGGCCCAGGCCGTGATTTACATTCTGTGGGATGAGCGCTGTTTTCTACGATCCTATTATGACTGTACCCCATTTATCGGCGCAGACCTCTATGCTGACAGATTGGCCCCCTAGACTGACAGATTGGCCCCCTAGGCTGACAAATCGGCCCCCTAGGCTAACAAATCGGCCAGCTCTTCTCTTTTGATTCATTTTCGCCTTCTCGTTTAGTGGGGTCACATGTTATACGTGGTGCGCACTGTTTAGGGTTGTGCCTCTAGCCATTTTCCTCAGAAACACAAAATCCCCTCCATGTTTTCTGTTTCTTCCTGAGCTGAACAGTTGTCCGTCCACCCATAGACATGGAGGTGACTGATGTGAAGCAGTCATTTGTTGAACCCGACCCAGGATACAACCCAGGCTTTACTAATGGGATGATTGTGTGCTCTGTGGGGTGAAATGAGGCGGCTCTGTGCTCTTATACAGTGCATTGTGAAAGTATTTGGCCCCCTTGAACTTTTCTACCTTTTGCTACATTTCTGGCTTCAAACATAAAGATAGAAAATTCTAATTTCTTTGGGAAGAATCAACAACAAGTGGGACACAATCGTGAAGTGGAACGAAATTTATTGGATATTTTAAACTTTTTCAACAAATGAAAAACTTTAAAGTGGGGCGTGCAATATTATTCGGCCCCTTTACTTTCAGTGCAGAAGTTCAGTGAGGATCTCTGAAGGATCCAATCTTCTCCTAAATGACTGGTAATGATAAGTAGAATCCACCTGTGTGTAATCAAGTCTCCGTATAAATGCACCTGCTCTGTGATAGTCTCAGCGTTCTGTATCAAGTGCAGAGAGCATCATGAAGACCAAGGAACACACCAGGCAGGTCCGAGATACTGTTGTTGCGAAGTTTAAAGCCGGATTTAGATACAAAAAGATTTCTCAAGTTTTAAACATCTCAAGGAGCAGTGTGCAAGCGATCATATTGAAATGGAAGGAGTATCAGACCACTGCAAATCTACCAAGACCCGGCCGTCCCTCTAAACTTTCATCTCGAACAAGGAGAAGACTGATCAGAGATGCAGCCAAAAGGCCCATGATCACTCTGGATGAACTGCAGAGATCTACAGCTGAGGTGGGAGAGTCTGTCCATAGGACAACAATCAGTCGTACACTGCACAAATCTGGCCTTTATGGAAGAGTGGCAAGAAGAAAGCCATTTCTCAAAGATATCCATAAAAAGTCTCATTTGAAGTTTGCCACAAGCCACCTGGGAGACACACCAAACATGTGGAATAAGGTGCTCAGGTCAGATGAAACCAAAATCGAACTTTTTGGCCACAATGCAAAACGATATTGTTATGCACACGCCCGGGCTAAGCGGCGTGTGCGTGTGATTGTAGTGATTCCACTGGACCGTGCCGGAGAGTGAATGCCTGGAGGGGCGTGACTAAGTATTCACCCGATCCGACCAGGGTCGCACGACGGCATACGACGCCAGTGCACCAAGGAGGAACCGAGCAGAGGGACCAGGTGCTACTCCAGGACAGACCCCGGACACGGCTGTTGACCCACACAGGGGAATACAGGAACAGGCTGGTAGGCTGGCACACAGACTGGTGGGTATAGGCAGGCACGACTGGTATGCAGGCAGGCGGGTATGCAGGCAGGGGGGTAAAGGCAAGCACAGCTAGAGTGCAGACAGGGAGGCACTAGCAGGTAGGAACACAGGCGGGATAGGACCCAGTACACACCGGGACTCAGGAACAATACAGGCAGAGGGTTACAGGCAAGCACAGCTAGAGTGCAGACAAGGCTGAGCAGGGAGGACAGGGCTCTGTTCACACGGAACAGACAGGAAGGGAAAGACAGAGCCAGATACTCACACAGTACTTGCAGAGACAACAAGCAGGAGTTAGGTACGAGTTCAGACTCTGCAGAAAAAGGAAGGGAACGGACATAGAGGCAAAACAGGTAAAGGACAGGAGAGAGTTCAGACTGGAACTGAGTGTACGGAGGAGACCGACACTGCAGAGGGATACAGGAGCGGGTCTGGGAATACGGCCCCCAGAGAGGCGGAACGAACAGGCAAGGAGCGTGTTCAGACAGGACAGACCAGAGAACACAAAAAGGACACAGTTCAGACACGGGAGCTGATACCGCAAAGCAGGAGACATACAGGACTCAGTTCAGACACGGGAGCTGAAACCGCAAAGCAGGAGACATACAGGACTCAGTTCAGACACGGGAGCTGATACCGCAAAGCAGGAGACATACAGGACACAGTTCAGACACGGGAGCTGATACCGCAAAGCAGGAGACATACAGGACTCAGTTCAGACACGGGAACGGATACAAAAAGCAGGAGACAAGAGACGGGACCTGGCACCTTCAGAGTGCAAGCACACACTGAAGGAAACACTATGCTCAGGCAGGGATAGAAGGGAGCTGCTGAGCTATATACCAAGTGACAGACAGCAATAGGCTGAGGACGCACAAGGGGTGTGACCCACAGCAGGTACAAAAGGCAGGAAGTGATCGGGCGCCGCCCTTAAGCAGCAGAAACAGACACAAACAGACAGCATGGAGGGAAGCCAGAGAGACATTCTGGACAGGAGATCAAGTGCGCCCTCTTGCACAGTGGGAGATGGACCACCATGCAAGGACGCCGCCAGGTATGTTACAGTACCTCCCCCCTTACGCCCCCTCTTCTTCAGGCCTGCCAGAATCTTCCGCAGGGAATTCGAGGGCCAGTCGTTCACTGGGTTGGAGGGGGACAGAGACTTAAGGGTAATCTCTGCTTCGAGGTACATCTTGTCAAGCTCACAGGAAGAAATAGACGGGTTATCAGGTACATAATGAGGAAAAGTCACTGTCTCTTTGTTATCTGGTGATATCCCGGAGGATTCAGGAAACAACTGGAGGTCCTCCGCCGGGTCAGAAGAGTGCAGAGGCTCAGAGAAAACAACTGCTTCAGAGTACACTAGGTCGGACTCACTGGAGGAAGCAGGCGAGGTATCGGGTACCGAGTATAGGAAAGTCTCTGTCCATTCACCACCAGGTGGCACCCCGAAGGGTTCTGGAGACAGCTGGCGGTCCTCCGCCTGGTCAGAGGGGTGTAGAGACTCACGGGTAACCTCTGCTTCAGAGTACACTAGGTCGGACTCACTGGAGGAAGCAGGCGAGGTATCAGATCCAGGATATAGGAAAGTCTGTGTCCATTCACCACCAGGTGGCACCCCGAAGGATTCTGAACACAACTGGAGGTCCTCCGCCTGGTCGGAGGGGTGTAGAGACTCAGGAGTAACCTCTGCTTCGGAGTACACTAAGTTGGACTCACTGGACGAAGCGAGCGAGGTATCAGGTACAGAGTATAGGAGAGTCTCTGTCCTTTCGCTACCAGGTAGCACCCCGAAGGGTTCAGGAGACAACTGGAGATCCTCCGCCTGGTCGGAGGGGTGTAGAGACTCGGAGGTAACTACCACTTTGGGGTACCCATTGTCAGGCTCACAGGACGAAGCGGACAAAGTATTGAGTACCGGGTGTAGAGAAGTCTCTCTCCATTTGTCATCGAGTGGTATCCCGGAGGGTTCAGGAGGCAACAGGGGATCCTCCGCCAGGTAGTAGAGGTGCACAGACTCTGAGGTAACCACAGCTTTGGAGCATCCTTGGACATGCACACCGGTTAAAGAGAAAGAAGCATCTGATGCCGGGTGCAGGAAGTTCTCCTGTGTGGAGTCTGGATGGGCAGAAGTCTCTTCGGCCAGGAGAACTGGTGCACTACCCACGCACATTACCCATTGGGGTTTCTCCGGGATATTGGGAAGTGAAGCTTCAGTAGGGACTTCAAGGTTGGGGTCAGGAGGTCTTAGGGAGGACAGACCCTGGCGTGACGGCTTGCCTCTAAGTCTAGCACGTCTGGACTGCCTCTTGAGGTTGAGAGAAGTATTCCGGAAAGCGTAGTCACCCTGTGAGGATTCTGGGTGGGCAGTAGTCTCATTGGGCTGGAGGACTATTGCGCTACCCACACACATTACCCGTCGGGGCTGCTCCGGGATATTGGGAAGTGAAGCTCCAGCAGGGGCTTCAGAGTTAGGGTCCTCGAAGACCATACGAAAGGCCACCAGGAAGGCCTGCAGGTCAAGGATGACAGGATCCCATGCTTCCCATAGGGGGGTGACCCATTTCAAGGCATCACCCGCTAGGTAGTCAATCATAAAGGCCACTTTAGCCCAATCGGAAGGAAAATAGAGAGGGTAGGCCTTAAAGTGTAGCATGCATTGCTCCACAAATGCACGACACTGTCTTGGATCCCCATAGTAACGTGGCGGATCCGCAGGAACGAGAGCTGATAGATCCATCTGGACGGGTGCGTAATTCGCCTGGAACTCAGCTAAAGGGGGGAAAAAATTTATTTATTTATTTTAATGCATGTATTCGCTGGAAAAACTTCTCAAAGAGCGAAGGCCGTGGGGCTCAACGGGAACCATGGCCTGAGCATGCTGTTATGCACACGCCCGGGCTAAGCGGCGTGTGCGTGTGATTGTAGTGATTCCACTGGACCGTGCCGGAGAGTGAATGCCTGGAGGGGCGTGACTAAGTATTCACCCGATCCGACCAGGGTCGCACGACGGCATACGACGCCAGTGCACCAAGGAGGAACCGAGCAGAGGGACCAGGTGCTACTCCAGGACAGACCCCGGACACGGCTGTTGACCCACACAGGGGAATACAGGAACAGGCTGGTAGGCTGGCACACAGACTGGTGGGTATAGGCAGGCACGACTGGTATGCAGGCAGGCGGGTATGCAGGCAGGGGGGTAAAGGCAAGCACAGCTAGAGTGCAGACAGGGAAGCACTAGCAGGTAGGAACACAGGCGGGATAGGACCCAGTACACACCGGGACTCAGGAACAATACAGGCAGAGGGTTACAGGCAAGCACAGCTAGAGTGCAGACAAGGCTGAGCAGGGAGGACAGGGCTCTGTTCACACGGAACAGACAGGAAGGGAAAGACAGAGCCAGATACTCACACAGTACTTGCAGAGACAACAAGCAGGAGTTAGGTACGAGTTCAGACTCTGCAGAAAAAGGAAGGGAACGGACATAGAGGCAAAACAGGTAAAGGACAGGAGAGAGTTCAGACTGGAACTGAGTGTACGGAGGAGACCGACACTGCAGAGGGATACAGGAGCGGGTCTGGGAATACGGCCCCCAGAGAGGCGGAACGAACAGGCAAGGAGCGTGTTCAGACAGGACAGACCAGAGAACACAAAAAGGACACAGTTCAGACACGGGAGCTGATACCGCAAAGCAGGAGACATACAGGACTCAGTTCAGACACGGGAGCTGAAACCGCAAAGCAGGAGACATACAGGACTCAGTTCAGACACGGGAGCTGATACCGCAAAGCAGGAGACATACAGGACACAGTTCAGACACGGGAGCTGATACCGCAAAGCAGGAGACATACAGGACTCAGTTCAGACACGGGAATGGATACAAAAAGCAGGAGACAAGAGACGGGACCTGGCACCTTCAGAGTGCAAGCACACACTGAAGGAAACACTATGCTCAGGCAGGGATAGAAGGGAGCTGCTGAGCTATATACCAAGTGACAGACAGCAATAGGCTGAGGACGCACAAGGGGTGTGACCCACAGCAGGTACAAAAGGCAGGAAGTGATCGGGCGCCGCCCTTAAGCAGCAGAAACAGACACAAACAGACAGCATGGAGGGAAGCCAGAGAGACATTCTGGACAGGAGATCAAGTGCGCCCTCTTGCACAGTGGGAGATGGACCACCATGCAAGGACGCCGCCAGGTATGTTACAGATATGTTTGGTGTAAAAGCAACACAGCTCATCAACCTCAAAACACCATCCCCACTGTCAAACATGGTGGTGGCAGCATCATGGTTTGGGCCTGCTTTTCTTCAGCAGGGACAGGGAAGATGGTTAAAATTGTTGGGAAGATGGACGGAGCCAAATACAGGACCATTCTGGAAAAAAACCTGTTGGAGTGTGCAGAAGACCCGAGACTGGGACGGAGATTTATCTTCCAACAAGACAATGATCTCAAACATAAAGCAAAATCTACAATGGAATGGTTCAAAAATAAACATATCCAGATGTTAGAATGGCCAAGTCAAAGTCCAGACCTGAATCCAATCGAGAATCTGTGGAAAGAGCTGAAAACTGCTGTTCACAAACGCCCTCCATCCAACCTCACTGAGCTTGAGCTGTTTTGCAAGAAAGGGCAACAATTTCAGCCTCTCGATGTGCAAAACTGATAGAGACATACCCCAAGAGACGTACAGCTGTAATCGCAGCAAAAGGTGGCGCTACAAAGTATTAACTCAAGGGGGCCGAATAATATTGCACGCCCCACTTTTCAGTTTTTAATTTGTTAAAAAAGTTTAAAATATCCAATAAATTTCGTTCCACTTCACGATTGTGTCCCACTTGTTATTGATTCTTCCCAAAAAAATTTAGAATTTTATATCTTTATGTTTGAAGCCAGAAATGTGGCAAAAGGTAGAAAAGTTCAAGGGGGGCAAATACTTTCACAATGCACTGTATATGATCGTCCCCTAATGCTGGTGGACAAGTGCTTTCTTCCCCTTATTTCTCTGCTAATCCCATCTTTTCCACCTGTAATCCCTCCGATGTCTTTAATCGGCTTGTCATCTGTTCTTAAGGGGTATTCTGATTAATGGCAAATCCACAGGAGCTTAGATATTCACAGAACCTCCATAGAAGTGAATGAAAAGAGCTGCACAAATATGGCCGCCTCCTACAGTAACTGTTTCATCACACAGGAAGGGGGTCGTCTGGAGAAATGGCTGCTTGACCCAGAGACAGGACCAGTAGATATTAGACGAAGGAAATATAGTCTGTGGAGTCTCCTTAGATTATTATTATTATTTATTCTTATTATAGCGCCATTTATTCCATGGCGCTTTACATGTGATAGGGATATACATAGCAAAAACATTTACATAATCTTAACAAAACGAGTCAGCGACTGGTACAGGAGGAGAGAGGACCCTGCCCGCCAGGACACAGTCTACAGGGGATGGGTGAGGATACAGTAGGTGGGGGTAGTAATGTGGTGGGGCGGTGGTTACTGCAGGTTGTAGGCTTGTCGGAAGAGGTCGGTCTTCAGGTTCCTTTTGAAGGTTTACACGGTAGGTGAGAGTCTGATGTGTTGGGGTAGAGAGTTCCAGAGTAGGGGGGATGCGCCGGAGAAATCTTATATGCGATTGTTGGAAGAGGAGATAAGAGGGGAGTAGAGAAGGAGATCTTGTGAGGATCGGAGGTTGCGGGCAGGTAAGTAACGGGAGACTAGATTACAGATGTATGGAGGAGACAGGTTGTGGATGGCTTTGTATGCCATGGTTATTGTTTTGGACTGGAGTCTCTGGGCTATGGGGAGCCAGTGAAGGGATTGACAGAGGGGAGAGGCCGGGGAATAGCGGGGGGACAGGTGGATTAGTCGGGCAGCAGAGTTTAGGATAGATTGGAGGGGCGCAAGAGTGTTGGAAGGGAGGCCACAGAGCAGGAGGTTGCAGTAGTCAAGGCGGGAGATGATGAGGGCACGCACTAGTGTTTTTGCAGAGACTTTGCTGAGGAATGAACGGATCCGGGAGATATTTTTGAGTTGGAGTCAGCAGGAAGTGGAAAGGGCTTGGATATGTGGTTTGAAGGAGAGATCAGAGTCCAGGGTTACCCCAAGGCAGCGAACTTGTGGGACTGGGGAGAATGAACAGCCATTGACGTTGATGGATAGGTCAGATGGGGGATATGAATGAGAGTGTGGAAAGATGATGAACTCTGTTTTATCCATGTTGAGTTTTAGAAATCTGGCAGAGAAGAAGGATGAGATGGCGGACAGACATTGTGGGATTGTGGTTAGTAGGGAGGAGATATCGGGTCCAGAGAGGTAGATCTGTGTGTCATCAGCATAGAGGTGATACTGAAAGCCGTGAGACTCTATTAGCTGTCCCAGGCCAAAGGTGTAGATGGAGAAGAGCAGAGGTCCTAGAACTGAACCTTGGGGGACACTGACAGATAGGTGGCGAGATGAGGAGGTGGTGCGTGAGTGGGAGACGCTGAATGTCCTGTCTGTTAAGTATGAGGAGATCCAAGATAGGGCCAAGTCCGTGATGCCAAGAGATGAGCGAATCTGTAGTAAGAGGGAATGGTCGACTGTGTCGAAGGCAGATGACAGGTCCAGAAGGAGGAGGATGGAGTAGTGTCGCTTGGATTTGGCGGTTAGTAGGTCGTTGGTGACTTTGGTTAGGGCAGTTTCAGTCGAGTGATGCGGTCGAAGAGGGAACAGGAGGAGAGGTGGGAGGACAGTTCAAGGTAGACATGTAGTTCTAGTAGTTTTGAGGCATAGGGGAGAAGTGATATGGGGCGGTAGCTAGTCAGAGAGGATGGGTCAAGGGAGGGCTTTTTGAGGATGGGTGTGATTGAGGCATGTTTGAAACATGAGGGGAAGACACCGGTTGTTAGTGACAGGTTGAAGAGGTGGGTTAGGGTTGGGATGAAGACTGTGGTAAGGTTAGGGATGAGGTGGGATGGGATTAGGTCAAGTTCGCAGGTGGTGAGGTGTGATTTGGAGAGTAAAGAGGAGACTTGACCTTCTGTAATGGTGGAGAAGTGGGGTTTGGAGGAGGAAGGTTGAGTAGATATGAGGAGGGGTTGTGCGGACTTTAGGCAAAACCTTTGTCTGATGGTGTCAATCTTCTGCTTGAAGAATGAGGCAAAGTCTTCGGCTGAGATGAGAGAAGAGGGAGGAGGTGCTGGGGGACGAAGGAGAGAATTGTAAGTGTTAAATAGCTATTCAGGGTTGTGAGACAGGGAGGATATGAGAGATGAGAAGTAGGTTTGTTTTGGTGTAGTGAGTGTGGACTTGAAAATAGTGAGGCATTGTTTGAATGCGATGAAGTGCTCGATGGAGTGAGACCTTTTCCATCTCCGCTCCGCAACCCTGGAGGCCCGGCGCAGTTCTTTAGTAAGTTTGGTGTGCCAGGGTTGCCTGTTGATTGTGTGAGCTTTGGTATGTGTGAGAGGGGCGATCGAGTCGAGAGCTGCAGCTATTGTGGTGTTATATAAAGTGGCAGCAACATCTGCATTGTGTAAGGAATTTATGTCTGTAAGAGGGAGGAGGCATTGAGAGAGTGAGTGTAGGTCAAGGTGTTTGAGGTTTCTGCGAGCGTGTGTAAGTTTGTGGAGTGCGGATTGTGCACCTGGAGAGGAGAGGGTAGAGAATGTGAGGAGGTTATGGTCAGAGAGAGGGAGAGGTGAGTTAGAGAGGTTAGATGGGGAACAGAGACGGGTGAAGATTAGGTCCAGTGTGTGGCCATCTTTATGAGTAGCTGCAGAAGACCATTGAGCAAGGCCGAAGGAGGAAGTGAGGGATAGGAACTTAGAGACAGACGAGTGGGAAGTGTCAATGGGGATGTTGAAGTCACCCATTATGATAGTGGGGATGTCAGCGGAAAGGAAGTGAAGCTGCCAGGTGGTGAAGTGATCTAAGAAAGTGGTGGCTAGCCCTGAGGGTCGGTAAATGACGGCCAGTTGGAGGTCAGAGGGGGAATAGATGCGCACACAGTGCACCTAAAAAGAGGGGAGTGTAACGGAGGGTGGCAGTGGGATTTGGGTGAAAGCGCAGGTATCTGACAGGAGAAAACCTATGCCTCCACCATGTTTGCTGTTGGGGCGGGGAGTGTGGGAAAGGTGGAATCCGCCATACGAAAGTGCAGCTGGGGAGGCTGTGTCAGAGGGGGTGAGCCAGGTTTCGGTGATGGCGAGGAAGGAAAGTTTGTTAGTAATGAAAAGTTCGTGGATGTAGGAAAGTTTGTTGCAGACAGAGCGAGCGTTCCATAGAGGTCCTGTTAGTGCAACTGAGGAAGTGGGGATTAGCTGGATGGGTATGAGGTTAGAAGGGTTGCGACAGTTTGTGGAAGGTCGTGGATAGGAGATATAAGTAACTGTGGGTATATGGCGAGGAGGACCAGGATTTGGAGAGATATCTCCAGCAGTGAGGAGGAGCAGAGAAAGTGTTAGCAGGTGGGAGGAAGAGAGAGCATGAGGTGGCTGTCTGTGTTTGGAGATCCAGGATTGAATGTTGAGGAATAATTCTGAGGAGGAGGTGAGATGAATGGGGAGGATGGAGGGAGAGATGAACCGTTTCTTACTAGGTGTAGGGATTTGAGGGGTTACTAGAAAGTGGAGGACTATAGAGGAAAAAGTGAGAGGTAACAGAAACATAGTTAAAAAAGAGTAAATGATCAAAGTGTTGGTTACCTGACTCCTGCCCTGACTAACTGCCTCTGAAATAACTGCCACTTATCTCCGAAGCCACTTTGCACAAGAAGACACGAGCACAACCCATCACGCCTGCACCCCTTAAGGAGCTTCTAAATATATAGGGCCTTAGATGACTAAGATTGACACCCCTCCAACCTCCCCATTATCCTATCCCTCTAAATACAATCACACACACCATAGAGACAGACCACCGCTCCTATGGGGCCCCTCACACACCATAGAGACAGACTATCTCTCCTATGGGGCCCCTCATACACCATAGAGACAGACTATCACTCCTATGGGGCCCCACATACACATAGAGACAGACCACCGCTCCTATGGAGCCCCTCACACACCATAGAGACAGACTATCTCTCCTATGGGGCCCCTCACACACCATAGAGACAAACCACTGCTCCTATGGGGCCCCTCATTCTTCATAGAGACAGACCACCCCTCCTATGGGGCCCCTCACACACCATAGAGACAGACTACTGCCCCTATGGGACCCGGCACTAGCTCATTCTTTCACCTTTGCTACTATGTGCAGGATTCTCATCTCCACAGGAGCTTTACTAGCAACATAAAACTTAGGTAATCGGCCAAGGGGTCTTGAGCAAGGTGTGTGTGGAGGTGAACAAACTCCTGGCCTATCTGTCAGATCTTATTGTACTGGGGGCCTATTTTCATTTATTCTGAGGGGTCCTCTCTCTTCTATGTATATCTCTGCTTACAGCATTATCTTTCCATTGTCCTTTATCTCTAACCTCCATCAGCCCTTGCATTATCTATGTGATTAAGTCAAGGTTTTAAGAGCCATTATAATAATGTCATTTGTAATACCTGCATGATGGGGTTTGGGCTCTTGTATTGGAAACTATACTTTGTAATATTATGCATTCAGAGGTTCTGGTGCTCACCCCTAGGCCGGTATCTCAATTTTTTTGTCCTTGCCGATGCCTTTCTGTTCCCGCCCTCTCTAGTGTTTTTCGCTCTTCCTGTCCTCCGTGGTGCCTCGCTTTTCCCATCCTTGCTGGTGCCTCACCTGTCACGGGTGTGTCAGAGGTGACAGGCAGTCGCCCTGCAGTGGGTTGCAGGAGATCTCTACGTTTGGCATTGCAAACCGTTTCTTAGATAAGAGGCTGTCTTTAGGACCGAGCGGCTACCTCTCTCTTGCTATTTAGCTCTCTGGCCTGGGTGTATGTACAGTACAGACCAAAAGTTTGGACACCCCTTCTCATTTAAAGATTTTTCTGTATTTTCATGACTATGAAAATTGTACATTCACACTGAAGGCATCAAAACTATGAATTAACACATGTGGAATTATATACTTAACAAAAAAGTGTGAAACAACTGAAAATATGTCTTATATTCTAGGTTCTTCAAATTAGCCACCTTTTGCTTTGATGACTGCTTTGCACACTCTTGGCATTCTCTTGATGAGCTTCAAGAGGTAGTCACCGGAAATGGTCTTCACTTCACAGGTGTCCCCTGTCAGGTTTAATAAGTGGGATTTCTTGCCTTATAAATGGGGTTGGGACCATCAGTTGTGTTGTGCAGAAGTCTGGTGGATACACAGCTGATAGTCCTACTGAATAGACTGTTAGAATTTGTATTATGGCAAGAAAAAAGCAGCTAAGTAAAGAAAAACGAGTGGCCATCATTACTTTAAGAAATGAAGGTCAGTCAGTCAGAAAAATTGGGCAAACTTTGAAAGTGTCCCCAAGTGCAGTTGCAAAAACCATCAAGCGCTACAAAGAAACTGGCTCACATGAGGACCGCCCCAGGAAAGGAAGACCAAGAGTCACCTCTGCTTCTGAGGATAAGTTTATCCGAGTCACCAGCCTCAGAAATCACAAGTTAACAGCAGCTCAGATTAGAGACCAGGTCAATGCCACACAGAGTTCTAGCAGCAGACACATCTCTTCAACAACTGTTAAGAGGAGACTTTGTGCAGCAGGCCTTCATGGTAAAATAGCTGCTAGGAAACCACTGCTAAGGACAGGCAACAAGCAGAAGAGACTTGTTTGGGCTAAAGAACACAAGGAATGGACATTCGACCAGTGGAAATCTGTGCTTTGGTCTGATGAGTCCAAATTTGAGATCTTTGGTTCCAACCACCGTGTCTTTGTGCGACGCAGAAAAGGTGAACGGATGGACTCTACATGCCTGGTTCCCACCGTGAAGCATGGTGGAGGAGGTGTGATGGTGTGGGGGGGCTTTGCTGGTGACACTGTTGGGGATTTATTCAAAATTGAAGGCATACTGAACCAGCATGGCTACCACAGCATCTTGCAGCGGCATGCTATTCCATCCGGTTTGCGTTTAGTTGGACCATCATTTATTTTTCAACAGGACAATGACCCCAAACACACTTCCAGGCTGTGTAAGGGCTATTTGACCAAGAAGGAGAGTGATGGGTTGCTACGCCAGATGACCTGGCCTCCACAGTCACCAGACCTGAACCCAATCGAGATGGTTTGGGGTGAGCTGGACCGCAGAGTGAAGGCAAAAGGGCCAACAAGTGCTGAGCATCTCTGGGAACTCCTTCAAGATTGTTGGAAGACCATTTCCGGTGACTACCTCTTGAAGCTCATCAAGAGAATGCCAAGAGTGTGCAAAGCAGTAATCAAAGCAAAAGGTGGCTACTGTGAAGACCCTAGAATATAAGACATATTTTCAGTTGTTTCACACTTTTTTGTTAAGTATATAATTCCACATGTGTTAATTCATAGTTTTGATGCCTTCGGTGTGAATTTACAATTTTCATAGTCATGAAAATACAGAAAAATCTTTAAATGAGAAGGTGTGTCCAAACTTTTGGTCTGTAGTATATACCTGGTGTGTCTGAGAGGGAGTCGTCGGCTATATCCATTTCTACTTGTGGAGCTTAGCAGGAGCAGGACTTCGACCTCTCTGGAGCTTGAGGCCATGTGCTTATTTGGAGTTCATCTAAAGCTAAGCCATTTCTCCTGTTTTGTCCACCCTTGTTGTCTATAGAGTTTAGTGGAGGTTGACTAGTGCTCATCTCCTTCCATCCCCAGCTGTAGCCATACGCCAGGGAGAGTCGGGCGAGGCACGCGTGCGGTGATTGCTGAAGAGGCAATATAGGGACGATAGTTGAGACAGGATGACGCTAGACCTGACTAGGAGGTCTCCACTTCCCCCCTTTCCCTAGTGTCTGGGCTTCCTTTCCTTTTTCCCTCTGTGTTGCACTAAGTCTTTCCCACACCTGGCATGACATTAAACCCGGCCGAGCACGTTTTGGAAAGGGAAAAAAATATAACTGACGTTTTTTTTTTTTTTTTCTTTGTTTGTTTTTGGGTGTGCACCTTTTTTTTCCTTTCTTTTTCCCTTTCTCCCTTGGTATGGGTTCAGTTGCAGAGCAGTTCCGCTGTCTGTCTCTGGAGGTGAATGACCTCCGCTGTGAGGTTCAGCAGCAGTATCAGCGGCTACAGGTCGCCAATGTGGGGGTCTCTGCAGGTAGGCCTGTCCAGCCTGAACCCAAGGTTGCCCTTCCGGACAGGTTTTCAGGAGGTAGGGACAAGTTTTTTGTGTTTGAGGAGGCCTGCAAGTTGTATTTTAAACTTCGTCCCTACTCATCCAGTAATGAGGAGCAACGGGTTGGTATTGTGATCTCTCTATTGCAGGGAGATCCTCAGTCATGGGCGTTTTCGTTACCGCTGGACTCGGTTTGTCTCCAGTGTGTGGAGTTTTTTTTTTTGAGCTCTGGCCCTCATCTATGATGACCCTGACCGAGTCGCCTTGGCTGAGTCTAGGCTACGTCACCTTCAGCAGAGGATTCGGTCAGTGGAAACGTACAGTTTGGAATTCCGTAGATGGGCAACGGATTCCAAATGGAAGGACTCAACCCTTAGAAGACAATTTTGTGAGGGTCTTACTGAAAGATTGAAAGATGCCTTGGCTGTATATGAAACCCCTCAGTCCTTGGAGGCTGCCATGTCTGTGGCCATACGTCCTGATAGACGGGTGCGACCCCCTTCTTCAGGGCCTTCTTGTCGGGGTTGTGTACCTCTGCCAGGGGAGCGGTCTGGGGGTGAACCAGTACTGGAGGAGGTGGAGGAACCCATGCAGTTAGGGGGTGTCTCTACATCATACATCTCCCTGGAGATTCACAAGAAAAAAGGGTTTGTTTTTTTTTGTGGGAAAACGGGACACTTTGTTGGGACCTGTCCTTCAATTCCTAAACAAAAGGAGACTCGATTAACTCTCGGTAATCTGGAGTTGGATAAACAAGGGGTGCATTTGTGGCCAAATTGCAGTTCCCGCTTTGTCCTGACACCAGAGGTGGTGCTAGAGAGCAAAACTGAAAAAATTTCTGTGTTTGTTGACAGTGGAGCTGGAGTCAGCATGGTTGATGCTTAGTTTGTGAAGGCTCATGGTCTTGCTTGCTGTACTTTAGCTGAACCTATTCCCATCTTTGCCATTGACTCGGCGCCAGTTGCACAGAAAGCATTTACTCAGATTGTAGACAATGTAAAATTGAGGGTGGGGTCAGTTGATTGTGTAATCATCCCTTGCTATGGACAATCTCTGGACGATCTTCCTACTCCAATTGTCTTTGGTATACCTTGGCTTGTTAAACATAATCCGTTGGTGGATTGGCAAACCGGGGAGATTACTGAATGGGTAGATTACTGCCATGAGAACTGTCTGGATGTTTCCATTGCTGCTGTCTCTACGGGGATACTACCTGCTTTTCTGTCTGGTTTTGAGGACGTTTTTTCTGAGAAGGGGTGTCAGGATTTGCCTCCTCATCGTGCTTATGACTGTCCTATTAACCTGACTCCCGGATCTAAACTACCGAAGTCCAGACTGTATAATCTTTCCGGCCCTGAGAGACAAGTCATGAAGGATTTCATTGCGGAAAGTCTGGAGAAGGGACATATCAGACCCTCATCTTCGCCCGTGGTGGCAGGGTTCTTCTTTGTGAAGAAAAAAGATGGTGGTCTACGTCCTTGTTTAGATTTCCGGGAATTAAATCAAATTACCATCCGTGATCCATATCCTCTTCCTCTGATTCCTGATTTGTTCAGCCAGGTTGTGGGAGCTAATGTGTTCTCCAAGTTGGATTTAAGGGGAGCCTACAATCTGGTTAGAATCAGAGAAGGGGACGAATGGAAGACAGCGTTCAATACCCCTGAAGGGCATTTTGAGAGTCTGGTTATGCCTTTTGGTTTGACCAATGCACCTGCGGTATTCCAGAATTTCATAAATTATATTTTCCATTATTTGGTGGGGAGGTTTGTGGTGGTCTATCTGGATTTTGAGTCTCATCGTGGGCATAATAAGCAGGTGCTCCAGATATTAAGGGATAGCAAACTTTATGCCAAACTAGAATAATGTGTTTTCGCTGTTCAGGAGGTGCAGTTTTTGGGGTACTTGTCATCTTCAGGTTTTCGGATGGATCCGGAGAAGATCCGTGCAGTTCTTGACTGGGAACGTCCCGAGAACCTGAAGGCTCTACAACGTTTTCTGAGCTTTACTAATTTTTACAGGAAAATCATCCAAAATGACTATTATAGTGAAACCCCTTACTGACATGACTAAGAAGGTGTCTGATTTTTCCAAATGGTTGGATGCTTCCATCCAGGCTTTTTCTTCCTTAAAGAATCATTTTGCCACTGCACCTATACTCAGTCAACCTGATCTTTCTCAACCCTTTATTGTGGAGGTCGATGCTTCGGATGTCGGGGTTGGAACTGTGTTGTCTCAGGGTTCGTTCCCTGGTAAATGGCGTCCATGCGCCTTCTTTTCTAAAAAATTGTCTTCGGCTGAAAGAAATTATCACGTGGGTAATAGGAAACTTTTGGCGATCAAACTGGCGTTTGAGGAATGGCGATCTGCGGCGCAAAGTAGTCCTCCCCGGTGTTTCTCATTCTTCTTGTCCTCGTCGGTATCTCGTTCTTCCAGTTGTCCCCGGTGTTTCTCGCTCTTCTTGTCCTCGCTGGTGTTTCTCGCTCTACTCATCCTCGTCGGTGTCTCACTCTTCCAGTCCTCCCCCGTGTTTCTCGCTCTTCCTGTCCTATTCTGTGTCTCGCTCTTCCTGTCCTCCCTGGTATTTTTCGCTCTTCTTCTCCTCCCCCGTGTTTCTAATTCTTCTTGTCCTCGTCGGTGGCTCGCTCTTCCAGTTGTCCCCAGTGTTTCTCGCTCTTCTTTCCTCCCTAGTGTTTCTCGCTCTTCTTGTCCTCGTAAGTGTTTCTCGCTCTTCTCGTCCTCATCTGGGTCTCGCTCTTCCCGTCCTCGTCTGGGTCTCGCTCTTCCAATCCTCGTCTGGGTCTCGCTCTTTCCGTCCTCGACTGAGTCTCGCTCTTCCCGTCCTCGTCTGTGTCTCGCTCTTCCCGTCCTCCCCAGTGTTTCTCACTTTTCCCGTCCTCGTCTGGGTCTCGCTCTTCCCCTCCTCGTCTGGGTCTCGCGCTTCCCCTCCTCATCTGGGTCTCGCTCTTCCCCCTCCTCGTCTGGGTCTCGCTCTTCCCCCTCCTCGTCTGGGTCTCGCTCTTCCCCCTCCTCGTCTGGGTCTCGCTCTTCCCCCTCCTCGTCTGGGTCTCGCTCTTCCCCCTCCTCGTCTGGGTCTCGCTCTTCCCCCTCCTCGTCTGGGTCTCGCTCTTCCCCCTCCTCGTCTGGGTCTCGCTCTTCCCCCTCCTCGTCTGGGTCTCGCTCTTCCCCCTCCTCGTCTGGGTCTCGCTCTTCCCCCTCCTCGTCTGGGTCTCGCTCTTCCCCCTCTTCGTCTGGGTCTCGCTCTTCCCCCTTCTCGTCTGGATCTCGCTCTTCCCCCTCCTCGTCTGGGTCTCGCTCTTCCCCCTCCTCGTCTGGGTCTCGCTCTTCCCCCTCCTCGTCTGGGTTTCGCTCTTCCCCTCCTCGTCTGGGTCTCGCTCTTTCAGTCCTTCCCGGTGTTTCTTGCTCTTCCTGTCCTCCCTGGTGTATCTTGCTTCTTTGTCCTCGCCGGTGTTTCTCACTTTTCCCATCCTCGTCTGTGTCTCGCTCTTCCTGTCCCCGCCGGTGTTTCTCGCACTTCTCGTCCCCGTCTGGGTCTCGCTCTTTCCGTCCTTGTCTGGGTCTCGCTCTTCCCCTCCTTGTCTGGGTCTCGCTCTTCCCCTCCTTGTCTGGGTCTCGCTCTTCCCTTCCTTGTCTGGGTCTCGCTCTTCCCTTCCTTGTCTGGGTCTCGCTCTTCCCGTCCTCCCCGGTGTTTCTCGCTCTTCCTGTCCTCCCCGGTGTTTCTCGCTCTTCTTGTTTGTCCTCGCTGGTGTTTCTCGCTCTTCTCGTCCCCGTCGGTGTCTCGCTCTTCCAGTCCTATCCTTTGTTTCTCGCTCTTCCTGTCCTCGTCTGTGTCTCGCTCGTCCCGTCCTCATCTGTGTCTCACTCTTCCCATCCTCGTCTGGGTCTCGCTCTTCCCATCCTCGTCTGGGTCTCGCTCTTCCACTCCTCGTCTGTGTCTCGCTCTTCCCGCTCTCGTCTGGGTCTCACTCTTCCCGCTCTCGTCTGGGTCTCGCTCTTCCCGCTCTCGTCTGGGTCTCGCTCTTCCCGCTCTCGTCTGGGTCTCGCTCTTCCCGCTCTCGTCTGGGTCTCGCTCTTCCCGCTCTCGTCTGGGTCTCGCTCTTCCCGCTCTCGTCTGGGTCTCGCTCTTCCCGCTCTCGTCTGAGTCTCGCTCTTCCCGCTCTCGTCTGGGTCTCGCTCTTCCCGCTCTCGTCTGGGTCTCGCTCTTCCCGCTCTCGTCTGGGTCTCGCTCTTCCCGCTCTCTTCTGGGTCTCGCTCTTCCCGCTCTCTTCTGGGTCTCGCTCTTCCCGCTCTCGTCTGGGTCTCGCTCTTCCCGCTCTCGTCTGGGTCTCGCTCTTCCCGCTCTCGTCTGGGTCTCGCTCTTCCCGCTCTCGTCTGGGTCTCGCTCTTCCAGCTCTCGTCTGGGTCTCGCTCTTCCCGCTCTCGTCTGGGCCTCGCTCTTCCCGCTCTCGTCTGGGTCTCGCTCTTCCCGCTCTCGTCTGGGCCTCGCTCTTCCCGCTCTCGTCTGGGTCTCGCTCTTCCCGCTCTTGTCTGGGTCTCGCTCTTCCTGTCCTCGTCGGTGTCTCGCTCCCCAGTGTGTCCCGCTCTTCCTGTCCTCCCTGGTATTTTTAGCTCTTTTCACCATCTGTGCCTTACTCATCCCGTCCTTGTCTGTGTCTCGCTCTTTCAGTTTTCTCCGGTGCTTCTCGCTTTTTCCATCCTCGTCCGTGTCTCACTCTGCCAGTCCTTCCCGGTGTTTCTCGTTCTTCTTGTCCTCGTCGGTGTCTCGCTCTTCCCGTCCTAGTCGGTGTCTCGCTCTTCCCGTCCTAGTCTATGTCTGTCACGGTGTAATGGGAATGCTGGTGAGGAAATGGCAGATACGGGCAGGGTGAGCAGGGAAAACTAGTCAGTCCCTAGACTGGGAACCCTGAATAGCCCTGACCCCGATGGTATCTCTGATGGTGAGAAGGTTCGGGTCTCTACCCTAAGCCCTAACTCCTCCACAAGCCCTGCACTAATCCCCCTCACCTCCCTCCACAGAACAAAGGTACAGCAATCTCAAAGGAAAGGACTTCAGCGGCACAAACGAACAGGACTGCACAACACGGCTTCCAGGTATAGAGTGAAACTCTATCAGCAGCACCACCTGGTGGAAGGAGAGGCTACTTAAAGGCTAGGGGGAGGAGACTCACACAGAAACTCACATCCACCAGGACAGTGCAGTAGAACTGACATTAAGCCATGCAGTACAAGAGGGAATTTCACAGTGTGAGTTACAGCGGCATCTAGAAAAGACCGCAGATACAAAGCGCGTGACAGTGTCTCGCTCTTCTAGCCCTCGCCGGTGTCTCGCTTTTCCAGTCCTCCCCGGTCTTTCTCGCTCTTCCAATCCTCGCTGGTGTTTCTCGCTTTTCCCATTCTCATCGAGGTCTCGCTTTTACAGTTCTCCCTGGTGTTTCTTGCTCTTCTTGTCCTCGCCGGTGTTTCTCGCACTTCCCGTCCTCATCTGTGTCTCGCTCTTCCAGTCCTCCCTGGTGTTTGTCCCTCTTCTTGTCCTCGCCGGTGTCTCTCACTCTTCCCATCTTAGTCTGTGTCTCACTCTTCCAGTCCTCCCTGTTGTTTGTCCCTCTTCTTGTCCTCTCCGGTGTCTCTCGCTCTTCCCATCTTAGTCTGTGTCTCGCTCTTCCTGTCCTCCCCTGTGTTTCTTGCTCTTCTTTTCATCGTCGGTGTTTCTCACTTTTCCCGTCCTCGTCGTTGTCTCGCTCTTCCAATCCTTCCTGGTGTTTCTCCCTTTTTACGTCCTCACCGGTATTTCTCCCTTTTCCCGTCCTCGCCGGTGTCTCGCTTTTCCAGTCCTCGCTGGTGTTTCTCGCTTTCCTGGTCCTTGCCGGTGTTTCTTTCTCTTCCCGTCCTCACTGGTGTTTCTCGCTCTTCCAGTCCTCCCTGGTGCTTCTCGCTCTTTCTGTCTTCGTCTGTGTCTCGCTCTTCCAGTCCTCCCTGGTGTTTCTCGCTCTTCCAGTCCTCGCTGGTGTTTCTCTCTTTTCCCATTCTCATCGAGGTCTCGCTCTCCTTGTCCTCACTGGTGTTTCTCCCTCTCCTTGTACTCGCCGGTGTTTCTTTCTCTTCCCGTACTCACTGGTGTTTCTCTCTCTCCTTGTCCTCACTGGTGTTTCTCGCTCTCCTTGTCCTCACCGGTGTTTCTTTCTCTTCCTGTCGTCACCTGTGTTTCTCGCTCTTCTAGTCCTCCCCGGTGTTTCTTGCTCTTCTTTTCCTTGCTGGTGTTTCTTGCTCTTCCAGTCCTCCCCGGTGCTTCTCGCTCTTCCAGTCCTCCCCGGTGTTTCTCGCTCTTCCAGTCCTTGCTGGCGTTTCTCGCTTTCCTTGTCCTCGCCGGTGTTTCTTTCTCTTCCCGTCCTCACCGGTGTTTCTCGCTCTTCCAGTCCTCACCGGGGTTTCTCGCTCTTCCAGTCCTCCCCGGTGTTTCTTGCTCTTGCAGTCCTCGCTGGTGTTTCTCTCTTTTCCCATTCTCATCGAGGTCTCGCTCTCCTTGTCCTCACTGGTGTTTCTAGCTCTCCTTGTCCTCGCCGGTGTTTCTTTCTCTTCCCGTCCTCACCTGTGTTTCTCGCTCTTCTAGTCCTCCCCGGTGTTTCTCGCTCTCCTTGTCCTCACTGGTGTTTCTCCCTCTCCTTGTACTCGCCGGTGTTTCTTTCTCTTCCCGTACTCGCTGGTGTTTCTCGCTCTCCTTGTCCTCACTGGTGTTTCTTGCTCTCCTTGTCCTCGCCGGTGTTTCTTTCTCTTCCCGTCCTCACCGGTGCTTCTCGCTCTTCCAGTCCTCTCCGGTGTTTCTCGCTCTACCAGTCCTTGCTGGTGTTTCTCGCTTTCTTTGTCCTCGCCGGTGTTTCTTTCTCTTCCAGTCCTCCCCGGTGCTTCTCGCTCTTCCAGTCCTCCCCGGTGCTTCTCGCTCTTCCAGTCCTCCCCGGTGTTTCTCGCTCTTCCAGTCCTTGCTGTAGTTTCTCGCTTTCCTTGTCCTCGCCGGTGTTTCTTTCTCTTCCCGTCCTCACCGGTGTTTCTCACTCTTCCAGTCCTCGCTGGTGTTTCTCTCTTTTCCCATTCTCATCGAGGTCTCGCTCTCCTTGTCCTCACTGGTGTTTCTCGCTCTCCTTGTCCTCGCCGGTGTTTCTTTCTCATCCCGTCCTCACCGGTGTTTCTTGCTCTTCCAGTCCTCCCCGGTGTTTCTTTCTCTTCCTGTCCTCACCAGTGTTTCTCACTCTTCCAGTCCTCGCTGGTGTTTCTCTCTTTTCCCATTCTCATCGAGGTCTCGCTCTCCTTGTCCTCACTGGTGTTTCTCGCTCTCCTTGTCCTCAATGGTGTTTCTCGCTCTCCTTGTCCTCGCCGGTGTTTCTTTCTCTTCCCGTCCTCACCTGTGTTTCTCGCTCTTCTAGTCCTCCCCGGTGTTTCTTGCTCTTCTTCTCCTTGCTGGTGTTTCTTGCTCTTCCTGTCCTCACCTGTGTTTCTCGCTCTTCTAGTCCTCCCCGGTGTTTCTTGCTCTTCTTCTCCTTGCTGGTGTTTCTCGCTCTCCTTGTCCTCGCCGGTGTTTCTTTCTCTTCCCGTCCTCACCGGTGTTTCTCACTCTTCCAGTCCTCGCTGGTGTTTCTCTCTTTTCCCATTCTCATCGAGGTCTCGCTCTCCTTGTCCTCACTGGTGTTTCTCGCTCTCCTTGTCCTCACTGGTGTTTCTTGCTCTACTTGTCCTCGCCGGTGTTTCTTTCTCTTCCCGTCCTCACCTGTGTTTCTCGCTCTTCTAGTCCTCCCCGGTGTTTCTTGCTCTTCTTCTCCTTGCTGGTGTTTCTTGCTCTTCCTGTCCTCACCTGTGTTTCTCGCTCTTCTAGTCCTCCCCGGTGTTTCTCGCTCTTCTAGTCCTCACCGGTGTTTCTTGCTCTTCTTCTCCTTGCTGGTGTTTCTTTCTCTTCCCGTCCTCACCGGTGTTTCTCGCTCTTCCAGTCCTCCCCGGTGTTTCTTCCTCTTCTTGTCCTTGCTGGTGTTTCTTGCTCTTCCCGTCCTCACCTGTGTTTCTTGCTCTTCTAGTCCTCCCCGGTGTTTCTTCCTCTTCTTGTCCTTGCTGGTGTTTCTTTCTCTTCCCGTCCTCACCGGTGTTTCTCGCTCTTCCAGTCCTCCCCGGTGTTTCTTCCTCTTCTTGTCCTTGCTGGTGTTTCTCGCTCTTCCCGTCCTCACCTGTGTTTCTCGCTCTTCTAGTCCTCCCCGGTGGTTCTTGCTCTTCTTCTCCTTGCTGGTGTTTCTTTCTCTTCCCGTCCTCACCGGTGTTTCTCGCTCTTCTAGTCCTCCCCGGTGGTTCTTGCTCTTCTTCTCCTTGCTGGTGGTTCTTGCTCTTCTCCTTGCTGGTGTTTCTTGCTCTTCCTGTCCTCACCTGTGTTTCTCGCTCTTCTAGTCCTCCCCGGTGTTTCTTGCTCTTCTTCTCCTTGCTGGTGTTTCTCGCTCTCCTTGTCCTCACCGGTGTTTCTTTCTCTTCCCGTCCTCACCGGTGTTTCTCGCTCTTCCAGTCCTCCCCGGTGTTTCTTCCTCTCCTTGTCCTTGCTGGTGTTTCTTGCTCTTCCTGTCCTCCTCGGTGTCTTGCTATTTCTCAGCTTTCTGTCACTTGTGCCTCTGTCGTATAGCCCTTTGATATCTTTCTCCCATCTTTTCAATATTTTGCCTCCATGATGGTAACTTGGGTATGATCAGGTGAAGCCAATAATGTTAGACATTTCAAGGGACTCTGCCTACACTAATGCTATCAGAAAACCTACTGCGTCAGCTCGGGCTGATATCACCGCAGATGTCATCAGCTCCGGATCCAGAGGAGGAGCAGACCCCATCATAGGCTTGTTACACGCGGGGATGTGGCCATTTAGTCTCTTTAAATTTCTGAATATTTGTGGTACCCCTTTAAGCATCCCTGTTCCCTCCCAGATGAAGTGCCGCTGTGTGTAAGAACACGCTTCATTTATTTTTAGAATTATTTTGGAATCATTGTTATTGTGTTTCTTATCAGCGGCTCTCCGCAAATCTGACTGCAGGGGCCCCTCTGCTGGCGAAGGAGTAAAACTGCACGTGTCCCCTTCCAGCTGTCAAGGACACAGACTTACATAGACGAGATCCACGCTCTGCGACGATGACAGAGCTAGAAATGCTCAGGGTGCCCTTCCTCTCTCATGTAGGCACTCTTCCAATCTGATTCCCTTAGAAAGGTAGACATATTTTAATTCACAGACATTAGATGATTACTTTGTAGCTGGCGAGGTGACAGCAGGCATCAATAAATTCTGAGTAGACACTGAATGATGAAGTCATCAGGCGGCGTTCACATTCCTCTCTTCTGCTGGGATCCAGTCTGATAAGGCGCTCGATGCCTTTTTAGTTATTATCTATCGTACAATCTGCTCTTCATATTTTTGAGAACGATTGCGTTATTATCAGATGATTAACTTTTATACAATCCCCTGATGTGATCTGCTGGTACCCCACTATTATTGAGACAATTAGGATCTCACAAGACAAAAGACACTTTCTTTTCATGTTCTGGGTCTTTATAGAGAGAAGATCTCAGCAGATCCTGGATGCAGTCACTTCATGTCCTAGGTCTTTCTAGACGGGTGAGATCTCATTATAGCCTCGATCCCCATATGACTCCAATCTTGGTGAAACATGTTGGGGAGGCTTAGGGTTTGTTCTTTTATTTAGCATAGGTCGGTTATGTGGATATGAAATAAAGATATCTCTGCGGTATAGTGCAGATCTGCGGCTGCATCCAGCTGTATTCAGACTTAGAAGGTTATGTGGACTAGGGAGTACCTTATAAAGTAAATCCTATGGATGGTTGAGATTGGTACTTTACCTTAATGTCATTGAACTAGATACTGACCTTTGTCATTTTAATTATACTATATAATCCTATTAACCAGTATAAATAAAAGTTCCATTTTAATAGTCTTGAGTTAGGGATTATTTGCCTTCTGGCAATTTGTTAATAATTTATAATAATGATGATCTCACCAGATCCTGAACACTCTTTATGCTCTGGATCCTAGACTCTGTCTCTCCATGGCCTGGATCTTCATAGAGATGATCTCACTGGATCCTAGACTCCGTCTCTCCATGGCCTGGATCTTCATAGAGATGATCTCACTGGATCCTAGACTCCGTCTCTCCATGGCCTGGATCTTCATAGAGATGATCTCACTGGATCCTAGACTCTGTCTCTCCATGGCCTGGATCTTTACAGAGATGATCTCACTGGATCCTAGACGCTGTCTCTCCATGGCCTGGATCTTTACAGAGATGGTCTCACTGGATCCTAGACTCTGTCTCTTCATGTCTTGGGTCTTTATAGAGATGATCTCACTGGATCCTAGACTCTGTCTCTTCATGTCTTGGGTCTTTATAGAGATGGTCTCACTGGATCCTAGACTCTGTCTCTTCATGGCCTGGGTCTTTATAGAGATGATCTCACTGGATCCTAGACGCTGTCTCTTCATGGCCTGGGTCTTTATAGAGATGATCTCACTGGATCCTAGACTCTGTCTCTTCATGTCTTGGGTCTTTATAGAGATGATCTCACTGGATCCTAGACTCCGTCTCTCCATGGCCTGGATCTTCATAGAGATGATCTCACTGGATCCTAGACTCTGTCTCTCCATGGCCTGAATCTTTACAGAGATGATCTCACTGGATCCTAGACGCTGTCTCTCCATGGCCTGGATCTTTACAGAGATGGTCTCACTGGATCCTAGACTCTGTCTCTTCATGTCTTGGGTCTTTATAGAGATGATCTCACTGGATCCTAGACTCTGTCTCTTCATGTCCTGGGTCTTTATAGAGATGGTCTCACTGGATCCTAGACTCTGTCTCTTCATGGCCTGGGTCTTTATAGAGATGATCTCACTGGATCCTAGACGCTGTCTCTTCATGGCCTGGGTCTTTATAGAGATGATCTCACTGGATCCTAGACTCTGTCTCTTCATGTCTTGGGTCTTTATAGAGATGATCTCACTGGATCCTAGACTCTGTCTCTTCATGTCTTGGGTCTTTATAGAGATGGTCTCACTGGATCCTAGACTCTGTCTCTTCATGGCCTGGGTCTTTATAGAGATGATCTCACTGGATCCTAGACGCTGTCTCTTCATGGCCTGGGTCTTTATAGAGATGATCTCACTGGATCCTAGATTCTGTCTCTTCATGTCTTGGGTCTTTATAGAGATGGTCTCACTGGATCCTAGACGCTGTCTCTCCATGGCCTGGATCTTCATAGAGATGATCTCACTGGATCCTAGACGCTGTCTCTCCATGGCCTGGATCTTCATAGAGATGATCTCACTGGATCCTAGACTCTGTCTCTCCATGGCCTGGATCTTTACAGAGATGATCTCACTGGATCCTAGACTCTGTCTCTTCATGTCTTGGGTCTTTATAGAGATGATCTCACTGGATCCTAGACTCTGTCTCTCCATGGCCTGGATCTTCATAGAGATGATCTCACTGGATCCTAGACTCTGTCTCTTCATGTCCTGGGTCTTTATAGAGATGGTCTCACTGGATCCTAGACTCTGTCTCTTCATGTCTTGGATCTTTATAGAGATGATCTCACTGGATCCTAGATGCTGTCTCCGTGTCCTGGGTCTTTATAGAGATGATCTCACTAGATCCTAGACGCTGTCTCTTCATGGCCTGGATCTTCATAGAGATGATCTCACTGGATCCTAGACTCTGTCTCTTCATGTTCTTGGTCTTTATAGAGATGATCTCACTGGATCCTAGACGCTGTCTCTTCATGTCCTGGGTCTTTATAGAGATGATCTCACTGGATCCTAGACGCTGTCTCTTCATGTCCTGGGTCTTTATAGAGATGATCTCACTGGATCCTAGATGCTGTCTCCATGTCCTGGGTCTTTATAGAGATGATCTCACTGGATCCTAGACGCTGTCTCTTCATGTCCTGGGTCTTTATAGAGATGATCTCACTGGATCCTAGACTCTGTCTCTCCATGTCCTGGGTCTTTATAGAGATGATCTCACTGGATCCTAGACGCTGTCTCTCCATGGCCTGGATCTTTATAGAGATGATCTCACTGGATCCTAGACGCTGTCTCTTCATGGCCTGGGTCTTTATAGAGATGATCTCACTGGATCCTAGACGCTGTCTCTTCATGTCCTGGGTCTTTATAGAGATGATCTCACTGGATCCTAGATGCTGTCTCCATGTCCTGGGTCTTTATAGAGATGATCTCACTGGATCCTAGACTCTGTCTCTTCATGTCTTGGGTCTTTATAGAGATGGTCTCACTGGATCCTAGACGCTGTCTCTTCATGGCCTGGGTCTTTATAGAGATGATCTCACTAGATCCTAGACTCTGTCTCTTCATGTCCTGGGTCTTTATTGAGATGATCTCACTGGATCCTAGACTCTGTCTCTCCATGTCCTGGGTCTTTATAGAGATGATCTCACTGGATCCTAGACGCTGTCTCTCCATGGCCTGGATCTTTATAGAGATGATCTCACTGGATCCTAGAATCTGTCTCTTCATGGCCTGGGTCTTTATAGAGATGATCTTTCTGGATCCTAGACGCTGTCTCTTCATGGCCTGGGTCTTTATAGAGATGATCTCACTAGATCCTAGACGCTGTCTCTTCATGGCCTGGGTCTTTATAGAGATGATCTCACTGGATCCTAGACGCTGTCTCTTCATGGCCTGGTCTTTATAGAGATGATCTTACTGGATCCTAGACGCTGTCTGTTCATGTCCTGGGTCTTTATAGAGATGGTCTCACTGGATCCTAGACGCTGTCTCTTCATGGCCTGGGTCTTTATAGAGATGATCTCACTAGATCCTAGACTCTGTCTCTTCATGTCCTGGGTCTCTATTGAGATGATCTCACTGGATCCTAGACTCTGTCTCTCCATGTCCTGGGTCTTTATAGAGATGATCTCACTGGATCCTAGACGCTGTCTCTCCATGGCCTGGATCTTTATAGAGATGATCTTTCTGGATCCTAGACGCTGTCTCTCCATGTCCTGGGTCTTTATTGAGATGATCTCACTGGATCCTAGACTCTGTCTCTCCATGTCCTGGGTCTTTATAGAGATGATCTCACTGGATCCTAGACTCTGTCTCTCCATGGCCTGGGTCTTTATAGAGATGATCTCACTAGATCCTAGACGCTGTCTCTTCATGGCCTGGGTCTTTATAGAGATGATCTCACTGGATCCTAGACGCTGTCTCTTCATGTCTTGGGTCTTTATAGAGATGATCTCACTGGATCCTAGACGCTGTCTCTTCATGTCTTGGGTCTTTATAGAGATGGTCTCACTGGATCCTAGACGCTGTCTCTTCATGTCCTGGGTCTTTATAGAGATGGTCTCACTGGATCCTAGACGCTGTCTCTTCATGGCCTGGGTCTTTATAGAGATGATCTCACTGGATCCTAGACTCTGTCTCTTCATGTCTTGGGTCTTTATAGAGATGATCTCACTGGATCCTAGACTCTGTCTCTTCATGTCTTGGGTCTTTATAGAGATGATCTCACTGGATCCTAGACTCCGTCTCTCCATGGCCTGGATCTTCATAGAGATGATCTCACTGGATCCTAGACGCTGTCTCTTCATGTCCTGGGTCTTTATAGAGATGATCTCACTGGATCCTAGACGCTGTCTCTTCATGTCCTGGGTCTTTATAGAGATGATCTCACTGGATCCTAGATGCTGTCTCCATGTCCTGGGTCTTTATAGAGATGATCTCACTGGATCCTAGACTCTGTCTCTTCATGTCTTGGGTCTTTATAGAGATGGTCTCACTGGATCCTAGACGCTGTCTCTTCATGGCCTGGGTCTTTATAGAGATGATCTCACTAGATCCTAGACTCTGTCTCTTCATGTCCTGGGTCTTTATTGAGATGATCTCACTGGATCCTAGACTCTGTCTCTCCATGTCCTGGGTCTTTATAGAGATGATCTCACTGGATCCTAGACGCTGTCTCTCCATGGCCTGGATCTTTATAGAGATGATCTCACTGGATCCTAGAATCTGTCTCTTCATGGCCTGGGTCTTTATAGAGATGATCTTTCTGGATCCTAGACGCTGTCTCTTCATGGCCTGGGTCTTTATAGAGATGATCTCACTAGATCCTAGACGCTGTCTCTTCATGGCCTGGGTCTTTATAGAGATGATCTTACTGGATCCTAGACGCTGTCTCTTCATGGCCTGGTCTTTATAGAGATGATCTTACTGGATCCTAGACGCTGTCTCTTCATGTCCTGGGTCTTTATAGAGATGGTCTCACTGGATCCTAGACGCTGTCTCTTCATGGCCTGGGTCTTTATAGAGATGATCTCACTAGATCCTAGACTCTGTCTCTTCATGTCCTGGGTCTCTATTGAGATGATCTCACTGGATCCTAGACTCTGTCTCTCCATGTCCTGGGTCTTTATAGAGATGATCTCACTGGATCCTAGACGCTGTCTCTCCATGGCCTGGATCTTTATAGAGATGATCTTTCTGGATCCTAGACGCTGTCTCTCCATGTCCTGGGTCTTTATTGAGATGATCTCACTGGATCCTAGACTCTGTCTCTCCATGTCCTGGGTCTTTATAGAGATGATCTCACTGGATCCTAGACTCTGTCTCTCCATGGCCTGGGGCTTTATAGAGATGATCTCACTAGATCCTAGACGCTGTCTCTTCATGGCCTGGGTCTTTATAGAGATGATCTCACTGGATCCTAGACGCTGTCTCTTCATGTCTTGGGTCTTTATAGAGATGATCTCACTGGATCCTAGACGCTGTCTCTTCATGTCTTGGGTCTTTATAGAGATGATCTCACTGGATCCTAGACGCTGTCTCTTCATGTCTTGGGTCTTCATAGAGATGATCTCACTGGATCCTAGACGCTGTCTCTTCATGTCTTGGGTCTTTATAGACATGGTCTCACTGGATCCTAGACGCTGTCTCTTCATGTCCTGGGTCTTTATAGAGATGGTCTCACTGGATCCTAGACGCTGTCTCTTCATGGCCTGGGTCTTTATAGAGATGATCTCACTGGATCCTAGACTCTGTCTCTTCATGTCTTGGGTCTTTATAGAGATGATCTCACTGGATCCTAGACTCCGTCTCTCCATGGCCTGGATCTTCATAGAGATGATCTCACTGGATCCTAGACGCTATCTCTTCATATCCTGGGTCTTTGTAGAGAGGTGGAATCTGCTTGTATAGAGATAGTCCAGGCCTAAGAAATATTAGCTAGAAGAGTGTATGTGTGGACAGGTTGGAAATAGTTTTGATTTTGCGTGACCTCCGTTTTTCTCTTGTATTTCATCTCGTCTCTGAGCGTCTCTTTATTGCAGCGGGTGGCCCTATCTCGGTCGCTTCTTTCTCTCTACCTCGGCCTGATTTTCCTGCCCTCAATTCTCAAGTGCATTTGCTGCAGAGCTTAATGTAAGCACAGCCTTGTTCGATTAGCCACATTTAACAGAGCAACAAGTCTTTATTGTGTAGTAAAGCGTCTTACAGATTGCCTCCTGCTCTCGCCATCATCTGAGAACCTGTCTCGTCCAGCTGCTGCAGATCATAGTGTCTTTTAAGGGCAAAATGCGCTGCATGTGTAAAAACTAAATTAAATCTTGACCTTTATATTATAACATTTATTTCTGAAGGGAGAAGATGAATGGGAGTTTTTGGGAATTTTGAGGTTAGAGACTATATAGGGCCATGCCTATAGGAGAGTCAGTAGGGATAATCATCACCAAGGCGGTTTAAAAGGCCGACCATTGTCAGCGGGGGAGGGACAGAAGATCCCCGGAGGACGAGTTGGAGACAGGTCTGGCTCTGGAGCGGGTGCCAGGACGGGTTCTGGAGGAGTGGGAGGCAGGTCAGTGCCTGGGGGAGGTGTTAAAGACAGAACAGCCTTTAAGGTGTGTGTGTGTGTGTGTGGGGGGGGGGGTCAGGACAGGCTCTGGAGGCAGGATGGACCGGATCTGGAGAAGGAGCTAGAAGCAGGGCAGGCTCTGGTTCAGGAAACAGGACGAACTCTAGAGGAGGAGCGGGAGGCAGGTCTGTCCCTGGAGGAGGAGCGGGAGGCAGGTCTGTCCCTGGAGGAGGAGCGGGAGGCAGGTCTGTCCCTGGAGGAGGAGCGAGAGGCAGATCTGTCCCTGGAGGAGGAGCGGGAGGCAGGTCTGTCCCTGGAGGAGGAGCGGGAGGCAGGTCTGTCCCTGGAGGAGGAGCGAGAGGCAGGTCTGTCCCTGGAGGAGGAGCGGGAGGCAGGTCTGTCCCTGGAGGAGGAGCGAGAGGCAGGTCTGTCCCTGGAGGAGGAGCGAGAGGCAGGTCTGTCCCTGGAGGAGGAGCGGGAGGCAGGTCTGTCCCTGGAGGAGGAGCGAGAGGCAGGTCTGTCCCTGGAGGAGGAGCGAGAGGCAGGTCTGTCCCTGGAGGAGGAGCGGGAGGCAGGTCTGTCCCTGGAGGAGGAGCGGGAGGCAGGTCTGTCCCTGGAGGATGAGCGGGAGGCAGGTCTGTCCCTGGAGGAGGAGCGGGAGGCAGGTCTGTCCCTGGAGGAGGAGCAAGAGGCAGGTCTGTCCCTGGAGGAGTAGCGGGAGGCAGGTCTGTCCCTGGAGGAGGAGCGGGAGGCAGGTCTGTCCCTGGAGGAGGAGCGAGAGGCAGGTCTGTCCCTGGAGGAGTAGCGGGAGGCAGGTCTGTCCCTGGAGGAGGAGCGGGAGGCAGGTCTGTCCCTGGAGGAGGAGCGGGAGGCAGGTCTGTCCCTGGAGGAGGAGCGGGAGGCTGGTCTGTCCCTTGAGGAGGAGCGGGAGGCTGGTCTGTCCCTTGAGGAGTAGCGGGAGGCAGGTCTGTCCCTGGAGGAGGAGCGGGAGGCAGGTCTGTCCCTGGAGGAGGAGCGGGAGGCAGGTCTGTCCCTGGAGGAGGAGCGGGAGGCAGGTCTGTCCCTGGAGGAGGAGCGGGAGGCAGGTCTGTCCCTGGAGGAGGAGCGGAAGGCTGGTCTGTCCCTTGAGGAGTAGCGGGAGGCAGGTCTGTCCCTGGAGGAGGAGCGGGAGGCAGGTCTGTCCCTTGAGGAGGAGCGGGAGGCAGGTCTGTCCCTGGAGGAGAAGCGGGAGGCCGGTCTGTCTCTGGAGGAGGAGCGGGAGGCAGGTCTGTCCCTGGAGGAGGAGCGGGAGGCAGGTCTGTCCCTGGAGGAGGAGCGGGAGGCAGGTCTGTCCCTGGAGGAGGAGCGGGAGGCAGGTCTGTCCCTTGAGGAGGAGCGGGAGGCAGGTCTGTCCCTGGAGGAGGAGCGGGAGGCAGGTCTGTCCCTGGAGGAGGAGCGGGAGGCAGGTCTGTCCCTGGAGGAGGAGCGGGAGGCAGGTCTGTCCCTGGAGGAGGAGCGGGAGGCAGGTCTGTCCCTGGAGGAGGAGCGGGAGGCAGGTCTGTCCCTGGAGGAGGAGCGGGAGGCAGGTCTGTCCCTGGAGGAGGAGCGGGAGGCAGGTCTGTCCCTGGAGGAGCGGGAGGCTGGTCTGTCCCTTGAGGAGTAGCGGGAGGCAGGTCTGTCCCTGGAGGAGGAGCGGGAGGCAGGTCTGTCCCTGGAGGAGGAGCGGGAGGCAGGTCTGTCCCTGGAGGAGGAGCGGGAGGCAGGTCTGTCCCTGGAGGAGGAGCGGGAGGCAGGTCTGTCCCTGGAGGAGTAGCGGGAGGCAGGTCTGTCTCTGGAGGAGGAGAGGGAGGCTGGTCTATCCCTGGAGGAGGAGCGGGAGGCAGGTCTGTCCCTTGAGGAGGAGCGGGAGGCTGGTCTGTCCCTTGAGGAGTAGCGGGAGGCAGGTCTGTCCCTGGAGGAGGAGCGGGAGGCAGGTCTGTCCCTTGAGGAGGAGCGGGAGGCAGGTCTGTCTCTGGAGGAGGAGAGGGAGGCTGGTGTGTCCCTGGAGGAGGAGCGGGAGGCAGGTCTGTCCCTTGAGGAGGAGCGGGAGGCTGGTCTGTCCCTTGAGGAGTAGCGGGAGGCAGGTCTGTCCCTGGAGGAGGAGCGGGAGGCAGGTCTGTCCCTTGAGGAGGAGCGGGAGGCAGGTCTGTCCCTGGAGGAGAAGCGGGAGGCCGGTCTGTCTCTGGAGGAGGAGCGGGAGGCAGGTCTGTCCCTGGAGGAGGAGCGGGAGGCAGGTCTGTCCCTGGAGGAGGAGCGGGAGGCAGGTCTGTCCCTGGAGGAGGAGCGGGAGGCAGGTCTGTCCCTGGAGGAGGAGCGGGAGGCAGGTCTGTCCCTTGAGGAGGAGCGGGAGGCAGGTCTGTCCCTGGAGGAGAAGCGGGAGGCCGGTCTGTCTCTGGAGGAGGAGCGGGAGGCAGGTCTGTCCCTGGAGGAGGAGCGGGAGGCAGGTCTGTCCCTGGAGGAGGAGCGGGAGGCAGGTCTGTCCCTGGAGGAGGAGCGGGAGGCAGGTCTGTCCCTTGAGGAGGAGCGGGAGGCAGGTCTGTCCCTGGAGGAGGAGCGGGAGGCAGGTCTGTCCCTGGAGGAGGAGCGGGAGGCAGGTCTGTCCCTGGAGGAGGAGCGGGAGGCAGGTCTGTCCCTGGAGGAGGAGCGGGAGGCAGGTCTGTCCCTGGAGGAGGAGCGGGAGGCAGGTCTGTCCCTGGAGGAGGAGCGGGAGGCAGGTCTGTCCCTGGAGGAGGAGCGGGAGGCAGGTCTGTCCCTGGAGGAGCGGGAGGCTGGTCTGTCCCTTGAGGAGTAGCGGGAGGCAGGTCTGTCCCTGGAGGAGGAGCGGGAGGCAGGTCTGTCCCTGGAGGAGGAGCGGGAGGCAGGTCTGTCCCTGGAGGAGGAGCGGGAGGCAGGTCTGTCCCTGGAGGAGGAGCGGGAGGCAGGTCTGTCCCTGGAGGAGTAGCGGGAGGCAGGTCTGTCTCTGGAGGAGGAGAGGGAGGCTGGTCTATCCCTGGAGGAGGAGCGGGAGGCAGGTCTGTCCCTTGAGGAGGAGCGGGAGGCTGGTCTGTCCCTTGAGGAGTAGCGGGAGGCAGGTCTGTCCCTGGAGGAGGAGCGGGAGGCAGGTCTGTCCCTTGAGGAGGAGCGGGAGGCAGGTCTGTCTCTGGAGGAGGAGAGGGAGGCTGGTGTGTCCCTGGAGGAGGAGCGGGAGGCAGGTCTGTCCCTTGAGGAGGAGCGGGAGGCTGGTCTGTCCCTTGAGGAGTAGCGGGAGGCAGGTCTGTCCCTGGAGGAGGAGCGGGAGGCAGGTCTGTCCCTTGAGGAGGAGCGGGAGGCAGGTCTGTCCCTGGAGGAGAAGCGGGAGGCCGGTCTGTCTCTGGAGGAGGAGCGGGAGGCAGGTCTGTCCCTGGAGGAGGAGCGGGAGGCAGGTCTGTCCCTGGAGGAGGAGCGGGAGGCAGGTCTGTCCCTGGAGGAGGAGCGGGAGGCAGGTCTGTCCCTGGAGGAGGAGCGGGAGGCAGGTCTCTCCCTTGAGGAGGAGCGGGAGGCAGGTCTGTCCCTGGAGGAGGAGCGGGAGGCAGGTCTGTCCCTGGAGGAGGAGCGGGAGGCAGGTCTGTCCCTGGAGGAGGAGCGGGAGGCAGGTCTGTCCCTGGAGGAGGAGCGGGAGGCAGGTCTGTCCCTGGAGGAGCGGGAGGCAGGTCTGTCCCTTGAGGAGTAGCGGGAGGCAGGTCTGTCCCTTGAGGAGAAGCGGGAGGCAGGTCTGTCCCTGGAGGAGGAGCGGGAGGCAGGTCTGTCTCTGGAGGAGGAGCGGGAGGCAGATCTGTCCCTGGAGGAGGAGCGGGAGGCAGGTCTGTCCCTGGAGGAGTAGCGGGAGGCAGGTCTGTCCCTGGAGGAGTAGCGGGAGGCAGGTCTGTCCCTAGAAGAGGAGCGGGAGGCAGGTCTGTCCCTGGAGGAGTAGCGGGAGGCAGGTCTGTCCCTGGAGGAGTAGCGGGAGGCAGGTAGATCTGTCCCTGGAGGAGGAGCGGGAGGCAGGTCTGTCCCTAGAAGAGGAGCGGGAGGCAGGTCTGTCCCTGGAGGAGGAGCGGGAGGCAGGTCTGTCCCTGGAGGAGGAGCGGGAGGCAGGTCTGTCCCTGGAGGAGGAGCGGGAGGCAGGTCTGTCCCTGGAGGAGGAGCGGGAGGCAGGTCTGTCCCTGGAGGAGCGGGAGGCAGGTCTGTCCCTTGAGGAGTAGCGGGAGGCAGGTCTGTCCCTTGAGGAGAAGCGGGAGGCAGGTCTGTCCCTGGAGGAGGAGCGGGAGGCAGGTCTGTCCCTGGAGGAGGAGCGGGAGGCAGGTCTGTCCCTGGAGGAGAAGCGGGAGGCAGGTCTGTCTCTGGAGGAGGAGCGGGAGGCAGGTCTGTCCCTGGAGGAGGAGCGGGAGGAAGAACAGGCTTTATAGTGGGGGTCAGGACTGGCTCTGGAGGCAGGACGGGCTGCAACTGAAGGAGGCTGGACAGTTTATGTAGAAGGGGAAACAGGATGGTCTTATAGACATGGTGCAGGAGGTTATGACAATGACTGACTGCAGGAGTGGATGGTAGGAGAAGGTCTTGAGAAGAAGTAGTCAGGATGGGCAGCAGGAAGAAGAACAGGCTGAGGAAGAGAATCAGGATGTAGGACAGGCGTTGGAGGGACTGACACTGGAGTTGGAGAAGGAGGCAAGATGGTGTGGCCTTTTGGAGAGGAGCCGTAGGTAGGACTGTCCCTGGAGGTGGAACCAAAAAGCAGGCTATGTTCTGAAGTAGGCAAGATGGTCTGGTCTTTGGGGAGGATCAGGATGTAGGACAAGCTCTAGAGAAGAGTTAGGCAGCAAAACTGGCTTTGGAGGCTAGAAAAAGGCTTAGGATAAAGATTAGGAGGCAGGATGGGCTCCAGGAGAGGAACAGGAGGCAAGATGATGTAGTCTTTGGGACAGTAGCAGGAGGAGGAGCAGTCCCTGGAGGAGGAACAGAAAGCAAGACACGTTCTGGAGTAGGAGCACAAGGCAGGATTGTCTCTGAGGGAGCCGGAGAAAGGATGGTCTGGTTTTTGGGAGAGGATCAGAAGGCAGGGCAAGCTCCAATGTAGGATTAAGAGGGTGGATGTTCTCTGGGAGATGAGTAAGAGGGTGAGGAGGATCTGGGCGGAAAAACAGGAGGCAATCTCGTCTTTAGGGGAGGATCAGAAGGCAAGGCTGCCCTTGAGCATCCTGCTGTCTTCTGGGCTACTTGCTAAGAGGACACAGGAGCAGAGAGGAAACAGGAGCAGAGAGGCCACAGGAGCGGAGAGGCCACAGGAGCGGAGAGGCCACAGGAGCGGAGAGGCCACAGGAGCGGAGAGGCCACAGGAGCAGAGAGGCCACAGGAGCAGAAAGGACACAGGAGCAGAGAGGACACAGGAGCAGAGAGGACACAGGAGCAGAGAGGACACAGGAGCAGAGCGTACACAGTCCAGCACACAGGAGCAGAGCGTACACAGTCCAGCACACAGGAGCAGAGCGTATACAGTCCAGCACACAGGGACAGAGCGTATACAGTCCAGCACACAGGGGCAGAGCGTACACAGTCCAGCACACAGGGACAGAGCGTATACAGTCCAGCACACAGGAGCAGAGCATATACAGTCCAGCACACAGGAGCAGAGCGTACACAGTCCAGCACACAGGGACAGAGCGTATACAGTCCAGCACACAGGAGCAGAGCATATACAGTCCAGCACACAGGAGCAGAGCGTACACAGTCCAGCACACAGGGGCAGAGCGTACACAGTCCAGCACACAGGGACAGAGCGTACACAGTCCAGCACACAGGGACAGAGCGTATACAGTCCAGCACACAGGAGCAGAGCGTACACAGTCCAGCACACAGGAGCAGAGCGTACACAGTCCAGCACACAGGGACAGAGCGTATACAGTCCAGCACACAGGAGCAGAGCGTACACAGTCCAGCACACAGGAGCAGAGCGTATACAGTCCAGCACACAGGAGCAGAGTGTACACAGTCCAGCACACAGGAGCAGAGCGTACACAGTCCAGCACACAGGAGCAGAGCGTACACAGTCCAGCACACAGGAACAGAGCGTACACAGTCCAGCACACAGGAGCAGAGCGTACACAGTCCAGCACACAGGAGCAGAGCGTATACAGTCCAGCACACAGGAGCAGAGCGTACACAGTCCAGCACACAGGGACAGAGCGTACACAGTCCAGCACACAGGAGCAGAGCGTATACAGTCCAGCACACAGGAGCAGAGCGTATACAGTCCAGCACACAGGGACAGAGCGTACACAGTCCAGTACACAGGAGCAGAGCGTATACAGTCCAGCACACAGGGGCAGAGCGTACACAGTCCAGCACACAGGGGCAGAGCGTACACAGTCCAGCACACAGGGACAGAGCGTACACAGTCCAGCACACAGGAGCAGAGCGTACACAGTGGAGGTGGAACCAAAAAGCAGGCTATGTTCTGAAGTAGGCAAGATGGTCTGGTCTTTGGGGAGGATCAGGATGTAGGACAAGCTCTAGAGAAGAGTTAGGCAGCAAAACTGGCTTTGGAGGCTAGAAAAAGGCTTAGGATAAAGATTAGGAGGCAGGATGGGCTCCAGGAGAGGAACAGGAGGCAAGATGATGTAGTCTTTGGGACAGTAGCAGGAGGAGGAGCAGTCCCTGGAGGAGGAACAGAAAGCAAGACACGTTCTGGAGTAGGAGCACAAGGCAGGATTGTCTCTGAGGGAGCCGGAGAAAGGATGGTCTGGTTTTTGGGAGAGGATCAGAAGGCAGGGCAAGCTCCAATGTAGGATTAAGAGGGTGGATGTTCTCTGGGAGATGAGTAAGAGGGTGAGGAGGATCTGGGCGGAAAAACAGGAGGCAATCTCGTCTTTAGGGGAGGATCAGAAGGCAAGGCTGCCCTTGAGCATCCTGCTGTCTTCTGGGCTACTTGCTAAGAGGACACAGGAGCAGAGAGGAAACAGGAGCAGAGAGGCCACAGGAGCGGAGAGGCCACAGGAGCGGAGAGGCCACAGGAGCGGAGAGGCCACAGGAGCGGAGAGGCCACAGGAGCAGAGAGGCCACAGGAGCAGAAAGGACACAGGAGCAGAGAGGACACAGGAGCAGAGAGGACACAGGAGCAGAGAGGACACAGGAGCAGAGCGTACACAGTCCAGCACACAGGAGCAGAGCGTACACAGTCCAGCACACAGGAGCAGAGCGTACACATTCCAGCACACAGGAGCAGAGCGTACACAGTCCAGCACACAGGGGCAGAGCGTACACAGTCCAGCACACGGGCAGAGCGTATACAGTCCAGCACACGGGCGGTGTATATACAGTCCAGCACACAGGGGCAGAGCGTATACAGTCCAGCACACAGGAGCAGAGCGTATACAGTCCAGCACACAGGAGCAGAGTGTATTCAGTCCAGTACACAGGGACAGAGCGTATACAGTCCAGTACACAGGGGCAGAGCGTATACAGTCCAGCACACAGGAGCAGAGCGTACACAGTCCAGCACACAGGGACAGAGCGTATACAGTCCAGTACACAGGGGCAGAGCGTATACAGTCCAGCACACAGGAGCAGAGCGTACACAGTCCAGCACACAGGGACAGAGCGTATACAGTCCAGTACACAGGGGCAGAGCGTATACAGTCCAGCACACAGGGGCAGAGCGTATACAGTCCAGCACACAGGGGCAGAGCGTATACAGTCCAGCACACAGGAGCAGAGTGTATTCAGTCCAGTACACAGGGACAGAGCGTACACAGTCCAGCACACAGGGACAGAGTGTATTCAGTCCAGTACACAGGGGCAGAGTGTATTCAGTCCAGTACACAGGGACAGAGCGTATACAGTCCAGTACACAGGAGCAGAGCGTATACAGTCCAGCACACGGGGACAGAGCGTATACAGTCCAGCACACAGGGGCAGAGCGTACACAGTCCAGCACACAGGGGCAGAGCGTATTCAGTCCAGTACACAGGGACAGAGCGTACACAGTCCAGCACACAGGGGCAGAGCGTACACAGTCCAGCACACAGGAGCAGAGCGTACACAGTCCAGTACACAGGGACAGAGCGTATACAGTCCAGCACACAGGGGCAGAGCGTACACAGTCCAGCACACAGGGGCAGAGCGTATTCAGTCCAGTACACAGGGACAGAGCGTACACAGTCCAGCACACAGGGGCAGAGCGTACACAGTCCAGCACACAGGAGCAGAGTGTATTCAGTCCAGTACACAGGGACAGAGCGTATACAGTCCAGTACACAGGAGCAGAGCGTATACAGTCCAGCACACGGGGACAGAGCGTATACAGTCCAGCACACAGGGACAGAGCGTATACAGTCCAGCACACAGGGGCAGAGCGTACACAGTCCAGCACACAGGGACAGAGCGTATACAGTCCAGCACACAGGAGCAGAGCATATACAGTCCAGCACACAGGAGCAGAGCGTACACAGTCCAGCACACAGGGACAGAGCGTATACAGTCCAGCACACAGGAGCAGAGCATATACAGTCCAGCACACAGGAGCAGAGCGTACACAGTCCAGCACACAGGGGCAGAGCGTACACAGTCCAGCACACAGGGACAGAGCGTACACAGTCCAGCACACAGGGACAGAGCGTATACAGTCCAGCACACAGGAGCAGAGCGTACACAGTCCAGCACACAGGAGCAGAGCGTACACAGTCCAGCACACAGGGACAGAGCGTATACAGTCCAGCACACAGGAGCAGAGCGTACACAGTCCAGCACACAGGAGCAGAGCGTATACAGTCCAGCACACAGGAGCAGAGTGTACACAGTCCAGCACACAGGAGCAGAGCGTACACAGTCCAGCACACAGGAGCAGAGCGTACACAGTCCAGCACACAGGAACAGAGCGTACACAGTCCAGCACACAGGAGCAGAGCGTACACAGTCCAGCACACAGGAGCAGAGCGTATACAGTCCAGCACACAGGAGCAGAGCGTACACAGTCCAGCACACAGGGACAGAGCGTACACAGTCCAGCACACAGGAGCAGAGCGTATACAGTCCAGCACACAGGAGCAGAGCGTATACAGTCCAGCACACAGGGACAGAGCGTACACAGTCCAGTACACAGGAGCAGAGCGTATACAGTCCAGCACACAGGGACAGAGCGTACACAGTCCAGTACACAGGAGCAGAGCGTATACAGTCCAGCACACAGGGACAGAGCATATACAGTCCAGCACACAGGGACAGAGCGTACACAGTCCAGCACACAGGGGCAGAGCGTACACAGTCCAGCACACAGGGACAGAGCGTATACAGTCCAGCACACAGGGACAGAGCGTACACAGTCCAGCACACAGGAGCAGAGCGTACACAGTCCAGCACACAGGGACAGAGCATATACAGTCCAGCACACAGGGACAGAGCGTACACAGTCCAGCACACAGGAGCAGAGCGTACACAGTCCAGCACACAGGAGCAGAGCGTATACAGTCCAGCACACAGGGACAGAGCGTATACAGTCCAGCACACAGGAGCAGAGCGTACACAGTCCAGCACACAGGAGCAGAGCGTATACAGTCCAGCACACAGGAGCAGAGCGTACACAGTCCAGCACACAGGAGCAGAGCGTACACAGTCCAGCACACAGGGGCAGAGCGTACACAGTCCAGCACACAGGGGCAGAGTGTATTCAGTCCAGTACACAGGGACAGAGCGTACACAGTCCAGCACACAGGGGCAGAGCGTATACAGTCCAGCACACAGGAGCAGAGCGTATACAGTCCAGCACACAGGAGCAGAGTGTATTCAGTCCAGTACACAGGGACAGAGCGTATACAGTCCAGTACACAGGGGCAGAGCGTATACAGTCCAGCACACAGGAGCAGAGCGTACACAGTCCAGCACACAGGGACAGAGCGTATACAGTCCAGTACACAGGGGCAGAGCGTATACAGTCCAGCACACAGGAGCAGAGCGTACACAGTCCAGCACACAGGGACAGAGCGTATACAGTCCAGTACACAGGGGCAGAGCGTATACAGTCCAGCACACAGGGGCAGAGCGTATACAGTCCAGCACACAGGGGCAGAGCGTATACAGTCCAGCACACAGGAGCAGAGTGTATTCAGTCCAGTACACAGGGGCAGAGCGTATACAGTCCAGCACACAGGAGCAGAGTGTATTCAGTCCAGTACACAGGGACAGAGCGTACACAGTCCAGCACACAGGGACAGAGTGTATTCAGTCCAGTACACAGGGACAGAGCGTACACAGTCCAGCACACAGGGACAGAGTGTATTCAGTCCAGTACACAGGGACAGAGCGTATACAGTCCAGCACACAGGGGCAGAGTGTATTCAGTCCAGTACACAGGGACAGAGCGTATACAGTCCAGCACACAGGGGCAGAGCGTACACAGTCCAGCACACAGGGGCAGAGCGTACACAGTCCAGCACACAGGGGCAGAGTGTATTCAGTCCAGTACACAGGGACAGAGCGTATACAGTCCAGCACACAGGGGCAGAGCGTACACAGTCCAGCACACAGGGGCAGAGCGTATTCAGTCCAGTACACAGGGACAGAGCGTACACAGTCCAGCACACAGGAGCAGAGCGTATACAGTCCAGCACACAGGAGCAGAGTGTATACAGTCCAGCACACAGGGGCAGAGTGTATTCAGTCCAGTACACAGGGACAGAGCGTATACAGTCCAGCACACGGGGACAGAGCGTATACAGTCCAGCACACAGGGACAGAGCGTACACAGTCCAGCACACAGGAGCAGAGCGTACACAGTCCAGCACACAGGAGCAGAGCGTACACAGTCCAGTACACAGGGACAGAGCGTATACAGTCCAGCACACAGGGGCAGAGTGTATTCAGTCCAGTACACAGGGACAGAGCGTATACAGTCCAGCACACGGGGACAGAGCGTATACAGTCCAGCACACAGGGACAGAGCGTACACAGTCCAGCACACAGGAGCAGAGCGTACACAGTCCAGCACACAGGGACAGAGCGTATACAGTCCAGCACACAGGAGCAGAGCATATACAGTCCAGCACACAGGAGCAGAGCGTACACAGTCCAGCACACAGGGGCAGAGCGTACACAGTCCAGCACACAGGGACAGAGCGTACACAGTCCAGCACACAGGGACAGAGCGTATACAGTCCAGCACACAGGAGCAGAGCGTACACAGTCCAGCACACAGGAGCAGAGCGTACACAGTCCAGCACACAGGGACAGAGCGTATACAGTCCAGCACACAGGAGCAGAGCGTACACAGTCCAGCACACAGGAGCAGAGCGTATACAGTCCAGCACACAGGAGCAGAGTGTACACAGTCCAGCACACAGGAGCAGAGCGTACACAGTCCAGCACACAGGAGCAGAGCGTACACAGTCCAGCACACAGGGACAGAGCGTACACAGTCCAGCACACAGGAGCAGAGCGTACACAGTCCAGCACACAGGAGCAGAGCGTATACAGTCCAGCACACAGGAGCAGAGCGTACACAGTCCAGCACACAGGGACAGAGCGTACACAGTCCAGCACACAGGAGCAGAGCGTATACAGTCCAGCACACAGGAGCAGAGCGTATACAGTCCAGCACACAGGGACAGAGCGTATACAGTCCAGTACACAGGAGCAGAGCGTATACAGTCCAGCACACAGCGACAGAGCGTACACAGTCCAGTACACAGGAGCAGAGCGTATACAGTCCAGCACACAGGGACAGAGCATATACAGTCCAGCACACAGGGACAGAGCATATACAGTCCAGCACACAGGGACAGAGCGTACACAGTCCAGCACACAGGGGCAGAGCGTACACAGTCCAGCACACAGGGACAGAGCGTATACAGTCCAGCACACAGGGACAGAGCGTACACAGTCCAGCACACAGGAGCAGAGCGTACACAGTCCAGCACACAGGGACAGAGCATATACAGTCCAGCACACAGGGACAGAGCGTACACAGTCCAGCACACAGGAGCAGAGCGTACACAGTCCAGCACACAGGAGCAGAGCGTATACAGTCCAGCACACAGGGACAGAGCGTATACAGTCCAGCACACAGGAGCAGAGCGTACACAGTCCAGCACACAGGAGCAGAGCGTATACAGTCCAGCACACAGGAGCAGAGCGTACACAGTCCAGCACACAGGAGCAGAGCGTACACAGTCCAGCACACAGGAGCAGAGCGTATACAGTCCAGCACACAGGAGCAGAGCGTATACAGTCCAGCACACAGGGACAAAGCGTACACAGTCCAGTACACAGGAGCAGAGCGTATACAGTCCAGCACACAGGGGCAGAGCGTACACAGTCCAGCACACAGGAGCAGAGCGTATACAGTCCAGCACACAGGAGCAGAGCGTACACAGTCCAGCACACAGGAGCAGAGCGTACACAGTCCAGCACACAGGAGCAGAGCGTACACAGTCCAGCACACAGGGACAGAGCGTATACAGTCCAGCACACAGGGGCAGAGCGTACACAGTCCAGCACACAGGGGCAGAGCGTCCACAGTCCAGCACACAGGAGCAGAGCGTACACAGTCCAGCACACAGGAGCAGAGCGTATACAGTCCAGCACACAGGGGCAGAGCGTACACAGTCCAGCACACAGGAGCAGAGCGTACACAGTCCAGCACACAGGGACAGAGCGTACACAGTCCAGCACACAGGGACAGAGCGTATACAGTCCAGCACACAGGGACAGAGCGTATACAGTCCAGCACACAGGGGCAGAGCGTACACAGTCCAGCACACAGGAGCAGAGCGTACACAGTCCAGCACACAGGAGCAGAGCGTATACAGTCCAGCACACAGGAGCAGAGCGTACACAGTCCAGCACACAGGAGCAGAGCGTACACAGTCCAGCACACAGGGACAGAGCGTACACAGTCCAGTACACAGGAGCAGAGCGTATACAGTCCAGCACACAGGGACAGAGCGTACACAGTCCAGCACACAGGGACAGAGCGTACACAGTCCAGTACACAGGAGCAGAGCGTATACAGTCCAGCACACAGGGACAGAGCGTACACAGTCCAGCACACAGGGACAGAGCGTACACAGTCCAGCACACAGGGGCAGAGCGTACACAGTCCAGCACACAGGAGCAGAGCGTACACAGTCCAGCACACAGGAGCAGAGCGTACACAGTCCAGCACACAGGGGCAGAGCGTACACAGTCCAGCACACAGGGGCAGAGCGTATACAGTCCAGCACACAGGAGCAGAGCGTATACAGTCCAGCACACAGGAGCAGAGCGTATACAGTCCAGCACACAGGAGCAGAGCTTATACAGTCCAGCACACAGGGACAGAGCGTACACAGTCCAGCACACAGGAGCAGAGCGTACACAGTCCAGCACACAGGGACAGAGCGCACACAGTCCAGCACACAGGAGCAGAGCTTATACAGTCCAGCACACAAGGACAGAGCGTACACAGTCCAGCACACAGGGACAGAGCGTACACAGTCCAGCACACAGGGACAGAGCGTACACAGTCCAGCACACAGGGGCAGAGCGTACACAGTCCAGCACACAGGGACAGAGCGTACACAGTCCAGCACACAGGAGCAGAGCTTATACAGTCCAGCACACAAGGACAGAGCGTACACAGTCCAGCACACAGGAGCAGAGCGTATACAGTCCAGCACACAGGAGCAGAGCGTATATAGTCCAGCACACAGGGACAGAGCGTACACAGTCCAGCACACAGGAGCAGAGCGTACACAGTCCAGCACACAGGAGCAGAGCGTATACAGTCCAGCACACAGGGACAGAGCGTACACAGTCCAGTCCACAGGAGCAAAGCGTATACAGTCCAGCACACAGGGACAGAGCGTACACAGTCCAGCACACAGGAGCAGAGCGTACACAGTCCAGCACACAGGGACAGAGCGTATACAGTCCAGTACACAGGAGCAGAGCGTATACAGTCCAGCACACAGGGGCAGAGCGTACACAGTCCAGCACACAGGGGCAGAGCGTACACAGTCCAGCACACAGGAGCAGAGCGTATACAGTCCAGCACACAGGAGCAGAGTGTATTCAGTCCAGTACACAGGAGCAGAGCGTATACAGTCCAGCACACAGGGGCAGAGCGTATACAGTCCAGTACACAGGGGCAGAGCGTATACAGTCCAGTACACAGGAGCAGAGCGTATACAGTCCAGCACACAGGGGCAGAGCGTACACAGTCCAGCACACAGGGGCAGAGCGTACACAGTCCAGCACACAGGAGCAGAGCGTATACAGTCCAGCACACAGGAGCAGAGTGTATTCAGTCCAGTACACAGGAGCAGAGCGTATACAGTCCAGCACACAGGGGCAGAGCGTATACAGTCCAGTACACAGGGGCAGAGCGTATACAGTCCAGCACACAGGGGCAGAGCGTATACAGTCCAGCACACAGGGGCAGAGCGTATACAGTCCAGCACACAGGGGCAGAGCGTACACAGTCCAGCACACAGGGGCAGAGCGTATACAGTCCAGCACACAGGGGCAGAGCGTACACAGTCCAGCACACAGGGGCAGAGCGTATACAGTCCAGCACACAGGAGCAGAGCGTACACAGTCCAGCACACAGGGGCAGAGCGTATACAGTCCAGCACACAGGGGCAGAGCGTATACAGTCCAGCACACAGGGACAGAGCGTATACAGTCCAGCACACAGGGACAGAGCGTACACAGTCCAGCACACAGGGACAGAGCGTATACAGTCCAGCACACAGGGACAGAGCGTACACAGTCCAGCACACAGGGACAGAGCGTACACAGTCCAGCACACAGGGACAGAGCGTACACAGTCCAGCACACAGGGACAGAGCGTATACAGTCCAGCACACAGGGACAGAGCGTATACAGTCCAGTACACAGGGACAGAGCGTATACAGTCCAGCACACAGGAGCAGAGCGTACACAGTCCAGCACACAGGAGCAGAGCGTACACAGTCCAGCACACAGGGGCAGAGCGTATACAGTCCAGCACACAGGGACAGAGCGTATACAGTCCAGCACACAGGGGCAGAGTGTATACAGTCCAGCACACAGGGACAGAGCTTATACAGTCCAGCACACAGGGACAGAGCTTATACAGTCCAGCACACAGGGACAGAGCGTACACAGTCCAGCACACAGGAGCAGAGCGTACACAGTCCAGCACACAGGGACAGAGCTTATACAGTCCAGCACACAGGGACAGAGCTTATACAGTCCAGCACACAGGGACAGAGCGTATACAGTCCAGCACACAGGGGCAGAGTGTATACAGTCCAGCACACAGGGACAGAGCTTATACAGTCCAGCACACAGGGACAGAGCTTATACAGTCCAGCACACAGGGACAGAGCGTATACAGTCCAGCACACAGGGGCAGAGTGTATACAGTCCAGCACACAGGGACAGAGCTTATACAGTCCAGCACACAGGGACAGAGCTTATACAGTCCAGCACACAGGGGCAGAGTGTATACAGTCCAGCACACAGGGGCAGAGCGTATACAGTCCAGCACACAGGGACAGAGCGTATACAGTCCAGCACACAGGGGCAGAGCGTATACAGTCCAGCACACAGGGACAGAGCGTATACAGTCCAGCACACAGGGACAGAGCTTATACAGTCCAGCACACAGGGACAGAGCGTACACAGTCCAGCACACAGGAGCAGAGCGTACACAGTCCAGCACACAGGGGCAGAGCGTATACAGTCCAGCACACAGGGACAGAGCGTATACAGTCCAGCACACAGGGACAGAGCGTATACAGTCCAGCACACAGGGACAGAGCGTACACAGTCCAGCACACAGGGACAGAGCGTATACAGTCCAGTACACAGGAGCAGAGCGTATACAGTCCAGCACACAGGGGCTGAGCGTACACAGTCCAGCACACAGGGGCAGAGCGTATACAGTCCAGCACACAGGGACAGAGCGTACACAGTCCAGCACACAGGGGCAGAGCGTACACAGTCCAGCACACAGGGACAGAGCGTATACAGTCCAGCACACAGGGGCAGAGCGTATACAGTCCAGCACACAGGGACAGAGCGTACACAGTCCAGCACACAGGGACAGAGCGTACACAGTCCAGCACACAGGGGCAGAGCGTACACAGTCCAGCACACAGGGGCAGAGCGTATACAGTCCAGCACACAGGGACAGAGCGTATACAGTCCAGCACACAGGGACAGAGCGTACACAGTCCAGCACACAGGGACAGAGCTTATACAGTCCAGTACACAGGGACAGAGCTTATACAGTCCAGCACACAGGGACAGAGCGTGTACAGTCCAGCACACAGGGACAGAGCGTACACAGTCCAGCACACAGGAGCAGAGCGTACACAGTCCAGCACACAGGAGCAGAGCATATACAGTCCAGCACACAGGGACAGAGCGTATACAGTCCAGCACACAGGGACAGAGCGTATACAGTCCAGCACACAGGGACAGAGCGTACACAGTCCAGCACACAGGGGCAGAGCGTACACAGTCCAGCACACAGGAGCAGAGCGTACACAGTCCAGCACACAGGAGCAGAGCATATACAGTCCAGCACACAGGGACAGAGCGTATACAGTCCAGCACACAGGGACAGAGCGTATACAGTCCAGCACACAGGAGCAGAGCGTACACAGTCCAGCACACAGGGGCAGAGCGTACACAGTCCAGCACACAGGAGCAGAGCGTACACAGTCCAGCACACAGGAGCAGAGCGTATACAGTCCAGCACACAGGAGCAGAGCGTACACAGTCCAGCACACAGGAGCAGAGCATATACAGTCCAGCACACAGGGACAGAGCGTATACAGTCCAGCACACAGGAGCAGAGCGTACACAGTCCAGCACACAGGAGCAGAGCATATACAGTCCAGCACACAGGGACAGAGCGTATACAGTCCAGCACACAGGAGCAGAGCGTACACAGTCCAGCACACAGGAGCAGAGCGTACACAGTCCAGCACACAGGGGCAGAGCGTACACAGTCCAGCACACAGGAGCAGAGCGTACACAGTCCAGCACACAGGAGCAGAGCGTATACAGTCCAGCACACAGGGACAGAGCGTATACAGTCCAGCACACAGGAGCAGAGCGTATACAGTCCAGCACACAGGGACAGAGCGTATACAGTCCAGCACACAGGAGCAGAGCGTACACAGTCCAGCACACAGGAGCAGAGCGTACACAGTCCAGCACACAGGGGCAGAGCGTACACAGTCCAGCACACAGGAGCAGAGCGTACACAGTCCAGCACACAGGAGCAGAGTGTACACAGTCCAGCACACAGGAGCAGAGCGTATCCAGTCCAGCACACGGGCAGAGCGTATACAGTCCAGCACACGGGCAGAGCGTATACAGTCCAGCACACGGACAGAGCGTATACAGTCCAGCACACAGGGGCAGAGCGTATACAGTCCAGCACACAGGGGCAGAGCGTATACAGTCCAGCACACAGGGACAGAGCGTATACAGTCCAGCACACAGGAGCAGAGCGTATACAGTCCAGCACACAGGGGCAGAGCGTATACAGTCCAGCATACAGGGGCAGAGCGTATTCAGTCCAGCACACAGGAGCAGAGCGTACACAGTCCAGCACACAGGGACAGAGCGTATACAGTCCAGCACACAGGAGCAGAGCGTACACAGTCCAGCACACAGGAGCAGAGCGTATACAGTCCAGCACACAGGAGCAGAGCGTACACAGTCCAGCACACAGGAGCAGAGCGTATACAGTCCAGCACACAGGGACAGAGCGTACACAGTCCAGCACACAGGAGCAGAGCGTATACAGTCCAGCACACAGGGACAGAGCGTATTCAGTCCAGCACACAGGGACAGAGCGTATACAGTCCAGCACACAGGGACAGAGCGTATACAGTCCAGCACACAGGGACAGAGCGTATACAGTCCAGCACACAGGGACAGAGCGTATACAGTCCAGCACACAGGGACAGAGCGTATACAGTCCAGCACACAGGGACAGAGCGTATACAGTCCAGCACACAGGAGCAGAGCGTACACAGTCCAGCACACAGGGGCAGAGCGTATACAGTCCAGCACACAGGGACAGAGCGTATACAGTCCAGCACACAGGAGCAGAGCGTACACAGTCCAGCACACAGGGACAGAGCGTATACAGTCCAGCACACAGGAGCAGAGTGTATACAGTCCAGCACACAGGCGGTGTATACACAGTCCAGCACACAGGGACAGAGCGTATACAGTCCAGCACACGGGCGGTGTATATACAGTCCAGCACACGGGCGGTGTGTATACAGTCCAGCACACGGGCGGAGGATATACTGTGTGGCTGTCCACAGTCCAGGCTATGCTGCTTCACTTCCAGGGGCTCTTTCCTCCTCTGGTGCCGGGGTCAGAGGTTGGGCGCAGAGTTTTGCTCATGTGGTTGTACTCGTGTTCTTCTGGGCAGCGATGAGCGGTGATCTGTGATCATTGCATATAACATGACATTAGAGTCTATGAAGCGGCTTCAGATTCCCAGGAGACTGTAATTCATAGGCCATTAATTCAGTGGCTGCGGCTCCTGCGCAGGGTCTGAGTCTCCCAGCTGTGCACTATCCATCAGCAGCGCTGTATTATGGAGGGGAAATCATTTCTCCATGCCCTGTTTCCATTTGTTTTTCCCTGTGTTGCTATGTCTTGAGTGCCTGAGGGGCTTCTGATGTGAGCGTGTGTAGCCCCCTCCTCTCCCTCCCTTGCTCCCTGCAGGTTGGTTGACTTCATGTTTCTACGCGCCGAGGCCAATAGACTAAAGTGTTCCACTTCCCCTGAGTTCTCCCATGGGCCGCCTGCTGTAATCGCACACTTTAGCTGGGCTGGGGAGCCCTGGCTACATGCAGGTTACATGCACGGAGAATGGTATCACAAGGGACAATGACCTTCCCATGGAAGAGATGGAGAGCACTGCACAGGGGCATGCTGGGAGAGCAGGGACGGCAAGCGCCAAACAATAAATGGCATTTCTGTGACCTTGAGATGTATGAGGTGGTGATGGTGCCGGTTGTCCCTCCACCCCCATGTCCGTCCCTCCACCCCCATGTCCGTCATGACTTATGTCATCTCGTCTTTGGGAACCATGGTTGTACGGAGCCGAGGAAAGCCGCTTATTCAGGGTGATCATTACTAGCTGGTAGCATTTTCCTCGTGGTGAATGAGGCTCTACATCACGTGTGGGGCTTTATACACATATTCTCTAACCATTTTTCCATCTACCTGCTGTGTGCACTGGACTCGGGACCATGATTTGCGTCTTCCGGTTGGTTATTTTACAGTCCCTGTGCTTATTAAAGGTGTCTGAATCTGCCAGTTTGGGTTGAATCAGTTGACCATTTCTGTATGGGGGGTCTCCCAACCCTCCCCCTACAGACGATGATCAGGTGAGATAACCTGCTCCAGAGGGGCATGGAGGGGGCCAGAGAGGCATGGAGGGGGCAAGCAGAGGGGTTTGGGGCAAGGGGGGTAGGGCGAGGGTTCTTTAGTGTGTGGAACGGGGGTCTGTTTGGGACGACATAGGGGTCTAGAGGAGGGGGTCTCCGAGGTGTAGACAGCACAGGACTGCATGGCAGTGGCTTTCTCTCATGAGTGCTCGGCTGACGTTCCACGTGTTTGGGGACCCCCATGTCTTCTAGATTTGGAGCGGCTGGTGGGGGGTCTTCTGACTCTCCACACAGAGACTGGAGGTATCACCCACTCCTTTCTCGCGTGTTATATAGATAATGTAGTACTTGGACTTGTCTCCACAAGACGGCGGTGCGGTCATTATTCTGTTGCAGGCGCCTAGTCCTCCTGACTGTATCTTATGTAGGTGGAGACCCTTGAGGAATGTTGTGGACCCTGGCAGCGGGTTCTCTGAGGATGGGTCGGCCATACTGATTGGTACCTCAGTCTTCTGTTCTTAGCATGTAAACTCGGCATATTTGCTCATTTTAGCCTCCCTTTCCTCTTGCACAGATTGTTCTTGTGTTTGTGGCCCTTCTGCTGCCCCCCAGGATGGAGAAATGAGCGGCAGCCATATTTGGCTGTTTGTATGGAGTGATGATTGTGTTACTTCTTCCCTGTCCTTTCTGGGGGTTCTGCACTTTTGGGTCATCCATGTACTGTGTCTCCAGGCCCGAGCATCTCCCGCCAGCGCAGATCCAGCTCGTTCTTTTCTATGACTGTCTCCTTCATAAATGTTAGTGACTGTAATGGAGACGTCATTGCCGTGTTGTCCTGTACCACCAGCAGGTATCTAGCCCGCCATTCTTCTGGTCTAACACCTTTTTTCTACTTACCCTGCAGCAAGAGAGGAGAACGTGGCCACCTTCCGCGGCTCTGAGTATTTGTGTTACGACCTGTCCCAGAATCCAATCCAAAGCAGCAGCGATGAAATTACCTTGTCCTTCAAAACCCGACAGAGAAATGGGCTCATCCTCCACACCGGCAAGTCTGCAGACTACGTCAACCTGGCGCTGAAGGGCGGCGCCGTCTCGCTGGTCATCAATCTGGGCTCTGGTGCCTTTGAGGCCATCGTGGAACCGGCCAACGATAAGTTCAACGATAATGAGTGGCATGACGTGAAGGTGACTCGGAACCTGCGCCAGGTAAGGAGGTCGTGGTAACACCGGCGGGCCAGGTTACAGGGCCAGCAGGTACTATTACTCTGTACATGGGGTACCAGGAGGGCGATGATCAGGGCTGTGTGCTAGCCCCGTGCACAGAGGACACCGGGAACATGAGGCTTGTGAGCCAGGACCCTGCTGTCAGCTATGGTCTGTAGTGTGAGGAGCCAGACGTACTGCTGTGTATAAGGACCACTAGATAGAAACATGCCCACGAGGCGGAGTGCAGGTAATCTGCAGAGATCTACTCACCTAGGAATAGAGATCTGTCCGCAGCTGCAGAGAGGGCCTGACAGAGATCAGGGAGGATCACTCGGGGGTCCTGACCGCCGCCATCACGTGAGAGGGGTAGAAAATAGACCCCGCTGGGGAGAGTGCGTCCAGTCACTGACCCGCACACTCGCCCTCTTCAGGGGCTACTTACCTCTCGTAGCCATTGGGGCTACTACAGACGCGCAGGTCCATCAGGACACATTGGGGGGCGCTGCTGAGACGATGACTGAGTTTCTGTGTTGCGGTGACTCATTCTGGAGCGTAAGTATGAGTAGCGGGGAAGCCATGACGGGCGCGTGAGTGTGTGTGGAGGGGGCGGCGCGCAGAATGGCGGCTACAGCGCAGGATTAACCCCTAACCATTCATGTAATGTGTCATTGCTACTAACCAGCTCCTCTCCACAGTGTACTAACACCCTAACTGGTCACCTTTGTTTTATCTCTTCTCTTTTATTTTCTCCTTATTTTGCGTTGTTGGATCTGACGACCCTTCTGTTCACAGTTATTCAATTTGCTTTTTTTTTTCCCCCCACTTTTCCGCAAAGCACTCAGGCATTGGACACGCTATGGTAAACAAACTACATTGTCTGGTAGATATCATTCTTATTGTCTAATAATTCTCTGGATTTGCGGTGTGGTTTTTCCTTTCTCTTTTTCTTCACCTCTTCAATGTCTCCTTTGATTTCACCTCCCACGTCCGTCCGTCCGCCTTGGAAGCAATAAATATTCTGTCTGTGCTGTACGTATCTGTGGATACGTGACAGATATATGTTATCTAGAGCCCCCCTCTGGCATTCTCATTTTACCATCCTCCACCCAGATTCCCCCCCGGAGCCCCTCACACCTCATGTCATTTGTTTGACTGGTCCGTGTCTGATGGTCTAAGGGAGGACACTGTCTCCTGGAGCATCGGCGGTGGTCCCGGGCCTGAGGCCCCTAATAATGCCACCTGACGAGCTCCATTACTTCTCTGCATGCTGTGTGTCTCCATGTTGGCAGGGAAGGCTGGCGTGCTGCCGCAGGCGGAGATCCGTGTACTTTTTTAATCCTTTTTTACCCAATGATTACTTGAGACACCACCTTTCTCTGCCCTTACCCAGGGACACCATTGTGTAAGTGAACATTAATTACTGAGAACTCGCCATCAATCAGAGGTCTCAGCATTGCTGCGACTCCACCTTGTGCCGTTCCTTCTGGTGACGGTGAGTGGTACTTGTGGCCGGATATTGGAGATGAATGAAGGGCCGTATATGTCAGGTCAGTGTTGGGTCCTTACTCAGATAGTGCCTGTAGTGGGCACCGATCACTCACACACTCCGTCACCCACCTCTACTTGTTGGGAAGGTTATTTGTGGCCCCCTCTCTATCATACAGTCTCCATTACGCCGGGCAATGTGCGGACAATACACAATGCTTTTTATATTGGCATCGAGGAGGTGATCAGCCATGAAGCGTGTGAGCGATTAGCATTGTTGTGCACATCGTAGGCTCCTATTATACTGTGGGGTCAGTTACCCATCCGCATGGCTCCGATGTGTGGCCCAGCCTTGTGTACGAGGCCTCCTCTGTGCGTAGTCTCAGGTGGTCACTTACTAAGTCCGGAGGCGTCCTAGCTCCTTGGACAGTGGCGGAGATGTACAGGAGTGACTCGTCCTCTGGACTTGGGACGTCTTGTAGGGATCTCTTTGCTATTTGACGTGGGATCTCTGAGTCCACCGCCGATCAGCACTCCAGCCTTCCCATCTCCATCTCTCCCTTTCTAACAGACTAACGTGTTGCCTCTCCATCCTCATGTGTCATCACTTGTGCGGCTGGTTGAGGACTTGTAGTGCGGAGGGTGGGGGGGAGCGGACCTTTAGGCATGCGTGGATGAGCAGCTCTTCCTTCCTCTCGGGACTAATGAGAATTGGGTGAAGGAGTCCTGAGAACGTCCTGCTCTCCGGGCTCCGGTCCCCACTCAACCTTTATTACTGGTGGTCTCTTTGGCTTGTTGGCATTTTCATTCTTTGGGGCTCTTTGTGCAGCGGTGGGCTGTGTAGATGTTTGAGGTGCGATTTAAGGGTTGTTGTGAATGTCTACGGGATTAGTCAGTGAAGGGTTAAACCTGTAAACCTCAGGTGCCTCTGAAGTGGTAGTCCGAGCTGCTGAACACATGCGCTGATCTGATATTGGACATCCAGCAAGGTGTCCACATCTGCCCCCGCCATCCCCTGTGCAGCCATGTGCTGGCCCGTGGCACAGTGCCGCATGGATCGGCACCTCATCTGCCTTATCTCGCTGTATTCTGCTGTATCTGGGTCCTTATAAAAGCCTACTAACGTCATGTGTTCAGCCGGCCGTTTTCCTGGGACATGGCATTTCATATTCCGGAGTGGTCCCCGAGGGGTCACATGCTGTCTCCCATGATGAAGGGGGTTCCTGGGGGCGTTGTGAGGTGCGGTAAGTATTTGTGTCTGCAGGGCATTCGGGCAGCATGTTCCTCTTCAGGTGGCCACGTTCTCCAGGTGAACATGAAATGCTCGGTTGATGGATGGTTCGTAGGGGTCTCGGTCTTGTGTCGGGTTCTAACCTCTTCGCCCACTGTCGGCAGCTGGGGAGGATGATGGCTTTGGTCATCCAAATCCAGAAGACGTGACAATGAAAGAAACGTTTTTACCTTATTCTTCACCAAGACCAGGGTGTTATCTCGCTCCGGCTCTGCGGAGGGCATCGCTCAGAGTCATGTTGTGTTGCTTTCTTCCCTTAAGGTGACAATATCCGTGGATGGGATTCTAACTACCACCGGATACACTCAGGAGGACTACACCATGTTGGGGTCCGATGACTTCTTCTATGTCGGGGGCAGCCCCAGCACCGCAGACCTACCAGGGTCCCCTGTCAGTAACAACTTCATGGGCTGCTTAAAGGAGGTGAGTGGACACCGCGTATTACACCAGACGTCTTACTGGCTCCTTCACATGTTGTTAGCTGAATGGAGAAACTCGTCTGCAGAAAGCTGTCTGTGGATTGCTGGTGTGCCTCACGGGGGGACACGGCTACTGTGATCTGGTCAGTCCTGTGCGGGGTTGATGCTGGTGAGCACATTACATGGCAGCTTTATTACAGACTGTGCGGCCTGTGAGCAGAGAATAATAGCTGGATGGGCCACAGCCTTCTCTTGCCGGCAGCGGATCTGATTTAATTCTGCTAATTGCAATACATTTATTTGGCTCGTCGGAATAACGTGTATGTTTCTGTGCTCGTGTTCTGACTCTCAGTCCTTGTGCAGATTACCCTGCCCCCCTCAAGCACATGGCTCTGACCACCCTCTCTCCATGTGCATGTGGCCCTGGCCTCCCTCAAGCACATGGCTCTGACCACCCTCTCTCCATGTGCATGTGGCCCTGGCCCCCCTCTGCATGCACATGGCTCTGGCCACCCTCTCTCCATGTGCATGTGGCCCTGGCCCCCCTCTGCATGCACATGGCTCTGGCCACCCTCTCTCCATGTGCATGTGGCCCTGGCCCCCCTCAAGCACATGGCTCTGACCACCCTCTCTCCATGTGCATGTGGCCCTAGCCCCCCTCAAGCACATGGCTCTGACCACCCTCTCTCCATGTGCATGTGGCCCTGGCCCCCCTCTGCATGCACATGGCTCTGGCCACCCTCTCTCCATGTGCATGTGGCCCTGGCCCCCCTCAAGCACATGGCTCTGACCACCCTCTCTCCATGTGCATGTGGCCCTGGCCCCCCTCAAGCACATGGCTCTGACCACCCTCTCTCCATGTGCATGTGGCCCTGGCCCCCCTCTGCATGCACATGGCTCTGGCCACCCTCTCTCCATGTGCATGTGGCCCTGGCCCCCCTCTGCATGCACATGGCTCTGGCCACCCTCTCTCCATGTGCATGTGGCCCTGGCCCCCCTCAAGCACATGGCTCTGGTCACCCTCTCTCCATGTGCATGTGGCCCTGGCCCCCCTCAAGCACATGGCTCTGGTCACCCTCTCTCCATGTGCATGTGGCCCTGGCCCCCCTCAAGCACATGGCTCTGGTCACCCTCTCTCCATGTGCATGTGGCCCTGGCCCCCCTCAAGCACATGGCTCTGACCACCCTCTCTCCATGTGCATGTGGCCCTGGCCCCCCTCTGCATGCACATGGCTCTGACCACCCTCTCTCCATGTGCATGTGGCCCTAGCCCCCCTCAAGCACATGGCTCTGACCACCCTCTCTCCATGTGCATGTGGCCCTGGCCCCCCTCTGCATGCACATGGCTCTGGCCACCCTCTCTCCATGTGCATGTGGCCCTGGCCCCCCTCTGCATGCACATGGCTCTGGCCACCCTCTCTCCATGTGCATGTGGCCCTGGCCTCCCTCAAGCACATGGCTCTGGTCACCCTCTCTCCATGTGCATGTGGCCCTGGCCCCCCTCAAGCACATGGCTCTGACCACCCTCTCTCCATGTGCATGTGGCCCTAGCCCCCCCCAAGCACATGGCTCTGACCACCCTCTCTCCATGTGCATGTGGCCCTGGCCCCCCTCTGCATGCACATGGCTCTGGCCACCCTCTCTCCATGTGCATGTGGCCCTGGCCCCCCTCTGCATGCACATGGCTCTGGTCACCCTCTCTCCATGTGCATGTGGCCCTGGCCCCCCTCAAGCACATGGCTCTGACCACCCTCTCTCCATGTGCATGTGGCCCTGGCCCCCCTCAAGCACATGGCTCTGACCACCCTCTCTCCATGTGCATGTGGCCCTGGCCCCCCTCAAGCACATGGCTCTGGCCACCCTCTCTCCATGTGCATGTGGCCCTGGCCCCCCTCTGCATGCACATGGCTCTGACCACCCTCTCTCCATGTGCATGTGGCCCTAGCCCCCCTCAAGCACATGGCTCTGACCACCCTCTCTCCATGTGCATGTGGCCCTGGCCCCCCTCTGCATGCACATGGCTCTGGCCACCCTCTCTCCATGTGCATGTGGCCCTGGCCCCCCTCTGCATGCACATGGCTCTGGCCACCCTCTCTCCATGTGCATGTGGCCCTGGCCCCCCTCTGCATGCACATGGCTCTGGCCACCCTCTCTCCATGTGCATGTGGCCCTGGCCCCCCTCAAGCACATGGCTCTGGTCACCCTCTCTCCATGTGCATGTGGCCCTGGCCCCCCTCAAGCACATGGCTCTGACCACCCTCTCTCCATGTGCATGTGGCCCTGGCCCCCCTCTGCATGCACATGGCTCTGGCCACCCTCTCTCCATGTGCATGTGGCCCTGGCCCCCCTCAAGCACATGGCTCTGACCACCCTCTCTCCATGTGCATGTGGCCCTGGCCCCCCTCTGCATGCACATGGCTCTGACCACCCTCTCTCCATGTGCATGTGGCCCTGACCCCCTCTGTTTGCACATGGCCCTGACCCCCTCAAGCACATGGCTCTGGCCACCCTCTCTCCATGTGCATGTGGCCCTGGCCCCCCTCAAGCACATGGCTCTGACCACCCTCTCTCCATGTGCATGTGGCCCTGGCCCCCCTCTGCATGCACATGGCTCTGACCACCCTCTCTCCATGTGCATGTGGCCCTGACCCCCTCTGTATGCACATGGCCCTGACCCCCTCAAGCACATGGCTCTGGCCACCCTCTCTCCATGTGCATGTGGCCCTGACCCCCTCTGTATGCACATGGCCCTGACCCCCTCAAGCACATGGCTCTGGCCACCCTCTCTCCATGTGCATGTGGCCCTGACCCCCTCTGTATGCACATGGCCCTGACCCCCTCAAGCACATGGCTCTGGCCACCCTCTCTCCATGTGCATGTGGCCCTGGCCCCCCTCAAGCACATGGCTCTGACCACCCTCTCTCCATGTACATGTGGCCCTGACCCCCTCTGTATGCACATGGCCCTGACCCCCTCAAGCACATGGCTCTGGCCACCCTCTCTCCATGTGCATGTGGCCCTGGCCCCCCTCAAGCACATGGCTCTGACCACCCTCTCTCCATGTGCATGTGGCCCTGGCCCCCCTCAAGCACATGGCTCTGACCACCCTCTCTCCATGTGCATGTGGCCCTGACCCCCTCTGTATGCACATGGCCCTGACCCCCTCAAGCACATGGCTCTGGCCACCCTCTCTCCATGTGCATGTGGCCCTGGCCCCCCTCAAGCACATGGCTCTGGCCACCCTCTCTCCATGTGCATGTGGCCCTGGCCCCCCTCAAGCACATGGCTCTGGCCACCCTCTCTCCATATGCATGTGGCCCTGGCCCCCCTCAAGCACATGGCTCTGGCCACCCTCTCTCCATGTGCATGTGGCCCTAGCCCCCCTCAAGCACATGGCTCTGGCCACCCTCTCTCCATGTGCATGTGGCCCTGACCCCCTCAAGCACATGGCTCTGGCCACTCTCTCTCCATGTGCATGTGGCCCTGGCCCCTCTCAAGCACATGGCTCTAGCCCTTTCTCTTTGCATCAACGTGACCTGGCAACTCTCTTTCTCCGCTTGCACATGGATCTGGCCCTCTCTCTGCGTGCATGTGGCCCTGGACCCCTCTCTTCCTTACGCACACGGCCATGCTCCCCCACTCCTCGTGGATGTTGCTCCATCTCCCTTCTCCTCTTTGTGGATGTACCTCTTCCCCCAGCTTCTCCTGCTCGTGGACATGACTTTGTCTCCACTCTCCTCCTCGTGGACGTGGCTTTGTCTCCCCTCGTGGACGTGGCTTTGTCTCCCCTCGTGGACGTGGCTTTGTCTCCCCTCTCCTCGTGGACGTGGCTTTGTCTCCCCTCGTGGACGTGGCTTTGTCTCCCCTCTCCTCGTGGACGTGGCTTTGTCTCCCCTCTCCTCGTGGACGTGGCTTTGTCTCCCCTCTTGGACGTGGCTTTGTCTACCCTCTTCTCCTCTTGGACGTGGCTTTGTCTCCCCTCTCCTCCTCTTGGATGTGGCTTTGTCTCCCCCTCGTGGACGTGGCTTTGTCTCCCCTTGTGGACATGGCTGTGTATCCTCTTTCCTCCTCGTGGACATGGCTTTGTCTCCCCTCTTGGACTTAGCTTTGTCTCCCCACTCCTCCTCCTCGATGTGGCTTTGTCTCCCCTCCTGGACGTGGCTTTGTCTCCCCTCTCCTCCTCCTGGACGTGGCTTTGTCTCCCCTCTTAGACGTGGCTTTTTCTCCCCTCTCCTCCTCGTGGACGTGGCTTTGTCTCCCCTCTTGGACTTGGCTTTGTCTCCCCTCTTGGATGTGGCTTTGTCTCCCCTCTTGGTCGTGGCTTTGTCTCCCCTCTTGGACGTGGCTTTGTCTCCCCTCTTGGACGTGGCTTTGTCTCCCCTCTTGGACGTGGCTTTGTCTCCCCTCTTGGACGTGGCTTTGTCTCCCCTCTTGGACGTGGCTTTGTCTCCCCTCTTGGATGTGGCTTTGTCTCCCCTCTTGGACGTGGCTTTGTCTCCCCTCTTGGACGTGGCTTTGTCTCCCCTCTTGGATGTGGCTTTGTCTCCCCTCTTGGACGTGGCTTTGTCTCCCCTCTCCTCCTCCTGGACGTGGATTTGTCTCCCCTCTTGGACGTGGCTTTGTCTCCCCTCTCCTCCTCCTGGACGTGGCTTTGTCTCCCCTCTCCTCCTCCTGGACGTGGCTTTGTCTCCCCTCTCCTCCTCTTGGACGTGGCTTTGTCTCCCCTCTCCTACTCTTGGACGTGGCTTTGTCTCACCTCTCCTCCTCTTGGATGTGGTGTTGTCTCCCCTCTTGGACGTGGCTTTGTCTCCCCTCTCCTCCTCCTGGACGTGGCTTTGTCTCCCCTCTCCTCCTCTTGGACATGGCTTTGTCTCCCCTCTTGGACGTGGCTTTGTCTCCCCTCTCCTCCTCCTGGACGTGGCTTTGTCTCCCCTCTCCTCCTCCTGGACGTGGCTTTGTCTCCCCTCTCCTCCTCTTGGACGTGGCTTTGTCTCCCCTCTCCTCCTCCTGGATGTGGCTTTGTCTCCCCTCTCCTCCTCTTGGACGTGGCTTTGTCTCCCCCTCTCCTCCTGGACGTGGTTTTGTCTCCCCTCTTGGTCGTGGCTTTGTCTCCCCTCTCCTTCTCTTGGACGTGGCTTTGTCTCCCCTCTCCTCCTCCTGGACGTGGTTTTGTCTCCCCTCTTGGTCGTGGCTTTGTCTCCCCTCTCCTTCTCTTGGACGTGGCTTTGTCTCCCCTCTCCTCCTCCTGGATGTGGCTTTGTCTCCCCTCTCCTTCTCTTGGACGTGGCTTTGTCTCCCCCTCTCCTCCTCCTGGACGTGGCTTTGTCTCCCCTCCTGGACGTGGCTTTGTCTCCTCTCTCCTCCTCCTGGACGTGGCTTTGTATCCCCTCTTGGTCGTGGCTTTGTCTCCCCTCTTCTTCTCTTGGACGTGGCTTTGTCTCCCCTCTCCTCCTCTTTGACGTGGCTTTGTCTCCCCTCTCCTCCTCCTGGATGTGGCTTTGTCTCCCCTCTCCTCCTCTTGGACGTGGCTTTGTCTCCCCTCTCCTCCTCCTGGACGTGGCTTTGTCTCCCCTCTCCTCCTCTTGGATGTGGCTTTGTCTCCCCTCTCCTCCTCCTGGACGTGGCTTTGTCTCCCCTCTCCTCCTCTTGGACGTGGCTTTGTCTCCCCTCCCCTCCTCCTGGACGTGTCTTTGTCTCCCCTCTCCTCCTCCTGGACGTGGCTTTGTCTCCCCTCTCCTCCTCCTGCACGTGGCTTTGTCTCCCCTCTCCTCCTCCTGGACGTGGCTTTGTTTCCCCTCTCCTCCTCCTGGACGTGGCTTTGTCTCCCCTCTCCTTCTCTTGGACGTGGCTTTGTCTCCCCTCTCCTCCTCCTGGATGTGGCTTTGTCTCCCCTCTCCTCCTCTTGGACGTGGCTTTGTCTCCCCCTCTCCTCCTGGACGTGGTTTTGTCTCCCCTCTTGGTCGTGGCTTTGTCTCCCCTCTCCTTCTCTTGGACGTGGCTTTGTCTCCCCTCTCCTCCTCCTGGACGTGGTTTTGTCTCCCCTCTTGGTCGTGGCTTTGTCTCCCCTCTCCTTCTCTTGGACGTGGCTTTGTCTCCCCTCTCCTCCTCTTGGTCGTGGCTTTGTCTCCCCTCTCCTTCTCTTGGACGTGGCTTTGTCTCCCCTCTCCTCCTCCTGGACGTGGCTTTGTCTCCCCTCTTGGACGTGGCTTTGTCTCCTCTCTCCTCCTCCTGGACGTGGCTTTGTCTCCCCTCTTGGTCGTGGCTTTGTCTCCCCTCTTCTTCTCTTGGACGTGGCTTTGTCTCCCCTCTCCTCCTCTTTGACGTGGCTTTGTCTCCCCTCTCCTCCTCCTGGATGTGGCTTTGTCTCCCCTCTCCTCCTCTTGGACGTGGCTTTGTCTCCCCTCTCCTCCTCCTGGACGTGGCTTTGTCTCCCCTCTCCTCCTCTTGGATGTGGCTTTGTCTCCCCTCTCCTCCTCCTGGACGTGGCTTTGTCTCCCCTCTCCTCCTCTTGGACGTGGCTTTGTCTCCCCTCCCCTCCTCCTGGACGTGGCTTTGTCTCCCCTCTCCTCCTCCTGGACGTGGCTTTGTCTCCCCTCTCCTCCTGCACGTGGCTTTGTCTCCCCTCTCCTCCTCCTGGACGTGGCTTTGTTTCCCCTCTCCTCCTCCTGGACGTGGCTTTGTCTCCCCTCTCCTTCTCTTGGACGTGGCTTTGTCTCCCCTCTCCTCCTCCTGGACGTGGCTTTGTCTCCCCTCTCCTCCTCTTGGACGTGGCTTTGTCTCCCCTCTCCTCCTCCTGGACGTGGCTTTGTCTCCCCTCTCCCCTCCTCTTGGACGTGGCTTTGTCTCCCCCTCTCCTCCTCCTGGACGTGGTTTTGTCTCCCCTCTTGGTCGTGGCTTTGTCTCCCCTCTTACCTCCTCTTGGACGTGGATTTGTCTCCCCCTCTCCTCCTCCTGGACGTGGTTTTGTCTCCCCTCTTGGACGGGCCACAAGCTCTCTGTGTCGGGGCCACAAGCTCTCTGTGTGGGGGGCCACAAGCTCTCTGTGTGGGGGGCCACAAACTCTCTGTGTGGGGGGCCACAAGCTCTCACTGTGGGGGGCCACAAGCTCTCTGTGTCGGGGGACACAAACTCTAAGTGTGAGAGGACACAAGCTCTCTGTGTGGGGGGCCACAAGCTCTCTGTGTGGGGGGCCACAAGCTCTCACTGTGGGGGGCCACAAGCTCTCTGTGTCGGGGGCCACAAGCTCTCTGTGTCGGGGGACACAAGCTCTCTGTGTGGGGGGCCACAAACTCTCTGTGTGGGGGGCCACAAGCTCTCACTGTGGGGGGCCACAAGCTCTCTGTGTGGGGGGGACACAAGCTGTAAGTGTGAGAGGGCACAAGCTCTCTGTGTCGGGGGACACAAGCTCTCTGTCGGGGGACACAAGCTCTGTGTGGGGGGCTGCTACCATGGGCTCTATTATTTAATCTGTCTGGAGGTAAATGTTTCTGGTTCTGATGTGATGACCCCTGCTGGCTGCAGATGGTAGTGACAGCCAGGTGACAAAATGTCAGGAGCAGAGCTGTGATATCTCCAGATCCTGGAAAGATGAGGATGTTCCTGAAAATAAGGAGACGTAGGTGGGTAATACGAGTAGACAATGGTCGTATATATAATCGATACGTTAGTGACTACTGTCGTACCATCTCCCACATGGGTGCGTGGATACAAACTCTCCCAGGTCTGTCACTTCTTCAATTTAATGCAACTAAAAATTAAAGAATTGACATCCCCCTCTCCTTGGGCGGTGGTCCAGTGCAGTGCTCCGGTGGTCCTCCTCATTGAGGTCCGAGTCCTCAGCAGTTCCACAGCTTGTAGTGGTCGTCCATACGTCGTGGCGCTGAGTGAGGATGCCGGCTGTGCGCAGATGTGACCGCCACTGATGGGCTGCAGCGTTCATCTGCGGCCACTTGTAAGAAGATCAAGAGACCACCGGAGCGAGCGTCTGTCCCGGGTCTTGGGGGGGAAGAGATGCGCGGTGTTCCTCGATTATCACACGTAATGTCCTGTCCTCGTCACAACGGTGAGAACTTCACCACTTTCTAACAGACTTTGTTGCTATTTTTCACCATTTTCAGGATCTTTCCCTGATTTCTGTGAATGGGGATTTTCCATTTTAACATCCAGAAGCTGAACGCCTGTCTTCTTCTCACAGCTGGGTGTTTGTTACAGTCGTGTCCAGTTTTGGCACCTTTTCATTATACAATTATTAAAGATTATTGTGTAATATTATTTATTATAGGAGCAGCTGTGTGATGCTGATTGGGGGTCCTGAGACCCCCCAGCTGTCCATCAGAACACTTCTCTGAAGTGCGCACTTCTTGCATGAGCGCCCCACAGAGGCTTATAATATTAGTATTATTACTGAGCCCGTACAGCGCTCTCTTCAGAGAAGTGTTTGAGGGGTGAGTGGGGTCTCAGGACCCAGACCCCCCAAATGATCAACCATGAAATGTTAATAAATGAGAGTCACAATTTACTGCTATTTCAATACTTCTAAACTGTGCAATAAATGTTGTGATGATACTTATCAATGAATGCTAAGTGTTATATAGATGGGCTCTGCGCTGGAGGTGGCAAGGGGGACGTGGACCCTCTTAACTGTCTCCTCGTCCGACATGCCCAGTGTATGGCCATTCTCACTGGTGTATCAATGGCCCCTCCAGCCGATGAGCCTCTCGTGGGACATGTGTGAGATTCTGGCTTCATGTCCCCTCTTCTTTGCACTGCAGGTGGTCTATAAAAATAATGACATCCGCTTAGAGCTTTCTCGATTGGCAAGAATTGGAGACACAAAAATGAAGATCTACGGAGATGTGGTATTTAAGTGTGAGAACGTGGCTACTCTGGACCCCATCAGCTTCGAGAGCCCAGAAGCCTACATCAGCCTGCCCAAGTGGAACACGAAGCGCATGGGCTCCATATCCTTCGACTTCCGCACCACAGAGCCCAACGGCCTCATCCTCTTTACACATGGAAAGCCGCAGGACAGGAAGGACGTGAGGAGTCAGAAGAACACCAAAGTGGACTTCTTTGCAGTGGAGTTGTTGGACGGCCATCTGTACCTCCTGCTAGACATGGGCTCAGGGACAATAAAGGTAAAGGCCACCAGCAAGAAGGCCAACGATGGCGAGTGGTGTCATGTGGACATCCAGCGAGACGGACGGTCAGGTAGGTAATCAGATCTTCTATGGACTGTGCTTTGCTCCATGATCTGGTCAGTGTGTGTATATATAAAACTAGCTATTGAACCCGTTCTACGCCCAGGTGGCGAGCATTTTTATTGGTATATGGTCTCCCATGCTGGTATGTGCTGCCCCCCTCCTGGTATTTGTGCTGCCCCCATCCTGTCCCCACCATCCTATCCTGGTATGCACGGCACCCCTCACCCCCATCCTGGTATGCATGGCACCCCTCACCCCCATCCTGGTATGCATGGCACCCCTCACCCCCATCCTGGTATGCATGGCACCCCTCACCCCCATCCTGGTATGCATGGCACCCCTCACCCCCATCCTGGTATGCACGGCACCCCTCACCCCCATCCTGGTATGCACGGCACCCCTCACCCCCATCCTGGTATGCATGGCACCCCTCACCCCCATCCTGGTATGCATGGCACCCCTCACCCCCATCCTGGTATGCATGGCACCCGTCACCCCCATCCTGGTATGCATGGCACCCCTCACCCCCATCCTGGTATGCATGGCACCCCTCACCCCCATCCTGGTATGCATGGTCCCCTCACCCCCCCATCCTGGTATGCATGGTCCCCTCACCCCCCCATCCTGGTATGCATGGCACCCCTCACCCCCATCCTGGTATGCATGGCACCCCTCACCCCCATCCTGGTATGCATGGCACCCCTCACCCCCATCCTGGTATGCATGGCACCCCTCATCCCAAATCCTGGTATGCATGGCACCCCTCATCCCCAATCCCGATATGCATGGCAGCCCTCATCCCTTATCCTGGTATGCATGACTCCCTTATCCCCAATCCTGGTATGCATGGCACCCCTCATCCCCAATCCTGAAATGCATGGCACCCCTCATCCCCAATCCTGCTATGCATGGCACCCCTCATCCTCAATCCTGATATGCATGGCACCCCTCATCCCCAATCCTGGTATGCATGGCACCCCTCATCCCCAATCCTTATATGCATGGCACCCCTCATCCCCAATCCTGATATGCATGGCACCCCTCATCCCCAATCCTGGCATGCATGGCACCCCTCATCCCCAATCCTGGTATGCATGACACCCCTCATCCCCAATCCTGGTATGCATGGCACCCCTCATCCCCCAATCCTGGTATGCATGGCACCCCTCATCCCCAATCCTGGTATGCATGGCACCCCTCATCCCCAATCCTGGTATGCATGGTACCCCTCATCCCCAATCCTGGTATGCATGGCACCCCTCATCCCCAATCCTGATATGCATGGCACCCCTCACCCCCAATCCTGACATGCATGGCACCCCTCATTCCCAATCCTGACATGCATAGCACCCCTCTTCCCCAATCCTGATATGCATGGTCCCCTCATCCCCCAATAATAGTATGTGTGGTACCCCTCATCCTGGTATGCATGGTCCCCTCACCCCCCAATCCTGGTATGTGCGGTACCCCTCATCCTGGTATGCATGATCCCCTCACCCCACAATCCTTGGTATGTGTGGCCCCCTCACCCTCTAATCCTGGTATGTGTGGCCCCCTCACCCTCCAATCCTGGTATGTGTGGTCCCCTCACCCCACAATCCTGGTATATGTGGTACCCCTCATCCTGGTATGCATGGTCCCCTCATCCCCCAATCCTGGTATGTGTGGCCCCCTCACCCTCCAATCCTGGTATGTGTGGCCCCCTCACCCTCCAATCCTGGTATGTGTGATCCCCTCACCCCACAATCCTGGTATGTGTGGCCCCCTCATCCCCCCAATCCTGGTATGTGTGGTACCCCTCATCCCCCCAATCCTGGTATGTGTGGTACCCCTCATCCCCCCAATCCTGGTATGTGTGGTACCCCTCACCCCCCCAATCCTGGTATGTGTAGCCCCCTCATTCCTTTCACACTGTACACACATACTAAAAAAATAAACACTTATACTCACCTTTCTTCCCTGTGCTCCAGCGCTGCGGTGTCCTGTTCTGCCAGAGGCCGGGGGAGGAGAGCGGTGCCGGAGCACCACGCTGTCCAGCGCCATTTTGCTGAAGACACACTGCAAATGTGTCTTCAGTAAAATGGTGCCGGATAGCGCAATGCGCATGCGCCGATCCGACACCTCACTCCTGCCCCGGTCTCCGGCGAAAAGAGACGCAGCGGCAACGCTCCTCCCGGTCAGGTAAGTATGGCGCTGGAGATCGCGGCATACGTTCAGTGTCTACACATACCGTGATCTCCGGCGCCATACGCTCCTCTTACCTGTAACGGTTGGATGCGGTCTTCTGTCTGGAGCCAGACTGCGCGTCGCGCATGTGCAGTCTATCGAGGCTTCAGACAGAGGGACGCATCCCCCGTTATATTATAGATACATACAGTGCTTTGAAAAAGTCTTCATACCCCATGTATTTTTCCACATTTTTCACGTTACACCCACAAACTTAAATGTATTTTATTGGGATTGTGTGTGACACTAACACAAAGTAACAAGTATTTGTGACTTGTAAAGAGAATAATAAGAAGTTTACTAATTATTATAAAAGTATGAATCTAAAAATTGTGAGGTGCAATTGTATTTAGCCCCCTGTAGTCTGATGCCCCTAAATAAAATCCCGAGTGACCAATCGCCCCCAGAAGTCACATAATTAGTACATTGCATCCACCTGGGTGTGATTTCTTCTCAGTATAACTACAGCTGTTCTGTGAAGGCCTTAAAGGTTTGTGTGAGAACATTAGGGATCAAACAGTTTCATGAAAACCAAGGAGCCCACCAGACAGGTCAGGGATAAAGCTATGGAGAAGAGGAAACCAGGATTAGGTTATAAACTATAGCCCACGCTCTGAACATCTCACGGAGCTCTGTTCAATCCGTCCTCCAAAAATGGAAGGTGTGTGGCACAAGTGCAAACCTACAAGACATGGCCGTCCACCTCATCTGACATCCCAAGAAAGTAGAGAGAAGCAGCCAAGAGACCCATGGTCACTGGAGGAGCTGCCGAGATCCACATCTCGGGGGGTGGAGAATTTGTCCACAGGACAACTATTAGTCGTAGACTCCACAAATCTAACTTTTTGGAAGAGCGGCAAGAAGAAAGACATTTTTGAAAGCCATAAGAGCTCCTGTTTGCAGTTTGCAAAACTCCATGTAGGTGACACAGTGAGCATGTGGGAGAAGGGGCTCTCGTCAGGTGAGACTGAAGAAGAACCTTTTGGGCTAAATACACAACGCTATGTGTAATCTAACACCATCCCCACCATCACACATGGTGGTGGCAGCATCATGCTGTGGGGAGGCTTCTCTTCAGCAGGGACAGGGTCTGAAGTGTAGATGTGTCCGGCGCTCAGATGCCATAACTGAGGCAATTTATCTGCATGCCATGAATTTATAACGTTTTCTTCAAACATTTCTGATGATCTTCTGCAAAAATTATAAATTAAATTGACAAAGCAAAATTTTTTTTTTGATAATCGTGAATCCGTTCTCGCTCCAATCGCCACTGAACGATTGTTACCCCGGAGCGCGGTCGCCCTGTGTGCGACTTCAATTTCCACTCCTCCTTTTTGTGGTTCAGATTGTTGAACAGTCTCCGTTTCCATCGCACAATTTTGGAAAGTTAAACTAGAATTTTGCCCTTTGCCTAAGCTTTTTGGTGCTTGATAAAGGAGCGTTTTTAGACACATTGTTCAGTCGCTCAACGTTGCACAAATATCGGGAATGAAGGGTCGTTACTGCTAGAATCTGCCGGAATATCGGACGGTGTAAATGCAGTTTTAAGGATCTGCCCATATTTTTCAGCATCGATGAGAACAAAAAGTGGGCATCACTGAGGACCGGAGCTGCAGGGGTCTGACGAGGAAACTTAGTGCAGCAGATGAGACCTCATGTTACTTCCCTTCTAAAGCAGAAGATGTCCAGCAGTGCCATCAGCTCAGGACCACCAGCGACCAGTGGGGGCCAGCTGCACCATCTACTTTTCAGAGAAGTCGTCTTCATGGAAAAATTGTGCCCAAAATCCAGATCTTCTACATGGAGACAAGACTGAGCGACTCAATGTCAGCAGGTCTCTGAACTGAGGGGTAAAGTGTGAAATATTCGGGTGAAACGGAAGCAGATTGAAGAGCGGCACAATAATGAGGGTCTGCAGGAGCAGTAGGTGGGGGTGTCCGACAGGTTTGTGGCTGCGTTTCAGCAGATGGAGTTGTGGATTTGATCAGGATTAATGGTGTCCTCAGTGTCGAGATATCCAAGAGACACTGAGCCATCATGTAATACCATCTCTGCATTTTCTTGCATAGCTCCTGTTGGCTTCATTTCTTCATATTCCGGACTCCCCGGTAATTTATCCTATTTCTATATGTATGTGCAGCTCTACGGGTGGGTGCCGGGCAGAGGGTAACACTTCTGCACAGGGTCGCCCTACTCACCCTTCTATTTGATGAGGCGGCAGAGACGGAGGCTCTCTGATTCCCCCCACCTCCCCGAAGTGTTAACCTTTATATTGAAAGCTCTCTTGACATTTAAGACGTGTGGAGATTGTTCCTTCTCAGTCATTAAGATTGATTGAATTATCCCTGCACGAGACGGGGGTGTAAATACATCGAGGAGGTTAGGACTGGTTAGATGCGGGTCGGTTCCTTCTCTTCTGTGCTCTCCGTCCGCACAGCAATAACTGGGCCGCGCTGATGATTCTCACAGCACAGCAGCTACAGATGAGGCTCGGTGGTCCGGTTACCTCTCATTGTTCTTGTGTTTCTTGCAGTTTACTCCTACTAACAGATGACTTCTGTGCTTTTTTTTTTCGCAGGCACCATCTCCGTTAATAGCAAACGCACTCCGTTCACTGCCAGTGGTGAGAGCGAGATTCTGGACCTAGAAGGAGACATGTATTTGGGGGGTCTACCAGAGAACCGGGCTGGGCTCATCTTGCCCACTGAACTGTGGACGGCCATGCTGAACTATGGTTACGTTGGCTGTATTCGTGACCTGTTCATCGACGGGCGCAGTAAGAATATCCGGCAGCTGGCGGAGGCGCAGAATGCGGCCAGCGTGAAGTCTTCGTGCTCTCGGATGAGCGGCAAACAGTGTGACAGTTACCCCTGTAAGAACAGTGCTGGCTGCCGGGACGGCTGGAACCGCTTTGTGTGTGATTGTACGGGCACAGGACACTGGGGAAGAACCTGTGAGCGAGGTGAGATGGTATCCGAGACGAGTGTAATGTATTGTATATAATCAAGACACGGCATGATTCTCTAGATGAGAGTCAGTCTGACCTACTAGATGGTACCCCAACACATGCCAGTGCCAACACCGCAGTACGGCACACCTTCCATATTCCCTGTATGTGCATATCAGAAGGAGGTAACGGTGCTCTAATAGACCTTGCCTTTCAATTCCCCATCATTTTCTACAACTTTGCTTGCAGTTAGTAAATGGACTGTCTGTGCTTACACCTTGAGGGTAAAATGCTGCGGTGGAATTGAAGCACGAGGTTTACTGGAGCGTGCCGAGTTTTATTAGATTGTACGAGCCCAATAATAAAGGTCCATAATTGGAGAGACGTCTCATGGCGATATGTGATATATGAGTCCTGGACTTACACTTCAGATCATGGACCCGATCCCATGGACATCCGTATTATCCTCTGGGCAGACGTATAGACAGCAGATCCCTACTCATCCCATAATGATTGCTCTCGTTCATCTGATCGAGATTCCCGGCTCACCTCCAGTGTTGCTCTCTCCCGTCTTCTTCTCTCAGGATTGCATATTGTTTCCATGCTCTCCCTGGCGCATGTTGAGGAGCTCTTGGGTGAGTGCCGCTCTCTCTGGCGCAGGGTGAGAAGCTCTTGTGTCCGTGCCGCTCTCCCATTCGCAGAGTGAGGGGTTCTTGTGTGAGTGCCGCTCTCTTTGGCGCAGGGTGAGAAGCTCTTGTGTGAGTGCCGCTCTCCCATTCGCAGAGTGAGGAGCTCTTGTGTGAGTGCCGCTGCCCCATTCGCAGAGTGAGAAGCTCTTGTGTGAGTGCCGCTCTCCCAATCGCAGGGTGAGGAGCTCTTGTGTGAGTGCCGCTCTCTTTGGCGCAGGGTGAGGAGCTCTTGTGTGAGTGCCGCTCTCTTTGGCGCAGGGTGAGGAGCTCTTGTGTCAGTGCCACTCTCCCATTCGCAGGGTGAGGAGCTCTTGTGTCAGTGCGGCTCTCCCATTCGCAGGGTGAGGAGCTCTTGTGTGAGTGCCGCTCTTTCTAGTGCAGGGTGAGGAGCTCTTGTGTCAGTGCCGCTCTTTCTAGTGCTGGGTGAGGAGCTCTTGTGTGAGTGCCGCTCTTTCTAGTGCAGGGTGAGGAGCTCTTGTGTCAGTGCCGCTCTTTCTAGTGCAGGGTGAGGAGCTCTTGTGTGAGTGCCGCTCTTTCTAGTGCAGGGTGAGGAGCTCTTGTGTCAGTGTCGCTCTTTCTAGTGCAGGGTAAGGAGCTCTTGTGTGAGTGCTGCTCTCTTTGGCACAGAGTGAGGAGCTCTTGTGTGAGTACCGCTCTTTCTAGTGCAGGGTGAGGAGCTCTTGTGTCAGTGCCGCTCTTTCTAGTGCAGGGTGAGGAGCTCTTGTGTGAGTACCGCTCTTTCTAGTGCAGCGTGAGGAGCTCTTGTGTGAGTGCCGCTCTTTCTAGTGCAGGGTGAGGAGCTCTTGTGTCAGTGCCGCTCTTTCTAGTGCAGGGTGAGGAGCTCTTGTGTCAGTGCCGCTCTTTCTAGTGCTGGGTGAGGAGCTCTTGTGTCAGTGCCGCTCTTTCTAGTGCTGGGTGAGGAGCTCTTGTGTGAGTGCCGCTCTTTCTAGTGCAGGGTGAGGAGCTCTTGTGTCAGTGCCGCTCTTTCTAGTGCAGGGTGAGGAGCTCTTGTGTCAGTGCCGCTCTTTCTAGTGCTGGGTGAGGAGCTCTTGTGTCAGTGCCGCTCTTTCTAGTGCTGGGTGAGGAGCTCTTGTGTGAGTGCCGCTCTTTCTAGTGCAGGGTGAGGAGCTCTTGTGTCAGTGCCGCTCTTTCTAGTGCTGGGTGAGGAGCTCTTGTGTGAGTGCCGCTCTTTCTAGTGCAGGGTGAGGAGCTCTTGTGTCAGTGCCGCTCTCTTTCTAGTGCAGGGTGAGGAGCTCTTGTGTCAGTGCCGCTCTTTCTAGTGCAGGGTGAGGAGCTCTTGTGTGAGTGCCGCTCTTTCTAGTGCTGGGTGAGGAGCTCTTGTGTGAGTGCCGCTCTTTCTAGTGCTGGGTGAGGAGCTCTTGTGTCAGTGCCGCTCTCCCTGGCGCATGTTGAGGAGCTCTTGGGTGAGTGCCGCTCTCTCTGGCGCAGGGTGAGAAGCTCTTGTGTCCGTGCCGCTCTCCCATTCGCAGAGTGAGGGGTTCTTGTGTGAGTGCCGCTCTCTTTGGCGCAGGGTGAGAAGCTCTTGTGTGAGTGCCGCTCTCCCATTCGCAGAGTGAGGAGCTCTTGTGTGAGTGCCGCTGCCCCATTCGCAGAGTGAGAAGCTCTTGTGTGAGTGCCGCTCTCCCAATCGCAGGGTGAGGAGCTCTTGTGTGAGTGCCGCTCTCTTTGGCGCAGGGTGAGGAGCTCTTGTGTGAGTGCCGCTCTCTTTGGCGCAGGGTGAGGAGCTCTTGTGTCAGTGCCACTCTCCCATTCGCAGGGTGAGGAGCTCTTGTGTCAGTGCGGCTCTCCCATTCGCAGGGTGAGGAGCTCTTGTGTGAGTGCCGCTCTTTCTAGTGCAGGGTGAGGAGCTCTTGTGTCAGTGCCGCTCTTTCTAGTGCTGGGTGAGGAGCTCTTGTGTGAGTGCCGCTCTTTCTAGTGCAGGGTGAGGAGCTCTTGTGTCAGTGCCGCTCTTTCTAGTGCAGGTTGAGGAGCTCTTGTGTGAGTGCCGCTCTTTCTAGTGCAGGGTGAGGAGCTCTTGTGTCAGTGTCGCTCTTTCTAGTGCAGGGTAAGGAGCTCTTGTGTGAGTGCTGCTCTCTTTGGCACAGAGTGAGGAGCTCTTGTGTGAGTACCGCTCTTTCTAGTGCAGGGTGAGGAGCTCTTGTGTGAGTGCCGCTCTTTCTAGTGCAGGGTGAGGAGCTCTTGTGTGAGTGCCGCTCTTTCTAGTGCAGGGTGAGGAGCTCTTGTGTCAGTGCCGCTCTTTCTAGTGCAGGGTGAGGAGCTCTTGTGTGAGTGCCGCTCTTTCTAGTGCAGGGTGAGGAGCTCTTGTGTCAGTGTCGCTCTTTCTAGTGCAGGGTAAGGAGCTCTTGTGTGAGTGCTGCTCTCTTTGGCACAGAGTGAGGAGCTCTTGTGTGAGTACCGCTCTTTCTAGTGCAGGGTGAGGAGCTCTTGTGTGAGTTCCGCTCTTTCTAGTGCAGGGTGAGGAGCTCTTGTGTGAGTTCCGCTCTTTCTAGTGCAGGGTGAGGAGCTCTTGTGTCAGTGCCACTCTTTCTAGTGCAGGGTGAGGAGCTCTTGTGTCAGTGCCGCTCTTTCTAGTGCTGGGTGAGGAGCTCTTGTGTGAGTGCCGCTCTTTCTAGTGCAGGGTGAGGAGCTCTTGTGTCAGTGCCGCTCTTTCTAGTGCAGGGTGAGGAGCTCTTGTGTGAGTGCCGTTCTTTCTAGTGCTGGGTGAGGAGCTCTTGTGTGAGTGCCGCTCTTTCTAGTGCAGGGTGAGGAGCTCTTGTGTCAGTGCCGCTCTTTCTAGTGCAGGGTGAGGAGCTCTTGTCAGTGCCGCTCTTTCTAGTGCAGGGTGAGGAGCTCTTGTGTGAGTGCCGCTCTTTCTAGTGCAGGGTGAGGAGCTCTTGTGTCAGTGCTGCTCTTTCTAGTGCAGGGTGAGGAGCTCTTGTGTGAGTGCCGCTCTTTCTAGTGCAGGGTGAGGAGCTCTTGTGTGAGTGCCGCTCTTTCTAGTGCAGGGTGAGGAGCTCTTGTGTCAGTGCCGCTCTTTCTAGTGCAGGGTGAGGAGCTCTTGTGTCAGTGCCGCTCTTTCTAGTGCTGGGTGAGGAGCTCTTGTGTCAGTGCCGCTCTTTCTAGTGCTGGGTGAGGAGCTCTTGTGTGAGTGCCGCTCTTTCTAGTGCAGGGTGAGGAGCTCTTGTGTGAGTGCCGCTCTTTCTAGTGCTGGGTGAGGAGCTCTTGTGTGAGTGCCGCTCTTTCTAGTGCAGGGTGAGGAGCTCTTGTGTCAGTGCCGCTCTTTCTAGTGCAGGGTGAGGAGCTCTTGTGTCAGTGCCGCTCTTTCTAGTGCAGGGTGAGGAGCTCTTGTGTGAGTGCCGCTCTTTCTAGTGCTGGGTGAGGAGCTCTTGTGTGAGTGCCGCTCTTTCTAGTGCAGGGTGAGGAGCTCTTGTGTCAGTGCCGCTCTTTCTAGTGCAGGGTGAGGAGCTCTTGTGTCAGTGCCGCTCTTTCTAGTGCAGGGTGAGGAGCTCTTGTGTCAGTGCCGCTCTCTTTGGCACAGAGTGAGGAGCTCTTGTGTCAGTGCCGCTCTTTCTAGTGCTGGGTGAGGAGCTCTTGTGTCAGTGCCGCTCTTTCTAGTGCTGGGTGAGGAGCTCTTGTGTGAGTGACGCTCTTTCTAGTGTTGGGTGAGGAGCTCTTGTGTGAGTGCCGCTCTTTCTAGTGCAGGGTGAGGAGCTCTTGTGTCAGTGCCTCTCTCTTTGGCACAGAGTGAGGAGCTCTTGTGTCAGTGCCGCTCTTTCTAGTGCAGGGTGAGGAGCTCTTGTGTCAGTGCCGCTCTTTCTAGTGCAGGGTGAGGAGCTCTTGTGTCAGTGCCGCTCTTTCTAGTGCTGGGCGAGGAGCTCTTGTGTGAGTGCCGCTCTTTCTAGTGCAGGGTGAGGAGCTCTTGTGTCAGTGCCGCTCTTTCTAGTGCAGGGTGAGGAGCTCTTGTGTCAGTGCCGCTCTTTCTAGTGCAGGGTGAGGAGCTCTTGTGTGAGTGCCGCTCTTTCTAGTGCTGGGTGAGGAGCTCTTGTGTGAGTGCCGCTCTTTCTAGTGCAGGGTGAGGAGCTCTTGTGTGAGTGCCGCTCTTTCTAGTGCAGGGTGAGGAGCTCTTGTGTGAGTGCCGCTCTTTCTAGTGCTGGGTGAGGAGCTCTTGTGTGAGTGCCGCTCTTTCTAGTGCAGGGTGAGGAGCTCTTGTGTCAGTGCTGCTCTTTCTAGTGCAGGGTGAGGAGCTCTTGTCTCAGTGCCGCTCTTTCTAGTGCAGGGTGAGGAGCTCTTGTGTCAGTGCTGCTCTTTCTAGTGCAGGGTGAGGAGCTCTTGTGTCAGTGCCACTCTTTCTAGTGTAGGGTGAGGAGCTCTTGTGTCAGTGCCGCTCTCTTTGGCACAGAGTGAGGAGCTCTTGTGTCAGTGCCGCTCTTTCTAGTGCAGGGTGAGGAGCTCTTGTGTCAGTGCCGCTCTTTCTAGTGCAGGGTGAGGAGCTCTTGTGTCAGTGCCGCTCTTTCTAGTGCTGGGCGAGGAGCTCTTGTGTGAGTGCCGCTCTTTCTAGTGCAGGGTGAGGAGCTCTTGTGTCAGTGCCGCTCTTTCTAGTGCAGGGTGAGGAGCTCTTGTGTCAGTGCCGCTCTTTCTAGTGCAGGGTGAGGAGCTCTTGTGTGAGTGCCGCTCTTTCTAGTGCTGGGTGAGGAGCTCTTGTGTGAGTGCCGCTCTTTCTAGTGCAGGGTGAGGAGCTCTTGTGTGAGTGCCGCTCTTTCTAGTGCAGGGTGAGGAGCTCTTGTGTGAATGCCGCTCTCTTTGGCACAGAGTGAGGAGCTCTTGTGTCAGTGCCGCTCTTTCTAGTGCAGGGTGAGGAGCTCTTGTGTGAGTGCCGCTCTCTTTGGCACAGAGTGAGGAGCTCTTGTGTGAGTGCCGCTCTTTCTAGTGCAGGGTGAGGAGCTCTTGTGTGAGTGCCGCTCTCTTTGGCACAGAGTGAGGAGCTCTTGTGTCAGTGCCGCTCTTTCTAGTGCAGGGTGAGGAGCTCTTGTGTGAGTGCCGCTGTTTCTAGTCCTGGGTGAGGAGCTCTTGTGTCAGTGCCGCTCTTTCTAGTGCAGGGTGAGGAGCTCTTGTGTCAGTGCCGCTCTTTCTAGTGCTGGGTGAGGAGCTCTTGTGTGAGTGCCGCTCTTTCTAGTGCTGGGTGAGGAGCTCTTGTGTGAGTGCCGCTCTTTCTAGTGCAGGGTGAGGAGCTCTTGTGTCAGTGCCGCTCTTTCTAGTGCAGGGTGAGGAGCTCTTGTGTCAGTGCCGCTCTTTCTAGTGCTGGGTGAGGAGCTCTTGTGTGAGTGCCGCTCTTTCTAGTGCAGGGTGAGGAGCTCTTGTGTGAATGCCGCTCTCTTTGGCACAGAGTGAGGAGCTCTTGTGTCAGTGCCGCTCTTTCTAGTGCTGGGTGAGGAGCTCTTGTGTGAGTGCTGCTCTCTTTGGCACAGAGTGAGGAGCTCTTGTTGAGTGCCGCTCTCTTTGGCACAGAGTGAGGAGCTCTTGTGTGAGTGCCGCTCTTTCTAGTGCAGGGTGAGGAGCTCTTGTGTGAGTGCCGCTCTCTTTGGCACAGAGTGAGGAGCTCTTGTGTGAGTGCCGCTCTTTCTAGTGCAGGGTGAGGAGCTCTTGTGTGAGTGCCGCTCTCTTTGGCACAGAGTGAGGAGCTCTTGTGTGAGTGCCGCTCTCTTTGGCACAGAGTGAGGAGCTCTTGTGTGAGTGCCGCTCTCTTTGGCACAGAGTGAGAAGCTCTTGTGTGAGTGCCGCTCTCTTTGGCACAGAGTGAGGAGCTCTTGTGTGAGTGCCGCTCTCTTTGGCACAGAGTGAGGAGCTCTTGTGTGAGTGCCGCTCTCTTTGGCACAGAGTGAGGAGCTCTTGTGTGAGTGCCGCTCTCTTTGGCACAGAGTGAGGAGCTCTTGTGTGAGTGCCGCTCTCTTTGGCACAGAGTGAGAAGCTCTTGTGTGAGTGCCGCTCTCTTTGGCACAGAGTGAGGAGCTCTTGTGTGAGTGCCGCGCTCTCTGTATCCTCTCCAGTGCCCTCATCACACAGCATCCAGGGAACACAGCACCTTGTGGAGTGCTCTGCGCCCCCTGCCCAAATCTCTAGGATGATGGGAGAGTTAGAGATCCTGGCTGACGCTGGCAGCTTTCTACACCCCCTGAACGTCAGCACTGCACCTCATAACTACTTTGTCTTTCTGCTCATGTACCAGGAAGCTCAGGATGCACAGCTGTAATGTGCTGGGAATCATGAGAAGTATGGGAATATAGATGGTACGAGGAATCCATGTGAAATGCCGTCATAATTACAAAATGGGAGACTATTGTGGGGGAAGTAGAGGGGATGATTGGAGTGGTTGTGGCAGACACAGCGTCAGTCTATGCTCGGCAGCTTTTCTGCAGAGGATACCTTTCTTTCTTGTCTGCGATTTCTGGGCTTTTATGACACATTTATACCATTGGTTATTAGATGACCTCATCCATTGTGGCGAGAATTGTGGGAGCGTTGCTCCCCCTAGTGGTGTCCGTTCCTCCTGTGTTGTGCAGGGCAGGGATTAGTCCTCGCTCTGCAGGGTCCTCGGTCATTGATAGTGATGAGCACATAACAGTGATGTAATGCCCGAGTGTCACAAGTGGCGACAGGACCGCACCATCCTCGCCACGTACAGATTCACAGGATTATGGCATCTCGCCACCAGCTGGGGCCCCACTACCTGCCACAGGAAAGCGACCATTACAGGAATAGAGAAGTAGTACTGAGCGACTATCAAAGGAATAGAGAAGTAGTACTAAGTGACTAACACAGGAATAGAGAAGTAGTACTAAGTGACTATAACAGGATAGAGAAGTAGTACTGAGCGACTATCACAGAATAGAGAAGTAGTACTAAGCGGCTATCACAGGATAGAGAAGTAGTACTAAGTGACTATAACAGGATAGAGAAGTAGTACTAAGTGACTATAACAGGATAGAGAAGTAGTACTGAGCATCTGTCACAGGAATAGAGAAGTAGCACTAAGCGGCTATCACAGGATAGAGAAGTAGTACTGAGTGACTATCACAGGAATAGAGAAGTAGTACTGAGCGACCATCACAGGAATAGAGAAGTAGTACTGAGCGACTATCACAGGAATAGAGAAGTAGTACTAAGTGACTATAACAGGATAGAGAAGTAGTACTGAGCGACTATCACAGAATAGAGAAGTAGTACTAAGTGACTAACACAGGAATAGAGAAGTAGTACTAAGTGACTATAACAGGATAGAGAAGTAGTACTAAGTGACTATAACAGGATAGAGAAGTAGTACTGAGCATCTGTCACAGGAATAGAGAAGTAGTACTAAGCGGCTATCACAGGATAGAGAAGTAGTACTGAGCGACTATCACAGGAATAGAGAAGTAGTACTGAGCGACCATCACAGGAATAGAGAAGTAGTACTGAGCGACTATCACAGGAATAGAGAAGTAGTACTAAGTGACTATAACAGGATAGAGAAGTAGTACTGAGCATCTGTCACAGGAATAGAGAAGTAGTACTAAGCGGCTATCACAGGATAGAGAAGTAGTACTGAGCGACTATCACAGAATAGAGAAGTAGTACTAAGTGACTATCACAGGATAGAGAAGTAGTACTGAGCGACTATCACAGGAATAGAGAAGTAGTACTGAGCGTCTGTCACAGGATAGAGAAGTAGTACTGAGCGTCTGTCACAGGAATAGAGAAGTAGTACTAAGCGACTATCACAGTATAGAGAAGTAGTACTAAGCGACTATCACAGGATAGAGAAGTAGTACTGAGCATCTGTCACAGGATAGAGAAGTAGTACTGAGCGTCTGTCACAGGAATAGAGAAGTAGTACTAAGCGACTATCACAGTATAGAGAAGTAGTACTAAGCGACTATCACAGGATAGAGAAGTAGTACTGAGCGTCTGTCACAGGATAGAGAAGTAGTACTGAGCGTCTGTCACAGGAATAGAGAAGTAGTACTGAGCGACTATCACAGGAATAGAGAAGTAGTACTAAGTGACTATAACAGGATAGACAAGTAGTACTGAGCATCTGTCACAGGAATAGAGAAGTAGTACTAAGCGGCTATCACAGGATAGAGAAGTAGTACTGAGCGACTATCACAGAATAGAGAAGTAGTACTAAGTGACTATCACAGGATAGAGAAGTAGTACTGAGCGACTATCACAGGAATAGAGAAGTAGTACTGAGCGTCTGTCACAGGATAGAGAAGTAGTACTGAGCGTCTGTCACAGGAATAGAGAAGTAGTACTAAGCGACTATCACAGTATAGAGAAGTAGTACTAAGCGACTATCACAGGATAGAGAAGTAGTACTGAGCGTCTGTCACAGGATAGAGAAGTAGTACTGAGCATCTGTCACAGGAATAGAGAAGTAGTACTAAGCGACTATCACAGGAATAGAGAAGTAGTACTGAGCGACTATCACAGGAATAGAGCAGTAGTACTGAGCGACTGTCACAGGAATAGAGACGTAATACTGAGGTTCTGTCACAGGAATAGAGAAGTAGTACTGAGTGACTATCACAGGAATAGAGCAGTAGTACTGAGCGTCTGTCACAGGACAAGAGACGTAGTACTGAGCGTCTGTCACAGGAATAGAGACGTAGTACTGAGCGTCTGTCACAGGAATAGAGAAGTAGTACTGAGCGGCCGTCACAGGAATAGAGAAGTAGTACTGAGCGTCTGTCACAGGAATAGAGACGTAGTACTGAACGTCCGTCACAGGAATAGGGACGTAGTACTGAACGGCCGTCACAGGAATAGAGAAGTAGTACTGAGCGTCTGTCACAGGAATAGAGACGTAGTACTGAGCGTCTGTCACAGGAATAGAGAAGTAGTACTAAGCGACTATCACAGTATAGAGAAGTAGTACTAAGCGACTATCACAGGATAGAGAAGTAGTACTGAGCATCTGTCACAGGATAGAGAAGTAGTACTGAGCATCTGTCACAGGAATAGAGAAGTAGTACTGAGCGGCCGTCACAGGAATAGAGACGTAGTACTGAGCGACTGTCACAGGAATAGAGACGTAGTACTGAGCGACTGTCACAGGAATAGAGACGTAGTACTGAGCGTCTGTCACAGGAATAGAGACGTAATACTGAGTGTCTGTCACAGGAATAGAGAAGTAGTACTGAGCGACTATCACAGGAATAGAGCAGTAGTACTGAGCGACTGTCACAGGACAAGAGACCTAGTACTGAGCGTCTGTCACAGGAATAGAGACGTAGTACTGAGCGTCTGTCACAGGAATAGAGAAGTAGTACTGAGCGTCTGTCACAGGAATAGAGAAGTAGTACTGAGCGGCCGTCACAGGAATAGAGAAGTAGTACTGAGCGTCTGTCACAGGAATAGAGACGTAGTACTGAACGTCCGTCACAGGAATAGGGACGTAGTACTGAACGGCCGTCACAGGAATAGAGAAGTAGTACTGAGCGTCTGTCACAGGAATAGAGACGTAGTACTGAGCGGCCGTCACAGGAATAGAGAAATAGTACTGAGCGTCTGTCACAGGAATAGAGAAGTAGTACTAAGCGACTATCACAGTATAGAGAAGTAGTACTAAGCGACTATCACAGGATAGAGAAGTAGTACTGAGCGTCTGTCACAGGATAGAGAAGTAGTACTGAGCATCTGTCACAGGAATAGAGAAGTAGTACTAAGCGACTATCACAGGATAGAGAAGTAGTACTGAGCGTCTGTCACAGGAATAAAGAAGTAGTACTAAGCGACTATCACAGGATAGAGAAGTAGTACTGAGGTTCTGTCACAGGAATAGAGAAGTAGTACTGAGCGACTATCACAGGAATAGAGCAGTAGTACTGAGCGACTGTCACAGGAATAGAGACGTAGTACTGAGCGACTGTCACAGGAATAGAGACGTAGTACTGAGCGTCTGTCACAGGAATAGAGACGTAGTACTGAGCGGCCGTCACAGGAATAGGGACGTAGTACTGAGCATCTGTCACAGGAATAGAGAAGTAGTACTTAGTGACTATCACAGGATAGAGAAGTAGTACTGAGCGACTATCACAGGAATAGAGAAGTAGTACTGAGCGTCTGTCACAGGATAGAGAAGTAGTACTGAGCGTCTGTCACAGGAATAGAGAAGTAGTACTAAGCGACTATCACAGTATAGAGAAGTAGTACTAAGCGACTATCACAGGATAGAGAAGTAGTACTGAGCATCTGTCACAGGATAGAGAAGTAGTACTGAGCGTCTGTCACAGGAATAGAGAAGTAGTACTAAGCGACTATCACAGGAATAGAGAAGTAGTACTGAGCGACTATCACAGGAATAGAGCAGTAGTACTGAGCGACTGTCACAGGAATAGAGACGTAGTACTGAGCGACTATCACAGGAATAGAGCAGTAGTACTGAGCGACTGTCACAGGACAAGAGACGTAGTACTGAGCGTCTGTCACAGGAATAGAGACGTAGTACTGAGCGTCTGTCACAGGAATAGAGAAGTAGTACTGAGCGTCTGTCACAGGAATAGAGAAGTAGTACTGAGCGGCCGTCACAGGAATAGAGAAGTAGTACTGAGCGTCTGTCACAGGAATAGAGACGTAGTACTGAGCGTCTGTCACAGGAATAGAGAAGTAGTACTAAGCGACTATCACAGTATAGAGAAGTAGTACTAAGCGACTATCACAGGATAGAGAAGTAGTACTGAGCATCTGTCACAGGATAGAGAAGTAGTACTGAGCATCTGTCACAGGAATAGAGAAGTAGTACTGAGCGGCCGTCACAGGAATAGAGACGTAGTACTGAGCGACTGTCACAGGAATAGAGACGTAGTACTGAGCGACTGTCACAGGAATAGAGACGTAGTACTGAGCGTCTGTCACAGGAATAGAGACGTAATACTGAGTGTCTGTCACAGGAATAGAGAAGTAGTACTGAGCGACTATCACAGGAATAGAGCAGTAGTACTGAGCGACTGTCACAGGACAAGAGACCTAGTACTGAGCGTCTGTCACAGGAATAGAGACGTAGTACTGAGCGTCTGTCACAGGAATAGAGAAGTAGTACTGAGCGTCTGTCACAGGAATAGAGAAGTAGTACTGAGCGGCCGTCACAGGAATAGAGAAGTAGTACTGAGCGTCTGTCACAGGAATAGAGACGTAGTACTGAACGTCCGTCACAGGAATAGGGACGTAGTACTGAACGGCCGTCACAGGAATAGAGAAGTAGTACTGAGCGTCTGTCACAGGAATAGAGACGTAGTACTGAGCGGCCGTCACAGGAATAGAGAAATAGTACTGAGCGTCTGTCACAGGAATAGAGAAGTAGTACTAAGCGACTATCACAGTATAGAGAAGTAGTACTAAGCGACTATCACAGGATAGAGAAGTAGTACTGAGCGTCTGTCACAGGATAGAGAAGTAGTACTGAGCATCTGTCACAGGAATAGAGAAGTAGTACTAAGCGACTATCACAGGATAGAGAAGTAGTACTGAGCGTCTGTCACAGGAATAAAGAAGTAGTACTAAGCGACTATCACAGGATAGAGAAGTAGTACTGAGGTTCTGTCACAGGAATAGAGAAGTAGTACTGAGCGACTATCACAGGAATAGAGCAGTAGTACTGAGCGACTGTCACAGGAATAGAGACGTAGTACTGAGCGACTGTCACAGGAATAGAGACGTAGTACTGAGCGTCTGTCACAGGAATAGAGACGTAGTACTGAGCGGCCGTCACAGGAATAGGGACGTAGTACTGAGCATCTGTCACAGGAATAGAGAAGTAGTACTTAGTGACTATCACAGGATAGAGAAGTAGTACTGAGCGACTATCACAGGAATAGAGAAGTAGTACTGAGCGTCTGTCACAGGATAGAGAAGTAGTACTGAGCGTCTGTCACAGGAATAGAGAAGTAGTACTAAGCGACTATCACAGTATAGAGAAGTAGTACTAAGCGACTATCACAGGATAGAGAAGTAGTACTGAGCATCTGTCACAGGATAGAGAAGTAGTACTGAGCGTCTGTCACAGGAATAGAGAAGTAGTACTAAGCGACTATCACAGGAATAGAGAAGTAGTACTGAGCGACTATCACAGGAATAGAGCAGTAGTACTGAGCGACTGTCACAGGAATAGAGACGTAGTACTGAGTGACTATCACAGGAATAGAGCAGTAGTACTGAGCGACTGTCACAGGACAAGAGACGTAGTACTGAGCGTCTGTCACAGGAATAGAGACGTAGTACTGAGCGTCTGTCACAGGAATAGAGAAGTAGTACTGAGCGTCTGTCACAGGAATAGAGAAGTAGTACTGAGCGGCCGTCACAGGAATAGAGAAGTAGTACTGAGCGTCTGTCACAGGAATAGAGATGTAGTACTGAACGTCCGTCACAGGAATAGGGACGTAGTACTGAACGGCCGTCACAGGAATAGAGAAGTAGTACTGAGCGTCTGTCACAGGAATAGAGACGTAGTACTGAGCGGCCGTCACAGGAATAGAGAAGTAGTACTGAGCGTCTGTCACAGGAATAGAGAAGTAGTACTAAGCGACTATCACAGTATATAGAAGTAGTACTAAGCGACTATCACAGGATAGAGAAGTAGTACTGAGCGTCTGTCACAGGATAGAGAAGTAGTACTGAGCATCTGTCACAGGAATAGAGAAGTAGTACTGAGCGGCCGTCACAGGAATAGAGACGTAGTACTGAGCGACTGTCACAGGAATAGAGAAGTAGTACTGAGCGACTGTCACAGGAATAGAGACGTAGTACTGAGCGACTGTCACAGGAATAGAGACGTAGTACTGAGCGTCTGTCACAGGAATAGAGACGTAGTACTGAGTGTCTGTCACAGGAATAGAGAAGTAGTACTGAGCGACTATCACAGGAATAGAGCAGTAGTACTGAGCATCTGTCACAGGAATAGAGAAGTAGTACTGAGCATCTGTCACAGGAATAGAGCAGTAGTACTGAGCATCTGTCACAGGAATAGAGACGTAGTACTGAGCGTCTGTCACAGGATAGAGAAGTAGTACTGAGCATCTGTCACAGGAATAGAGCAGTAGTACTGAGCATCTGTCACAGGAATAGAGACGTAGTACTGAGCGACTGTCACAGGAATAGAGACGTAATACTGAGTGTCTGTCACAGGAATAGAGAAGTAGTACTGAGCGACTATCACAGGAATAGAGCAGTAGTACTGAGCGACTGTCACAGGACAAGAGACCTAGTACTGAGCGTCTGTCACAGGAATAGAGACGTAGTACTGAGCGTCTGTCACAGGAATAGAGAAGTAGTACTGAGCGTCTGTCACAGGAATAGAGAAGTAGTACTGAGCGGCCGTCACAGGAATAGAGAAGTAGTACTGAGCGTCTGTCACAGGAATAGAGACGTAGTACTGAACGTCCGTCACAGGAATAGGGACGTAGTACTGAACGGCCGTCACAGGAATAGAGAAGTAGTACTGAGCGTCTGTCACAGGAATAGAGACGTAGTACTGAGCGGCCATCACAGGAATAGAGAAGTAGTACTGAGCGTCTGTCACAGGAATAGAGAAGTAGTACTAAGCGACTATCACAGTATAGAGAAGTAGTACTAAGCGACTATCACAGGATAGAGAAGTAGTACTGAGCGTCTGTCACAGGATAGAGAAGTAGTACTGAGCATCTGTCACAGGAATAGAGAAGTAGTACTAAGCGACTATCACAGGATAGAGAAGTAGTACTGAGCGTCTGTCACAGGAATAAAGAAGTAGTACTAAGCGACTATCACAGGATAGAGAAGTAGTACTGAGGTTCTGTCACAGGAATAGAGAAGTAGTACTGAGCGACTGTCACAGGAATAGAGACGTAGTACTGAGCGTCTGTCACAGGAATAGAGACGTAGTACTGAGCGACTGTCACAGGAATAGAGACGTAGTACTGAGCGGCTGTCACAGGAATAGAGACGTAGTACTGAACGTCCGTCACAGGAATAGGGACGTAGTACTGAGCGTCTGTCACAGGAATAGAGCAGTAGTACTGAGCGACTGTCACAGGAATAGAGCAGTAGTACTGAGCGACTGTCACAGGAATAGAGACGTAGTACTGAGCTGCTGTCACAGGAATAGAGACGTAGTACTGAGCGTCTGTCACAGGACAAGAGACGTAGTACTGAGCGTCTGTCACAGGAATAGAGACGTAGTACTGAGCGGCCGTCACAGGAATAGAGAAGTAGTACTGAGCGACTGTCACAGGACAAGAGACGTAGTACTGAGCTTCTGTCACAGGAATAGAAACGTAGTACTGAGCGGCTGTCACAGGAATAGAGACGTAGTACTGAGCGTCTGTCACAGGAATAGAGAAGTAGTACTGAGCGACTGTAACAGGACAAGAGACGTAGTTCTGAGTGTCTCACAGGAATAGAGACGTAGTACTGAGCGGCCGTCACAGGAATAGAGATGTAGTACTGAGCGACTGTCAGCGGTTGTGGTCGGGCAGGTCATTGGTGGTTGTCAGGGGAGATAAGGGTTTTGGTCGCTGTGGTCAGGGGTTGTGGTCTCTGTGGTCAGGGGTTGTGGTCGCTGTGGTCAGGGGTTGTGGTCTCTGGTCAGGGGTTGTGGTCTCTGTGGTCAGGGGCTGTGGTTTCTGTGGCCATGGGCTGTCGTTTCTGTGGTCAGGGGCTGTGGTCACTGTGGCAGGGGCTTTGATCTCTGTGGTCAGGGACTGGTATCTGTGGTCAGGGGCTGTGGTCAGGGGTGGTGGTCTCTGTGGTCAGGGGCAGTGCTCTCTGTGGTCAGGGGCGGTGCTCTCTGTGGTCAGGGGCGGTGATCTCTGTGGTCAGGGGCTGTGGTCTCTGTGGTCAGGGGCTGTGGTCTCTGTGGTCAGGGGCAGTGCTCTCTGTGGTCAGGGGCGGTGCTCTCTGTGGTCAGGGGCTGTGCTCTTTGTGGTCAGGGGCTGTGCTCTTTGTGGTCAGGGGCAGTGCTCTCTGTGGTCAGGGGCAGTGCTCTCTGTGGTCAGGGGCTGTGCTCTCTGTGGTCAGGGGCAGTGGTCTCTGTGGTCAGGGGCAGTGGTCTCTGTGGTCAGGGGCAGTGGTCTCTGTGGTCAGGGGCTGTGGTCAGGGAATGGTCACAGGTGGTAGTCTCTGTGGTCAGGGGCTGTGGTCTCTGTGGTCAGGGGCTGTGGTCTCTGTGGTCAGGGGCTGTGGTCTCTGTGGTCAGGGGCTCTGGTCAGGGGCTGTGGTCTCTGTGGTCAGGGGCTCTGGTCAGGGGCTGTGGTCTCTGTGGTCAGGGGCTGTGGTTAGGGAATGGTCACAGGTGGTAGTCTCTGTGGTCAGGGGCTGTGGTCTCTGTGGTCAGGGGCTGTGGTCTCTGTGGTCAGGGGCTGTGGTCAGGGAATGGTCACAGGTGGTAGTCTCTGTGGTCAGGGGCTGTGGTCTCTGTGGTCAGGGGCTGTGGTCTCTGTGGTCAGGGGCTGTGGTCTCTGTGGTCAGGGGCGGTGGTCTCTGTGGTCAGGGGCTCTGGTCTCTGTGGTCAGGGGCTCTGGTCAGGGGCTGTGGTCTCTGTGGTCAGGGGCTGTGGTCTCTGTGGTCAGGGGCTGTGGTCTCTGTGGTCAGGGGCAGTGGTCTCTGGTCAGGAGCTGTGGTCAGGGGCTGTGGTCTCTGTGGTCAGGGGCTGTGGTCTCTGTGGTCAGGGGCTGTGGTCTCTGTGGTCAGGGGCGGTGGTCTCTGGTCAGGAGCTGTGGTCAGGGGCTGTGGTCTCTGTGGTCAGGGGCTGTGGTCTCTGTGGTCAGGGGCTGTGGTCTCTGGTCAGGGGCTGTGGTCTCTGTGGTCAGGGGCTGTGGTCTCTGTGGTCAGGGGCGGTGCTCTCTGCGGTCAGGGGCTGTGCTCTCTGCGGTCAGGGGTCTCTGTGGTCAGGGGCGGTGCTCTCTGCGGTCAGGGATGGTGGTCTCTGTGGTCAGGGGCGGTGGTCTCTGCGGTCAGGGGCGGTGCTCTCTGTGGTCAGGGGCTCTGGTCAGGAGCGGTGGTCTCTGTGGTCAGGGGCTCTGGTCAGGGTCTGTGGTCTCTGTGGTCAGGGGCTGTGGTCTCTGTGGTCAGGGGCTGTGGTCTCTGTGGTCAGGGGCTGTGGTCTCTGGTCAGGGGCGGTGGTCTCTGTGGTCAGGGGCGGTGGTCTCTGTGGTCAGGGGCTGTGGTCTCTGTGGTCAGGGATTGTGATCTCTGTGGTCAGGGGTTGTGGTCTCTGTGGTCAGGGGCTGTGGTCTCTGAGGTCAGGGGCTGTGGTCTCTGTGGTCAGGGGCTGTGGTCTCTGTGGTCAGGGGTGGTGGTCTCTGGTCAGGAGCTGTGGTCTCTGTGGTCAGGGGCTGTGGACTCTGTGGTCAGAGGCTGTGGTCTCTGTGGTCAGGGGCTGTGGTCTCTGGTCAGGGGCGGTGGTCTCTGGTCAGGAGCGGTGGTCTCTGTGGTCAGGAGTGGTGGTCTCTGTGGTCAGGGGCTGGGGTCTCTGTGGTCAGGGGTGGTGGTCGCTGTGGTCAGGGGTGGTGGTCTCTGTGGTCAGGGGCGGTGGTCTCTGTGGCCAGGGGCTGTGATCTCTGTGGTCAGGGGCGGTGGTCTCTGTGGTCAGGGGCTGTGGTCTTTGTGGTCAGGGGCGGTGGTCTCTGTGGTCAGGGGCTGTGGTCTCTGTGGTCAGGGGCTGTGGTCTCTGTGGTCAGGGGCTGTGGTCTCTGTGGTCAGGGGCGGTGGTCTCTGTGGTCAGGGGCTGTGGTCTCTGTGGTCAGGGGTTGTGGTCTCTGTGGTCAGGAGCGGTGGTCTCTGTGGTCAGGGGTGGTGGTCTCTGTGGTCAGGGGCGGTGGTCTCTGTGGTCAGGGGCTGTGGTCTCTGTGGTCAGGGGCGGTGGTCTCTGTGGTCAGGGGTGGTGGTCTCTGTGGTCAGGGGCGGTGGTCTCTGTGGTCAGGGGCTGTGGTCTCTGTGGTCAGGGGCGGTGGTCTCTGGTCAGGGGCGGTTGTCTCTGTGGTCAGGGGCTGTGGTCCCTGTGGTCAGGGGCGGTGGTCTCTGTGGTCAGGGGCTGTGGTCTCTGTGGTCAGGGGCGGTGGTCTCTGTAGTCAGGGACTGTAGTCTCTGTGGTCAGGGGCGGTGGTCTCTGTGGTCAGGGGCGGTGGTCTCTGTGGTCAGGGGCTGTGGTCTCTGTGGTCAGGGGCGGTGGTCTCTGTGGTCAGTGGCGGTGGTCTCTGTGGTCAGGGGCGGTGGTCTCTGTGGTCAGGGGCGGTGGTCTCTGGTCAGGGGCGGTGGTCTCTGTGGTCAGGGGCTGTGGTCTCTGTGGTCAGGGGCTGTGGTCTCTGTGGTCAGGGGCGGTGGTCTCTGTGGTCAGGGGCGGTGGTCTCTGTGGTCAGGGGCGGTGGTCTCTGTGGTCAGGGGCTGTGGTCTCTGTGGTCAGGGGCGGTGGTCTCTGTGGTCAGGGGCTGTGGTCTCTGTGGTCAGGGGCGGTGGTCTCTGTGGTCAGGGGCTGTGGTCTCTGTGGTCAGGGGCTGTGGTCTCTGACGTCAGGGGCTGTGGTCTCTGTGGTCAGGGGCGGTGGTCTCTGGTCAGGGGCGGTGGTCTCTGGTCAGGGGCGGTGGTCTCTGTGGTCAGGGGCTGTGGTCTCTGTGGTCAGGGGCTGTGGTCTCTGAGGTCAGGGGCGGTAGTCTTTGTGGTCAGGGGCGGTGGTCTCTGGTCAGGGGCGGTGGTCTCTGTGGTCAGGGGCTGTGGTCTCTGTGGTCAGGGGCTGTGGTCTCTGTGGTCAGGGGCGGTGGTCTCTGTGGTCAGGGGCTGTGGTCTCTGTGGTCAGGGCCGGTGGTCTCTGTGGTCAGGGGCTGTGGTCTCTGTGGTCAGGGGCTGTGGTCTCTGAGGTCAGGGGCTGTGGTCTCTGTGGTCAGGGGCGGTGGTCTCTGTGGTCAGGGGCGGTGGTCTCTGCTCAGGGGCTGTGGTCTCTGTGGTCAGGGGCTGTGGTCTCTGTGGTCAGGGGCTGTGGTCTCTGTGGTCAGGGGCTGTGGTCTCTGTGGTCAGGGGCGGTGGTCTCTGTGGTCAGGGGCTGTGGTCTCTGTGGTCAGGGGCTGTGGTCTCTGTGGTCAGGGGCTGTGGTCTCTGTGGTCAGGGGCGGTGGTCTCTGTGGTCAGGGGCGGTGGTCTCTGGTCAGGGGCGGTGGTCTCTGTGGTCAGGGGCGGTGGTCTCTGTGGTCAGGGGCTGTGGTCTCTGTGGTCAGGGGCTGTGGTCTCTGTGGTCAGGGGCGGTGGTCTCTGTGGTCAGGGGCTGTGGTCTCTGGTCAGGGGTTGTGGTCTCTGTGGTCAGGAGCGGTGGTCTCTGTGGTCAGGGGCGGTGGTCTCTGTGGTCAGGGGCTGTGGTCAGGGGCTGTGGTCTCTGTGGTCAGGGGCGGTGGTCTCTGTGGTCAGGGGCGGTGGTCTCTGTGGTCAGGGGCGGTGGTCTCTGTGGTCAGGGGCTGTGGTCTCTGTGGTCAGGGGCTGTGGTCTCTGTGGTCAGGAGCGGTGGTCTCTGTGGTCAGGGGCGGTGGTCTCTGTGGTCAGGGGCTGTGGTCTCTGTGGTCAGGGGCTGTGGTCTCTGTGGTCAGGGGCTGTGGTCTCTGTGGTCAGGGGCGGTGGTCTCTGTGGTCAGGGGCTGTGGTCTCTGGTCAGGGGTTGTGGTCTCTGTGGTCAGGAGCGGTGGTCTCTGTGGTCAGGGGCGGTGGTCTCTGTGGTCAGGGGCTGTGGTCTCTGGTCAGGGGCGGTGGTCTCTGTCGTCAGGGGCGGTGGTCTCTGTGGTCAGGGGCTGTGGTCTCTGTGGTCAGGGGCGGTGGTCTCTGTGGTCAGGGGCTGTGGTCTCTGTGGTCAGGGGCGGTGGTCTCTGTGGTCAGGGGCTGTGGTCTCTGTGGTCAGGGGCGGTGGTCTCTGTGGTCAGGGGCTGTGGTCTCTGGTCAGGGGTTGTGGTCTCTGTGGTCAGGAGCGGTGGTCTCTGTGGTCAGGGGCGGTGGTCTCTGTGGTCAGGGGCTGTGGTCTCTGGTCAGAGGCGGTGGACTCTGTCGTCAGGGGCGGTGGTCTCTGGTCAGTGGCTGCTCTCAGTGGCGGTTGTCAGGTGAAGAACCGATGTTTAGTGCAGGAGCCGCTGCCACGTAGCTGATTTCCTCTTCTGCCTGCACCACAAGTCCCAGGATTCTGGTGCGTGCCCCGCAGCCCCGGCCCGGGCCCGATCTATTCTCGAGGCTGCGATTTTCCAATTAATTTTACAAAGCAGCGGCCTCGTCTCTCCGCTCTGTTCTAATCCCGCCGCCCCTGGGGGAAACGTTCATGATAAGCCGATAAGATGCACGGAGCCGGAGCCAGGAGCGGCGGGATTTCATCTGGTTAATGGGGTGTTGTGCAGCATCGGGTTAACCCCTCGGACACTGGAGGCGATGGGGAGACTTGCACACGAGGCTCCATCTTGTGTCTCTGAGACTGATGTAGTTGCAGGATGGAGAGGGGTCTTGCACATGATGCACCCCCCGGTGTCGGTTCTCAGCTTTCTCCTCCTTTCTGAGTTTGTCATCGGGTGGCGCTATCGCTCGTTTACCTCTCTCATCATATTAAACCCTTTCCAATTACAAAACCTCTTGAATTGGGGATTTCCTGTAATCCGGTGCTCAACAAAACGTCGTTTTTATTACAGCATTAACCATTCATCTGCCTGCCCATCCCTCGGTTCTGCTGCTCGGGGGGAGCCTGGACCAGCTCGGCGGTGCAGAAGTTAATCGCAATCGCCTCGCTCTCTCGTTGCACAAAGCAATTGAAAGATTAGCGATTTAGGAGCGTAACCCCGCACGCTTGTAATAATCTCAGCGGAGTTTAGACAGAGAATGAGAGACCTCTGTAATCCTCCAGCTCCCGGCTGACACTTTAGCTCTGCATTTGATGCTGCGGCTCTGCATCCGGTGCTACGGCTCTGCATCCGGTGCTGCGGCTCTGCATTTGATGCTGCGGTTCTGCACCTGATGCTGCGGTTCTGCACCTGATACTGCGGCTCTGCATCCGGTGCTGCGGCTCTGCATTTGATGCTGCGGTTCTGCACCTGATGCTGCGGTTCTGCACCTGATACTGCGGCTCTGCATCCGGTGCTGCGGCTCTGCATTTGATGCTGCGGCTCTGCATTTGATGCTGCGGTTCTGCACCTGATGCTGCGGTTCTGCACCTGATGCTGCGGTTCTGCACCTGATGCTGCGGCTCTGCATCCGGTGCTGCCGCTCTGCATTTGATGCTGCGGTTCTGCACCTGATACTGCGGCTCTGCATCCGGTGCTGCGGCTCTGCATTTGATGCTGCGGCTCTGCATTTGATGCTGCGGTTCTGCACCTGATGCTGCGGTTCTGCACCTGATGCTGCGGTTCTGCACCTGATGCTGCGGCTCTGCATCCGGTGCTGCGGCTCTGCATTTGATGCTGCGGCTCTGCATTTGATGCTGCAGTTCTGCACCTGATGCTGCGGTTCTGCACCTGATGCTGCGGTTCTGCACCTGATGCTGCGGCTCTGCATCCGGTGCTGCCGCTCTGCATTTGATGCTGCGGTTCTGCACCTGATACTGCGGCTCTGCCTCCGTTGCTGCCTGCGCTTCCCCAACACTGCTCATAGACATTGCTGTCCGGTCCATTTCACATGACGGTAACCATCCTCCTCCCTCAAAGAGAGTCAGAAACCAGAGCACATGGTGTCCATGTATACAAATGGGGGCTGGGGAGGGCGGAGATGCCATATAAGATTGGGGCATTCTCCCCTCAAAAAATGCTCCATTGTAAAGAGTAGGACACATGGCCACACATCTTGGGCGGATATCCTGAGGACATGGGGGTGATGTGCTGCTGCTCTCCTCTGTGCCTGCTGCCGCTCTCCTCTGTGCCTGCTGCCGCTCTCCTCTGTGCCTGCTGCCTTTCTCCTCTGTGCCTGCTGCCTTTCTCCTCTGTGTCTGCTGCCTTTCTCTTCTGTGCCTGCTGCCGCTCTCTTCTGTGCCTGCTGCCTCTCTCCTCTGTGCCTGCTGCCTCTCTCCTCTGTGCCTGCTGCCGCTCTCTTCTATGCCTGCTGCCTCTCTCCTCTGTGCCTACTGCCTTTCTCCTCTGTGCCTACTGCCTTTCTCCTCTGTTCCTGCTGCCGCTCTCTTCTATGCCTGCTGCCGCTCTCCCCTGTGCCTGCTGCCTTTCTCCCCTGTGCCTGCTGCCTCTCTCCTCTGTGCCTGCTGCCGCTCTCTTCTGTGCCTGCTGCCTCTCTCCTCTGTGCCTGCTGCCTCTCTCCTCTGTGCCTGCTGCCTTTTTCCCCTGTGCCTGCTGCCTTTCTCCCCTGTGCCTGCTGCCTTTCTCCCCTGTGCCTGCTGCCTTTCTCCCCTGTGCCTGCTGCCTTTTCCCCCTGTGCCTGCTGCCTTTTTCCCCTGTGCCTGCTGCCGCTCTCTTCTGTGCCTGCTGCGACTCTCCTCTGTGCCTGCTGCCTTTCTCCTCTGTGCCTGCTGCCTTTCTCCTCTGTGCCTGCTGCCTTTCTCCTCTGTGCCTGCTGCCTTTCTCCCCTGTGCCTGCTGCCTTTCTCCCCTGTGCCTGCTGCCTTTCTCCCCTGTGCCTGCTGCCGCTCTCCTCTGTGCCTGCTGCCTCTCTCTTCTATGTCTGCTGCCTTTCTCCTCTGTGCCTGCTTCCGCTCTCCTCTGTGCCTGCTGCCGCTCTCCTCTGTACCTGCTGCCGCTCTCCTCTGTGTCTGCTGCCTCTCTCCTCTGTGTCTGCTTGCGCTCTCCCCTGTGCCTGCTGCCTCTCTCCTCTGTGTCTGCTGCCGCTCTTCTCTGTACCTGCTGCCGCTCTCCTCTGTGCCTGCTGCCTCTCTCCTCTGTGTCTGCTGCCGCTCTTCTCTGTACCTGCTGCCGCTCTCCTCTGTGCCTGCTGCCTCTCTCCTCTGTGTCTGCTGCCGCTCTTCTCTGTACCTGCTGCCGCTCTCCTCTGTGCCTGCTGCCGCTCTCCTCTGTGTCTGCTGCCGCTCTTCTCTGTACCTGCTGCCGCTCTCCTCTGTGTCTGCTTCCGCTCTCCTCTGTGTCTGCTTCCGCTCTCCTCTGTGCCTGCTGCCTTTCTCCTCTGTGCCTGCTTCCGCTCTCCTCTGTACCTGCTGCCGCTCTCCCCTGTACCTGCTGCCGCTCTCCTCTGTGTTTCCTGGGCTGGAGATTAGCCGTGTGTTGGTGAAGTGCCTTTTTATTGCAATGACCTTTGTATTGCCCCCTCTTGTGAGTGATCAGCCCCCGCTTTCTTCCCATCCCAGGGCTAGAGCTAACATTTGCTGTGCTGAATGGCCGATCTGTCTTGTGTGAACATCCCTGTTATTTCCGCCCTGGTGTCTGTGTTATATAATGTGTGGAGCTGAGCAGCTCTGTCCTGGTCTGTGGGATCAGGGCAGAGCCCCCCATGTCTGAGCTCCGCTGATACTACTGGGGGTGCTCCACTGACCGCCGGTCAGTTCTGGCCATGAGGTGCAGAATTAGTAGTGGTCCTTCTGCCAGTTCTGGCAGGACTTGCTCTGGGGGCAACCTGCGGCATCATGTATGACATGTGTCACGTGACCTCCACATTCACCTTTATGGCTGACGCACAGACGGGGTGTGCTTGTGCAGTACCTCTGCTGGCCCCCAGGGGTGGTCCTTGTGATAACGATTGAATTGCTGTAAAGGTCATTGTGACAAATGCGCTGAAAGGAGCGCCCCTGCAAGGTGAGAGTGGGGACCACCTCTGCACTAGACACACGATGACCTCCCCGCTGAGCCGGGACTTGTGTGGCCTGTGATACTACAGGTAATGCTGTGCCCTGTGGTCCTGACGGACACTGAGGCTGACAGCGGCCATTTTCCTGTGGATAATGTCTGATGTGTGAATGTCGCCCTCCTGATCGGCTGTTCTCTCCCCGCAGAGGCTTCCATCCTGAGCTATGACGGCAGCATGTACATGAAGATAGTCATGCCGGTGGTCATGCACACAGAGGCTGAAGACGTTTCATTCCGATTCAAGTCTCAGCGAGCCTACGGGCTCCTGGTGGCCACCACGTCTAGAGACTCTGCCGACACGCTGCGCCTGGAGCTGGACGGGGGCAAAGTTAAACTCACGGTCAACTTAGGTATCGTATGAGTCTTCCTGTCTGTGGGGACGGGGGTTTCTTGTCAGTGTCTTTCTGTTCGCTCTTCTATTGGCCGCAGAATAACTTTATTCATGGTGTCTCCACTGCATGGTTCGGTCCAGCCACATCCGGACATGGCCCAACGATCCATGCGGTCCTGGGCCTCTCCACATTACCTGTCATTGCGTGTTACCTCTGGGGGGCTGGCATTGTGCTGGGCTGCACACTGCAGTCTCTCCAGCGGTAACAGGGGAGTGGCGAGACCCCCGCTCCCAGCCAGCCTGCAGTTCAATATGCAGCACTGATCTTATTGCTGAAGCGGATGGCCATTTTGAACTAGCCATATCCACGTCAGGACTAGATGAAAATTGCCACCTTTATGCCTGTTGTTGGGGCAGAGGATGGATTGTGGGTGTCTCGTGGGTCCTGCCGCTCCCTGCAGACATTCTCCTGCCATCCATATTTCTTGCATTTTTCTCAGCCAATCTTTTGTCATCTTTCTGCCTCATTTGTCTTGTTCTCCCACCCAAATCAGTCTCCTGAAGCCTTTTACTGAGATTTCTCCCACCCTGCAGGGTGCAGCCCTTGTAGTGATAGACGGAGACTGTGTTGGGTCGCCTGTGTCCTCCATCCCGTGCTCCTTGTGTCGTGTGATGGTCGTGTCTGTGTCTTTAAGTTTTTAGCCTTGTTCCATCATCGGCCATGTTACCTCAAAAGATGGCACTCACTACCCTTCAAAGGCCTGAAGCCTGCGGCCCGTACAGCAAACAGCCTTGAGAACAGAGCGTGCAGAGCAGCATCTAGGGATGAGCACGGCCCCAGTCGCCCTGTACAAGAGCTTATATCCCCGCTGTGTAGTCTGAATGGTAATGAACGATCAGAGCCCCCACTGCGCTCGCCCTCCATCTCCTACCATCCTGGGGGTCATTCCCCATCTACCTCCCCATCTACCTCCCCATGAACCTCCTCATCTACCTCCCCATGAACCTCCCCATCTACCTCCCTATCTCCCTCTCCATAAACCTCCCCATCTACCTCCCCATGAATCTTCTCATCAACCTCCCCATCTATCTTCCTCATGAACCTCCTCATCTACCTCTCCATCAACCTTCCCATATTTCTCCCCATCTTCCTCCCCATTTACCTCCCCATAAATCTTCTCATCTACCTCCCCATCTATCTCCCTTTTTATCTTCCTCATGAACTTCCCCATGAACCTCCTCATCTACCTCCACATGAACCTCCCCATTTTCCTCCCCATCTACCTCCCCATCTTCCTCCTTATCTACCTCCCCATCTTTCTCCCCATATTCCTC